>NC_051334.1:42475960-42835527 GCF_015220235.1 Choloepus didactylus | reverse complement strand
CCCGTTACCAGAGCAACTCCCGCCCTCCCCGTTGCCGGAGCAACTCCCGCCCTTTTCAAACGACCTCCGCGCCCTCTCAGAACCAATCCAAGCCTTTAACCCCTACAGCTAGCCCGCCCTCTAAACCGCCCTATATAAACGTGTACTCTCCCCTAATAAACGCTCTCGGCTTCATCACCTTCAAAGAAACACGTCCCGCCTGTTTCCTCTCGCTGCCCTCCACACCTTGCACGCCACCGCCGGGGACCTGGCCAAGTCCCCCGCCTCGCCTTCGCCTCCGGGAAAGAGCCCCCGCCGCCGGTACCCTCCGAGCAACGCCCAGAGCCGAGGGTTCAGCAACCGGCCGCCCCCTGATGCAGTAGACGCCACCGCAGTCCACAACAGATTTTGCTGTTATACAGTTCCATGTTTTAATCCTCTCTTTCCTTCTAGTGACATACACAACCCTATATATCCCCCTTCAGCCATACTCACACTCAACATTGATAATTATACATACAGTATCGATGATAGCACTTTTTAAAATAATTGTATTATTTTTAACAGCAGTTACCTTTATTACAAATGATGAAAGTTTATTAAAATAGTTCTATCTATTGTCCATAATTTATGTTAGGTATATTGTTTTCCATATACCATTCCATTATTGCCACCTCATCTTTCATTTGTTATAACCCATGAAAGAGCAGTCCTACACTTACACTACTAACTATAATCTATCATCTACAATAGGGTTCACAGTGTTATATAGTCTTATGTTTTATCTTTTAATTTTTATTCTGGTTTTATATATATATATGTGTATATATGTATATATCCTAAAGTTTCCTCTTTTAACTACATTCACCTCTATAGTTCAGTGCTGCTGATCGCACTCACAAGAATATGCTACCATCATGACCCATCCATTTCCAAATCTTTACTATCAGCCTAAATATAAATTCTGTGTAAGTTAAGCATCAACTCCCCATTCTGTAACCCAAACCTATCACCTGGTAATCTATATTCTAAATTCTAACTCTATGAGCTTCCTTACTATAATTAGTTCATAACAGTGATATCATACAATATTTGCCCTTTCATGTCTGGCTTATTTCACTCAATATAATGTCTTCAAGGTTCATCCATGTTATCACATGTATCAGGACTTCATTCCTTCTTACAGCTGATTAACATTCCATCATATGTATAGACCACATTTTGTTTAATCATTCGTCAGTTGATGGACACTTCGGAGTTCTGCAATCTTTTGACAATTGTGAATAATGCCACTATGAACATCAGTGTGCAAATGCCTGTTCAAGTCCCTGCTTTCTGTTCCTCTGGGTTTATACCTAGTAGCAGGATTGCCAGATCATATGGCAATTCTATCCTTAGCTTTTTGAGGAACCACCAGCTTGTCTTCCACAGCAGCTGCACCATTTTACATTACTACATCAGCAGTGAATGAGTGTTCCTGTTTCTCCACATCCTCTCCACCACTTGTAGTTTTCTGTTTCTTTAAGTGGCCAATGTCGTAGGTGTGAAATGATATCTTATTGAGATTTTGATTTGCGTTTCCCTAATAGTTTTGATGTTGATCATCTTTTCATGTGCTTTTTAGCCTTTATATTTCCTCTTTGGAAAAATGTCTATTCAAGTCTTTTACCTATTTTTTAATTGTGTTGTTTGTGTTATTATTTCTGAGTTGTAGGATTTATTTATATATTCTGGATATTAAATATCCACATATACAATAATTGATACGTGCTTTCCAAATATTTTCTCCCATGCAGTACGTTTTCTTCATTGACAAAGTCTTCTGATTCACAACAGTTTTTAATTTTGGTGAGGTCCTGTTTATTTTTTCATTCATTACTTATGTTTTATATGTAAAGTCTAAGAAACCATTACCTACCACAAAATCTTGAAGGTGCTTCCCTACATTTTTTTTCTTAGAATTTTATGGTCCAGTTTCTTATATTTAAATATTTGATCAATTCTGAGTTAATTTTTGTCTATGATGTGAGATACGGATCTTCTTTCATTCTTTTGCATGTGGTTATCCAGTTCTCCCAGCACCATATGTTGAAGAGACTACTCTTTCTCAGTTGCGTGGACTTGGAAGCCTTGTCAGCTATCAATTGGCCATATATTTGAGGGTCTATTTCTGAACACTTAATTTGATTGATTGGTCAGTATATCCGTCTTTATGTTTTGACCATAGTAGCTTTGTAATATGCTTTAAAGTCAGAAAGTCTGAGTCCTCCTGTGGAGAGCCGTCTCCCGGGACGGGCATAGCGCATGCGCTGTAAACCTGCTCCAAAGTCCCCCCGCCCATCGAATGAGCCAAGATGGCGCCCATATCCTGCTTCCGCTTATGACGTGCACACTCACTATTCCTATCTGCCAATTGAGTGCATATGCGCGGCGCTAGATCATTGGTTATGCGTAGAGTACTTAAGAGTTTGCCCAAGCGAACCTCGGGGAGACAGCCCACTAGGAGCCGTACCTGACGGCCACATCGAGGCTGCTCTCCCGCGAGACACTCTGCCCCGCGTGGAAACCTGTAACAGAGAATGCTTATCTAGCTTCAGTAAAAGACTTGCTCTCGCAACCGCCGTGTGGCTCGAGTCGTGACTTCCAGCCAGGTCAGTTTGCGTGGTCTGCATCTCTCTCTCTCTCATCCCTTGTTTCTCCCCTCGCCGGCCGGGGAACAGGGGTCGAGCGGGGCGGCGCCGGACATCCTCCAACTTCATTCCTCTTTTCCAAGATGTTTTTGGCTATTTGGGGTCCCTTACCTTTCCAAATAAATTTGATAATTGGCTTTTCCATTTTGTATTTAAAGTCTATTTTCCATTTCTGCAAAGTAGGGTATTGGAATTTTGATTGGGAGTGCATTTAATCTGTAAATCAATTTGGGTAGAATTGACACCTTAATGATATTTAGTCTTCCAATCAATGAACACTTAAAATTATTAGCAGAGCTACCCCAGCTCTTTTTAGGTTACTATATGCATGGAATATCTTTTTTTCCAATCTTCCACTTTCAACATATTTGTGTCCTTGGGTCTAAGATGAGTCTCTTGTAGACAGCATAGAGATAGATCATACTTTTTTATCCATTTTGCCAATCAGTGTCTTTTGATTGGGGAGTTTAATCCATTAACATTCAATGTTATTACTATAAAGGCAGTACTTATGTCAATCATTTTATCCTTTGGTTTTTATATGTCATATCCTATTTTGTCTCACTTTTTCCCATTTATTACCCTTACTGATAGATTCATTTTTAAACTGTCCTCCAAATCCTTAAAATTTCTTGTAGAATAGGTCTCTTATTGACAAATTCTCTTAGTATTTGTTTTTCTGTAAATATTTTAAACTCTCCCTCATTTTTGAGGGGTAGTTTTGCCAGATAAACAATTCTTGGCTGGCAGTTTTTCTCTTCCAGTACCTCCGTGATTTCTGATGAGAAACTGGCACTTAACCTTATTGCAGTTCCTTTGTACTCGATGGATTGCTTTTTTCTTGCTGCTTTAAGGATTCTCTCTTCATCTTTGGCACTTGACATTCTGATTAGTAGTATCTCAGGGTCAGTCTATTAGGATTTATTCTGTCTGGAGAATGTTGTGCTACTTGGATGTGTATATTTATGTCTTTCATAAGAGTTGGAAAATTGGGGGCCCTTATTTTCCTCAACTATTCTTTCTGTCCCATTTCCCTTCTCTTCTCCTTCAGGGACACCCATGATGCATGGGTTTGTGTGTTTCATGCTGTCATTCAGTTATTTGAGACCCTGCTCACTATTTTCCATCCTTTTCTCTATCTGTTCTTCTTACTGTAAGATTTCAATTGCCCTGTCTTCTAGCTTGCTAATTCTTTCTTCTGCCTGTTCAAACTTGTTGCTGTATGCCCCTAGTGTATTTTTAATCTCTTCTATTGTGCTTTTCATTCCCATTAGTTCTTTTGTGTTTCTTTTCATACTTTCAAATTCTTCTTTATGCTCACTCAGCATGTTATTAAATCCTCTGTCTTTTTAGCCATATTTTTCCTTCATTTCCTTGAACTGATTTAGGAAATTTGTTTGAATAACTTTGATTAGTTGTTCCAAATCCTGTGTGTACTCCAAGGTTTTAATTTGTTCCTTTCACTGGGCCATATGTTCCCATTTCTTAGTGTAGCTGGTAAACTTTGCTGATGTCAAGGCATCTGATTACTTTGATTAATTGATTCTGAAGGTCAGTTTTTTCTCTCTTGCCTAGGTTTTTATTATGGATTGGCTTTGTGTTAAGGCTCTTTTTTGATACTTGGTTCAACTTATTCTAGAACTTTAGAATAGCCCATGTTTAACCAATGAATTGTTTTCAGTTCTTCTTTATCTGATTCTTGCCCTGGATATGTGGTACAATTTTTAAGATTGCACTCCCTAAAGACAATTTCCTTTCCTCTTTTCCTTTTCCAGGAATCTTGATCTCTTCTGTTTGTTTTTCATTTGCCTCTACAGTTTTTTGGTTTTTGGTTTTGTTTTGCTTTGTTTTGTTTTACACTCTTTTCATTGTTCCTACCTGCTTTTGCCTGGAGGGCAAATTCTTGGAGGATGTTCACCCCAGAGAGTACTTTCCCAAGTCAGTATTTCTAAGCCAAAACTGGCCCAGGGACCCATGAAAGGGATGCATACTGCCTCCAAAATATCCTGGGGAGAGGGTCAGGAAATGTGCTCAAAAGCCTTTTTGATGGCTCCAAAAGTGCACTTCCTTGGCCAGCCCAGCAGATGTCATCCTTCAGCAAGCTGTTCCCCACAGCCCTAAAGAGGCACTGTGTCTTTAAACTTCCATGGCCTCCACCCCTGTTAAGAATGGGGTTGAAGTCGTGGCTGCTGCCACTTTTGTCTGAGGCAGGTTGAAACAGTAGCTTGGAGCTGGGCCCCAGTGATCTGCATTCACTAATCAAAAGCCATAATCAGTGCTCAGCTGTGCCCCCACCCTGTTCTTGGGGAAGGGGATTTTTATGTCCCTTTCTGATGGCAGCAGCTAGCCAGGAGCTGGATCCTGGCGTGGCCCACTGGGTGAATGGGGATGGGAGGCAGAAGCTGTCACACAGGGAGAGCAATTCACTGTCCTTTACCATGGTTTATCAGCTTTTTCCTCCCACTCTTTCCTGGATGCTGTACAGTGTTCTGGTTTCTGGCACTCCAGAGAAGTTGTTTCATATAGTTCCTGCCTTAATAATAGCTGTTTCAGAGGAAGGAACAAGTCCTGGAGCTTCCTACTCTGCCATCTTCCCCAGAAGTCTCTTGACCACTGACGCTTTTTATGCCAACTTTCCTTTTATCACATTTCCACTCATGTCAGATAATAATAGAGAGGCCACAGACATTTTTTGGGATTCTGGTAGAGGGAAATTGGGTTGAGCTTCATTTTAATTTGGATTTAGTAGGGTATATTTATGTAGGAGACAGTCACTTCTGTGCTAGGTTACGGTTTTGTTAGCCAGTCCAGGATAAGAATGGCTTCCAGAAATATTCCTGCCACCCACTGTGCCCACTCATCCAGCATTGTTATGACAGTTTAGAGCCAAAGGTTGTAATAGAATATGAATGCAAGCTATAACATTCAGCATGAGAAGTATGAGGGTAGAGGAAAATAAATATGCTAGAAAAAAGACAGAATTTCCTTTGATTCTCTTTATAGAAAAACAATATTATATAAATATTGCATATGAAGAAAAAATAAAAGAGTATGCAGCAAAATAAGGGGAAAAGTAACATAGAGGTATATAAGACAATTAATTATACTAATATTGTTTTTCAGGATTCTGTGATGTTTATGATGTCAAACTTCTAAAAATTTATAATTTGATGAAATCTCTCAAAAGTATTTACTTTCATACCCAATTTCACATTTATAAGTTTGTGTTCTTTTTCTTAAAGAGGGTCTGTCAAAATTTATAATCTTCAGCCCCTACAAAAGTTAGCTCCACCTCTGCTAATAACCATTACCCCAGTGTAATGTACACATATCAGCATTACTCTGTAGTAACAGAAATGCAGTGCTGTCCACTTCAAATACTTCCCCTTTCCTGATCAGTTTTCTTCATTCCCAGCTGTATCCTCTGCCATTACCTGGTCACTATCCAGGGTTCCTTCTCCATCCAAAGACCCTTCCAATTATTTTATTAATATTATCAGTGATTATGGATATTAATTATGTAAATTAAATGATAGAGTCAGTAGTAATCAAATGAATTATATGCCTGAATTTCTTATGGAATAAACTTTAGCAAAGTCAAGTGACGTCTATTTCTATGGTTGAAGTATATGTGCACCATGAAATATTTATGTGCTTTGGAAATATGAAGGTATAGTGTTTCAAATCGGTGTGAGTGGATGGAAAGAAAAACATATATACACAGACACACACACACTTAGGATAGACATTTTCAATTATTTTACTAGGGATATAGAATGATGTTACCACACAGAGCTTGAGCAGATGCAGTACAGTTTTATATGGCTTTTTCCTTATCCCTGACTTTCCTATGGGTTATGTAGCTGTTGTGTAAATGTCCATGCAGATAGACTCCTTGCAAAATTAAGAAACAAGCCAAATCTCACAATATTACTTCCCTCAGAATTTATGGAATTATGTTACCATTCCATAAAAATTTACATCAGAAAGCCAAATATTCCATTTAAGAAATTATTTACAAACATGGGGTTTTCATGGTATGCTCGGTATTTTCCATTTGCCCATCCCAGATCCACCCTGCCTAGTGCCGCAGGCAACTGACTTGTGTGAACTGCATCAGTGAACTCCATTGCCCTCTGGCTTCTGGTGGGTTTAGCCAGTGGGAGGTATTGGCTAACATGGGAGGATAGAAGAATGAGGCTAGGATATTTTATTTCCCCAGCTCCCTCTCTGTGGTATTACCATGGATTGGCTTTTACTCGCTAATGAAGGTCATAACTTCTATCTGGCAGCCCTCTTCACGTAGACCCCCTCTCCAAGTTCCAACAACTGGGCCCTCCTCCTGACCTTTCAGACCTAAGGATGGTTATGCATCCTGACTATTGCTAGTTGTGGAGAACTACACTATCCTCTGTTAGTTGCCTATCCCTTGTGCCCAAGAATTTGAATACAATCTCTATTACACTTCTCAAATTGCTGTGTTTGAGTTCACCTTGTTTTCTGCAATTGGCACAATAAACATTTTATATTTATTTGCTCTAACTACTAAAAGGTGGACTGTCTCAGCAAAATTTAGTCAAAATTACTGTCAAAACACTTTTAGTCCCTCATTAGGAAGCAAGACTATTTTTAAAGTAGTGAAATTATCTAACAATCATTAGTAAATAAGATATTACTAAAACTGATAAAAGGAGGTAAAGACTTGATATAAAACCATAGTTCTGATTCTATGACCACCAGCAGATAAAAACAGAATTGAAAGTCACTCATTCTACCACTGCTACCAACCTCTCACAAGCCAATGACCAATGATAACCATGTTTAGAATTATTTTTGGAAAAATATAATTATATGAAGTTAGAAATTATTCCTCTGACCTAGAATCCAATTGCCCTGAGGCTTCCAATCAGCCTTTCCTTCCTTCCTTCCTTCTTTCCTTCCTTTCCATCTTTCTCTCTCCCCCCTCTATCTCTCTCTATCTCTCTCTATCTCTCTCTCTCACCTTATTTTTACCAAACATCACCAGGAATTTGAGAAAATGTTCCATCATGAAACAGAGAGACCAAGATAAATGCTCAGTAAGAAATAATAAACTCCAGAGCAACAAAAGCATTTAGTATTCAAAAAGATTAATAGTTTTATTTTATTAATGAACTAATAAAATAAGACTGTGTAAAAGAACAGAGAACAAGAAAGACCTTTATGAAAGATATTAATGAAATATTGAAATTAAAAAATATGTAGAAGATATAAGATAAATTCAAGAACATCTTTCAGAAATGCATCAAAAAAGAGAAAGAAATGGAAAAGGCAAGAAGTGTTTAGCATTTATTTTTTATTTTAATGTAAACTTTCTTTCATAAAATCATATTTAGTCACCTAAAATTAAACCTATCAGAGAGTGAAACTTCAAATGCGTCCCTAAAATTTGCATTTTAAAACATGACAAATTCACACCTTCTGTCTAAAAATGTGCTTATTTGGTTTACAACCATTTGGTTATATGGTCCAGTTCAAAATTCTCCAAGTTATTTTCTGTTCTTTTCACCTAGTGACTTTTACCCAGACATAGAGTAAGGGGAGGTAAATGTCTTTTAACTGGTAGGAAGAGTGGCCTATATTTTGAATGCTAGGAGCAACCTCTTTTGTAGCTTCAGGGACCATTCCCATGCTGGAAACTGCGAAGTGTCAATAATCAATGCCAAGGTTTCTCCAAAGCTCCACCCCATGTATGTTAACATCTGCTGTACATTTCAATTTTCTATGACAGTCTTACAAATACTTAAAGACAGTAAGCAATGGACCATGATAGTTTTCTTTTTCAAAATCATTATCTTCCATTTTTACCTATTTAATTTGTAAGAAATTGAAATAGTTTTCTAAAGACTTTGAAATCAGTCCTGTGTGGGAAGAGGGAAGGACTGTGGGGCTCAACAATGTTTCTGTTCCTTTTTTGACTCTCTTGTTTGCGTAGCTGCTGGTGGTTCTGACGAGCCTTGAAAGGTGGTGTGTCTTATCAGATGGTATGTGGGCATTTCTGTATTCTTCAGGAGACAGGTGCTAGCTATCATGCTATTCCTCATTGATTCATTGATTCCTTCATTAAACTAATATTTACTGACTGCCTCCTATGTGTAAAATTGTATGCTAGGCATAGATTAATCAGAGGGGAAAGGAGAACATAATCCACAACTTCAGGGAATTCACAGTCCCTTTGGATGGCTACTGGGTTACTCACGTCTGCTGGTGCCTGTGTATCTTTTTTCCACATTTCAGAACACCTTCTGTTAAGTATCTACAAAGATGTTTACCTTTTCTCTCTTATTCCCATTTCTGGTACATCCTTCCAGTTTCAGTCTCCTGATTTCTGGCTAACATTTTCCCCCACCTGTCCATGTGTATTTTTCACCTTTAATCTTTTTTTCTGTGCCATTTAGGAACCTTTGATCCTTTCCCAGTATCTGACATATCATCAGTTCTGGATACAACCTTTTAGAATGAATGAATAAATGGAATGAAGTTACATGTAATTAAGTTTTAAGACTGTGGAAGCAGAAGCTTGCAGGTGAAGGAAAGAACATTTTGGCTGAAGTCAATTTGGGAAGGCTGCATGGGCTTTGAAATGAACAATGAAGGATGGAGCTACTTTGGAATTATAAAAAAGATGAGGAACGGCATTACAGGTAAGGGGAGGTACAGCAATAAAAGCAGAGAAGGCCAAAGTTTCTGAGATAAGGAGGAGAAACATCTGTAGGATCTAAGGATCTGAGTGGTGACCAGAAAGAAAGGTTTAAAAGAAACGTGTAACCAGTTACAAGAAGCTGCAAATAGCCAGCCTGGTCTTGATCTGAAGCTCATCAAAGAACCACTGAGTTCTTTAGTGGAAGACACAAAGTGCTGTTTCTGGAAAATAGGAACCTTTTCTTTTCTTCACAAGACTTCTGTTTTCCATGTTATCATTCTCATCACCATCACTATCACCATCATCAATTAAGATTTAATGCATAAACTGTATAAAATTATTAACAAAGTTACCAGGTAAAGGTAAATTAACAAAAAGTATTCACCATTTCTTCATCTCAACCACACTGAAAATGACAATAATGGACTAAAAATAAACTCACAAAGATGTGTAAAATGATAGGGGGCCAACAACAGATGATACATTGAAACAAATTAATTGAAACAGGAAGTGTATGGAGAAGCAATAACTGAAAAAATAGCAAGAGAAGGTACAGTTAAGAGCATGCATGGGAAGAACCATAGCTAAGAAACATGTCACTTTGCTCTTGAAAATCAGAAACACATAAGATACGATGGAGGGAGGGACTATGAGATGTCAGGTATTAATTGAAAGTCTAAATATGGAAGAAGAAGCTCACCCATCCACCAATATGGTAACCAGTTGTCTACCACTCAAGCAAAAATAAGAATAATAACTGCAATGTTAATAATAATAAATCAGAGGTTCTTCTCTAAATACACTTGTGTGGATTCAGAGAAAAGATTCCGTGTCCTCACATTTAGAGCTAGTACTATTGATATATTAATTGGGCTAAGCTAGACTATGGTATAGTAACAAATAAACCTTGAAACCTCAGTGGTTTAACTCAAAAAAAATATGTTTATAACTCACAACACATAACTGCAAGGGCAACTGAGAACATAGTCTTCCTATAATGCCAAAAAAGAGAAAATGAGGTGGTCAATAGTTAGCATTGTTTCTTCCAAAGTCAGTTAATATCCATCCCATATAGATCACCCCTCCCAGTGTATCATTCTGGTCCTTCCACCAGTGATTTGCTTTGGCACACCTGAAATATGGAAGAGGGTGGGGAAGGCATGAGAAGCAAGAAAACAAAACAATCCCATTTTCCATTGTGTGTTTAATGAACTCACCACAAAATAGTCCAAACCGAGTTTCTTTCCCTCCAGCTGGCTTCTATGATTAAATGATAAGTAAGCCTGGAGATAATAGAGTAACAACACACTGTTTTTGTGTGAAAACATCGCACACACCCTTATTTAAACTGTCAAAATTACATCGTTCTATGATCCTTAAGACATAAAATTCTTCACCTCAGTAGGTGTTCAATAAATAGCTGACTGTTTGAGCCTATGAAGTTCACATGATGGTTAAAAAGCATTTCCTGAATTTATGCAGATTTAGCTTTCACTTCAAAAAATGTTTTAAGATGGATTCATAATGTACTTTGCATTAGTTTTAAAATCCCAGTGGCCACTGTAGCTTTATGGTTTTTAACCAAGTCTATTTGCTACCCCTCATGAATTAATTTTATAAGTTGTTGACTATTTTGTGAGACATTCTTGCAATCTGCTATTCTCTCAGAATTGCATGCTGATCCCTGATGGAGGAGGGAGGCAGTGCTATAAATATATTTTACTGTATCATTGTGTACTCTTATATTGTAGAAAGGACAGAAACATTGGATTGGGCTATTATACCTACTGACTGAACAATACCTAGGGCCCATGAAAATGATCAGGACTTTGGCATGGAAGCAGAGGTCACAGCTCTTTATCTATAAAGTCACTCTCTAGGAGGGTTCACCTCATTAACTGCACCATCTCCCACATTCTTTTCCCCCATTTTTTACTTCTTATATGCTCTAAAATGAAAATGCACAAAAAGTAATAATAAATCTGTGGTTTGGGCCACAGGATGTATACAGATATAATTTGCAACAAGTACAAAAAAGGTGAGGAGACAGAGGGGTTAGGAACAGTATATGTGTATGCAATTAAAGTTAAGTTGGTATAAAATCAAATGAAATTGTCATAGATATAGGATATTAAATTTAGATCCCATGGTAACTACAAAGAAAATACATGTAGAAAGAAATGAGAAAGGACTCAAAATGATACACTACAAAAATCAAATAAATATGAGAGCCAGCATTAATAGAAAAATTGAGGTACAATAAAAGTATAAGACTAATAAAGACTAAAGAGCAAAATGGCAGAAGTAAGTTCTGCATTATCAAGAGTCACTTTAAATATAAATGGATTAAATTCTCCAGTCAAAATGCAGAGATTGGCAGCATGGGTAAAAAAGCATGACCCAACCATACACTGTTTACAAGAGACTTACCTTAAATTCAAAGACACAAGTAGGTTGAAAGTGAAAGGACAGAAAAAAATATACCATGAAAATAGTAACCAAAGGGAGCTGGGATAGCAGCTACATTAATATCAGGCAAAATAGACTTCGAGTCAAAACCTCTTATGAGGGATAAAGAAGGTCACTATAAACTCATAAAGGGGTAAATTCAACAAGAAGACATAACAGTTATAAATATACATACACCTAAAAGCAAAATATACGAATAAAATATTGACAGATTTGAAGGGACAAGCAGATGATATTGCATTTATCATAGGAGACTACAATATACCACCTTCAATAACTGATAGAACATCTAGACAGAAGATCAATAAGAAAATAGAAGACTTGAATGTCACTATAAACTAACTAGACCTAGCAGACACATATAGAACACTTCACCCAACAGCAACAGAATAAACATTCTTTCTGTGCACATGGACCTTTCTCCAGAATAAACTACAGATTAGGTCACAAAACAAGTGTCAATAAATTTAAAATTATTGAAATCATACAATGTCTTCTGACCACAATAGAATCAAGCTAGAAATCAATAAGAGAAATGGAAAATTCACAAATGTGCAGAAATCTTCAACAACCAGTGGGTCTAAGAAGAAATCAAAAGAGAAATTAGGAAATATTTTGAGGCAAATGAAAACAAAAACACAACATAACAAAATTTAGGGGATGCAGCAACAGCAGTTCTGAGGGAAATTTATAGCTCCAAGTGTTTACATTACATTTTATTTTACATTAAAAGCCCCAGACAAGATGGATTCAAGACAAATAGAAAATAATCCTGCTCACAAAATCTCCCAAAAAGTTTGAGGAGGAAAAACTTCCCAACTCATTCTATGAGACCAACATCACCAAATCTAGATGAAGAAAACACATGAAAAGAAAATTGCAGACCAATATCCCTTATGAATATAGAAGAAAAAATCCTCAACAAAATACTAGCAGACTAAATTCAGTAGCATATTAAAAGAACTATATGTCATGATCAAGTGGGATTTATCCCAGGTATGCAAGGGTGGTTCAACAAAAGAAAATAAATTAATGTAAAATGCCACATTAATAGAATGAAAAAAAAAAACATGATCATCTTAATTGATGGAGAAAAGGCATTTGACAAAATCCAGCATACCTTCTTGATAAAAACACATAGAAAACTAGGAATAGTAGTTATACATATCATGGAATATTATTCAGGTGTAAAAGAGAATGAAGTTCTGATACATGCAACAAAATGGATGAACACTGAAGACACCATGTTGAGTGATATAAGCCAGACACAAAAGAAATATTGTATGATCTCACTGATATGAAAAAGTTAGAATAAGCAAAGTCATAGAGTCAGAATCTAGAATATAGGTTACCAGGTGACAGGGTGGGGAGTAGGATATAGGAATTAATGCCGGAAAAGTTTTGGTCATGGAAGGTGGCAATGGTAGCACAATATTGTGAATATAAGTAACAGCACTGAATTATATATTTTACTGTGGTTAAAAGGGGAAAATTTTAGATGGCATATACATTACTAGAATATAAATTAAAGAAAAATGTATAGAATAGTACAATGCAACTAGTCCACCATAATATAAACTATGGAATATTGTTAACAGTATAATTTTAATAATATTGTTTCATCAATTGTAACAAAGTTACTAAACTAATGCAAAATGTTAGTAATAGGTAAAAACTGTATGTAGGGGGTATATTTGATCTCTTAATTATCTTTATGAGTTTTCTGTAAACCTAAAACTTCTCTCATAAAAAGAAGAAATTGAAATAAAAAATCTTCATAAAAGATGACTTGAGAAGTATTCCCTCCTTTTCTATTTTCTGGAAGTGATTGTGTACAAATTGTGTTACTTCTACTTTTTTAACATTTGTTAGAAGCCTCCAGTGAAACCATCTGGATCTGGAAATTTGTTTATTGGGAAGTATTTAAGTACAAATTAAATATCCTTAATTGTCATAGACCTATTCAAATAATCTATTTCATAGTGAATAAATTGCTGTAATTTGTGCTTTTAAAAATATGTGTACATTTCATCTGCATTGTCACATTTATGTGTGTAGAATTATTCAGAGTATTCTCATTTGATGCCTGCAGTGGCTATTGTGATATATCCTGTTTCATTCCTGAATTGGTGATCTGTGTCTTCTCTCTTTTTTTGTCAGTCTTGCTAGATTTTACAACTTTATGAATCTTTTCAAAGAACCAGAATTTTTGTTTCATTGATTTTCCCTATTGTTTTTATTTTCAAATTTGTTGATTGTTCTTGTCTGTATTGTTTATTTTCTTTTGCTGGTTTTGGGTTTGTTTTCCTATTCTAGTTTCTTGAGGTGGAAGCCTAGATCATATATATTTGAGACTTTTCCTCTTTTCTAATGTAAGCAAGTTGTTTTGGTTTGCTAAAGCTGCAGGAATGCAATATACCAGAAATGAGTTGGCTTTTTTACAATGGGGATTTATTAACTTACAATTTACACTCCTTGAGCCATGAAAATGCCCAACTTAAGGCATCAACAGGATGATACCTGGACTCTGAAGACAGGCTGCCGGCATCCGGGACACCTCTGTCACATGGGAAGGCACATGGTCAGTGTTTGCTGGTCCTTTGCTCACCGGTTTCATTGTTCTCAGCTTCTGGCTTCAGTGCCTTCCTCTCAGCTTCTCTGTGTCTTTCCTTTTGTGAGCTTCTTTTAATTTCCTCTCTTAGCTTCTGTATGTGTTTTATCCTCTTATAAAGGACTCCAGTAAAAGGACTAAGACCTACCTTGAATGAAGTGAGTCACATCTCAAATGAAATAACCTAATCAACTGGTTCCCCTACAATAGCTTTGCACCCACAGGAATGGATTAAAAGAACATGGCCTTTTCTAGGGTACATAACAGCTTCAAAGTACCACACCAAAGGGCACCCCATTACCACTGGGGTAATCCAGTAAATAGCTAGTGCTATAAATTTCCCTTTCAGTGCTTTTTAACTGGGTTGTACAAATTTTAATATGTTGCATTTTCATTTTCATACAGTTCAATGTGTGTGTTTTTAATGCCCTTTGGGACATCCTTCTTGTTCCATGTTCTTCAGTTTCCAAGAGCTTGGAGATTTCCCTGTTTATCCTGGTATATGTTCCATGAGTGCTTGAAAATAATGTGCATTCTGCTGTTTCTGGGTGGAGTATTCTATAAAAGTTGATTAGATCTTCTTGGGTTTATGCTGTTTTTGAATTCTTCTGTATCCTTGCTAATTTTCTCTCCAGTTCTATTATTGAGAAAGGGATTTTTAAGTATATAAATATAATTGTGTATTTGTCTATTTGCCTTCGCATTCTATCAGTTTTTGTTTCATATATTTTGCAGCTGTGTTGTGTGGTACATACACATTTAGGATTGCTATGCCTTCTGGGTGGTTTAATCTCTTTATCATTATATAATGCTTTTCTCTGCCTCTAATAAATTTCTCTGCTTTGAATTTGACTTTATCTGACATTAGTACAGCCACTCCTGCTTTCTTTTGAACACAATGGTTTTATGGTATATGTATTCTATCCTTTTATTTTCAAACTACCTATATCATTATATTGGAAGTGAGTTTCTTGTACAACATATAGTTGGGTCATGCGTTTTTATCCACTCTGCCAATCTTTGTCTTCCAACTGATACATTTAGAAAATTTACATTTAATGTAATTATTGATATGTTAGGGCATAAGTCTGCCATTATATTTTTTTCTGTTTGTTCTTTTGTCTTTTCCTCTATTTTCTTTTTCCTGCCTTTCTGTGGGTTGCTTGAACATTTTTAGAATGCCATTTTGATTTATCTATAGTGTTTTTGAGTGTATCTTTTTGTAAAGTTTTTAGTGTTTGCTGTTTGTATTACACTATATATACATAACTTTTCCTAGTCTACTGGTCTCAACATTTTACCAGTTTGACTTAAGTGTAGAAATCTTACTTCCATTTACATTCCTTTACCCTCTTCCATGTATGATATAATGGTCTTAGATCTTTCCTGTACATACATTGAATACCACATCAGACATTGTTTTAATTTTACCTTCCATGTGCAACACAATTTAGAAAATTCAAAAGGAAAAGGTAAGTCTCTTATATTAACCCCTGTTTTTACTTAGCATGCTCTTTATTCCTCCCTGATGTTCTGAAGTTCCTTACTTTATCATTTTCTTTTTGTTTAGAGAATTTCATTTAGTTATTCCTTTAGGGTAGGTCTGCCAGCAACAATTTCTTTTAGTTTTCATTCATATAAAAATGTCTTGATTTCCCTTTTTTATTCTTTTTCCCCATTTTTGAAATTATAAAAGTTGTAGGTTTACAGAACCATCATGCATAAAATACAGGATTCCAATATACCACCCCACCACCAACACCTTGCTTTAGTGTAAAATATTTGTAACAATTGATGACAACACATTTTTATAATTGTGCTATTAATTAAAGCCCATGGTTTAACCTAGGATTCACTGTGTAGTGTAGTTACATGGAGTTTTTTTTTTTTAACTTGTATTCTGTTACAATATATGCAGTCTGACATTTCTCCTTTTAATCATATTCAGTTATATATTTCAGTGCTGTTAACTGTGTTCACAATATTGTGCTACCATCCCCACCACCCATTACCAAAACATTTCCATCATTCCAAATAGGAACCCTGCACATTTTAAGCCTTAACTTCCCATTCCCTATCCCCACCCCATCCCCTGGTAACCTATATTCTAGATTCTGACTCTATAATTTTGCTCCTTTCAAGTTCACTGATTCTTTCCTCTGTCTGTTGTTGAGTCCATCCATTGAGTTTATTTCAGTATCATATTTTTCAGTTCTAAAATTCATTTTTTTTTATTTCTTTGCTGAGACTTTCTATTTTTTCATTTACTGCAACCATATTTATAATTGCTCACTGAAGCACTTTTACAATGACTGCTTTAAAATCCTTGTAAAATAATTCTAGCATCTGTGTCATCTTATTGGTCTCTCTTGATTGTTCTTTTGCATTCAAGTTGAGATTTTCCTGATTCTTTCTCAGAGCTTCACTGCAGTCTGAGGCTCTTCCTGCTTAATCTCTCTTTCTTTCCCCAACTCCTTTCATAAGAGTCAGGTCTGCATGTCAGTCTTAGGCTTCTCCCACTTATTTCTGCTTCCCCCATTTATGCCTCGCAGGTATGAATTCTCCTTCACATTTAATTCTGTCTTGGTGTCTTCTTCCAAGAAGACCCAAACTGGCCAGTTGGAAACTGGTTGCTCATGGCAATCTTCAGGGATTGAACATACTAACCAATGGACTAGACTATCTAATTTCCATGGCATTTATATTTCTCACTACAAATTCCAAACCACAATTCCTAAACACTGACATTCTTGTTCATACATCAGTATCTATGGCCAACATGAAACTGTCAATTCAGAAGAATTAATTCACACATGCAGGAAGCATTTCTTGAGCATCTATTAAAAGCCATGCTCTATGTTCAGCATCAAGGATACAAAATAAAATAAGTTGCAGCTCTTGCCTTCTAGGAGCTGACCTTAGCAGGAGGGAAGTCCATATATTCTGTTATAATTGTTGTGATGGTTTGAAGCTGTGTGTGCCCACCTCTCCCCCCCCCGCCATAAAAGTATGTTGTTAAAGTGAATCCATTGCTGTGGGTGTGGACCCATTGTAAGTAGGATCTTTTGGTGAGTAGGATCTTAAGTTAAGATGTGTCACACCTCATTCAGGGTGGTTCTTAATCATCTTACTGGAGTCTTTTATAAGAGAATGAAATTCAGACAAAGAGAGAGGTGGCAATGGAGCAAGAAGCTGAAAGCAACTAAACCCAGAAGAGAAGTGAGAGACCAGTAGATGCTACCATGTGCTTTTCCATGTGACAGAGTAGTCCAGGATTTTGAGGCAGATGGTCTTCAGGAAGAATATATCATCTTGATGATGCCTTGATTTGGATATTTTCATGGCCTCAGAACTGTAAGCTTGTCAGCTAATAAATTCCCATTTTAAAAGCCAATGCACTTCATGGTATCTGCTTTGAGCAGCTTAGCAAACTGGAACAATTGTCAGTGGATTTATCCAGTTGCTGTAATATGATGTGTGCAATATGCCAAAGAAGGGAGCATGTGCAATATGCCAAAGAAGGGAGTAGAAAGTCATCTCTTTTCACCTGGAGGACAAGAAAGTTGCTGCTCAGTGTCTGATTCCTTGAAGTAAGTTATAAACAACATGTAAGAATTGGCTATCAAAGAAGCATGTGGAGACCATGGTAGAAAAAAGAAGAGGAATTTCAGGTGAGGGTACAGCTCATCCAGAGGCAAGGAGATTTGTATTCATGTGGCAGAATAAATATTATGAAATTATGATGACCACATCCTAGACCAGTGCCTCTCAAATTTTATCATGCAGAAGGATCTCCTGAAAAGTTTGTTAAAACAGAGATTCCTGGTCCTATACCTCACCCCCAGATTCTAATTCAGAAAATCTGGTCCAGGGACCTGGAATTTCTAACAAATTCCCAAGTGATGCTAATGCTGATGGTCTAAGAGCCATACTTTGAGGAGCTTTGAATAGCAAGGACATAGACCACATACCCCAGGTTATCACATCAGACACCTCCATATTCCCGGTTTTATAAAATTCAATCTAAGTGTGGTACAATAAAGAGAGTCTGACAAAAGCTTAAGGATCACTTTATAGAGAAGTGGAAAAAGAATTTGTTAATCAAATGAATGTGTTAAAGGATATTAGAAGAGGAATTATTTATTTACCTGTTAAGGAAATGTATTGTTTTATGGTATAACCTCATTAAAAGAGCATGTATGTGTACTATCAATAAATCATTTTTACTGGTCATTAAAGGAGACCTTTTACCAAGTGATACTTGGTTAGCCTGTTTCTGCTTCTATGTGAACAGGAATAAAACCACTATTCTTCCCACATATTTTCTAACAGTCATGCCAGTCTCCAATGTAGGTAGACAGCAATAATGAAGCTTGACTACCACACAAATATCTTGCAATATCCTCTCAACAATGAGGGAAGGGGGAGGACTGAGCCAAAGTCTTTGAATTGTCTACTTTGTTTTCCTGGTTAATTATTGTTAAGGATATTTTCAATGAGATATGCATATCATTTTTGTAATTTGTTACATTATTTAAGAATTCGTGGCCTCCTGATGTTTCTCTGCAATCAGATTTTTCTTTCAGCTGATGTTGTCAAGTGAGTGTTATGAAAATATGTTTCAGAAAACTGCAGCCTGAACTTGTATGAGTACAAAGAGCTGTTGATAGGATAAACTGCTAGGATTTTTATGGGATGTGCACAAACTGGGCATCTTGAAGGCAAAATTTTAAGTATCCTTTGAAGATATTTCTATTTGCAAAGGCAGAATTCAGCACTTCCAGGTATTAAAGATGGTGTATCCCTTAAACCATCCTTCCTTCTGTACTACAGGATAGTATGTGACTCTGGTGTAACTTCTCTTTAAAAGCCCAGCTCATAATGAAAAAGAAAGGGTCTCTGCATAGAATTTTCACATTATTCTGGCAGGGCCAATGTTATTATATATATGTACAGAGAATGTGACTGAGTGGAGTTTGACAAATGAAAAAATATTAAGTGACTGAGTGAAACAAGACAGCACAATTTCATGCCATTCTGTCGACATTTGGATGGCCTGATCATCCTGTATGTCAAGATGTAACTTATAAATTAAAACATAAGTATCTAATTTATAATAAGTAAGAGAATTAATAGATTAAGGGAGCAATACAAGTCCAAGAAATATTTCCAAATTCAGGATTATGTTGTAAAGCTTGCCATGAACCATGAAACAATGTTTAATCTGTTAAGTGGTTATCCTTCTGTACAGTTATGCAATGCCACAAGATTTCTTCGAAAGTAACTATATTTTAATGTCATCTAATTTGGCTGATTAACTTCAAACCATAAAATGGACATGCTCCTGTTTGTAATATATGTCATTTAAAGTAAATAAAAATAATGATTGTGCTAAGAGCTAGGACTAGTATTTATAAACCATTGGAGCTGGACTCTAAGGAGCCTGATTAGTGATAATAAAATAAAATCTCCAGATTAAATGTGGTGTTTTCCGTTATTAAATATAATGGAAATTACCACCACTTCAAATGAAGATCTCAGCATGATATAGCCTGTGCTTGATCTTCTTCTCCAACCAGCCCCTTGAGATTTGATGACAGCCAAAGAGGATGTGCAGTGTGAAATCTCCATGGACCCTGAGAGGGATTTTTCATGAAACATGAAAAAAAGTCAAAAAAGAAGGGCCTATCTCTTCATTGAAAGGCTTTTGGCTCATTCTAAAGTGTACAGTACTTGAGTTTTTACTTTCCAAGTTGATTATTTGAGTGTCCTATACAGGCAATTGGTCTGTTTTAACTCCTCCACATTAAGAAATCTGCTTCAATGAAACTATTTTCCTTGAATGAACTGGGTATTTTCAAAAAGTCTTCACTTGGGGTTTCCATCTCTTTGGCAGACTTGTAGGGCAAAGAAATCTATTGTAGAATCTGTATCTTCATTTTCATAAGGAAAGAAATATGAGTTTCTCAATTAGAAAAGGAGCATATATTTGGGAGAACACCCCCACTATCAACTTAAATTGGTTTATAATTAGTTAAAATATAATATTTTAAAAAACCTTACTTCTAATAAAACTTAAATGAATAAAGAAGACCTATGATCCTAAATGAGATTGTTAAAAAGTACTCTGCATGATGTAGAACAATTAGAACTGTCATATATTGCTGGCGGGAATGAAATTAGTAAAATCACTTTAGAAAACTACTAGTAGTGTATTGGGTTGAATACTTTCCCCCAAAATTCGTTTCTATCTGGAGCCTTAGAATGTGACCTTATTTGGAAACAGCCTTTGCAGATGTAGTTAACTAAGATGAGGTCTTACTGGATTAAAGCAAGCACTAAATTCAATGACTAGTGTTATAAGAAGGCCATGTGAAGTCACAGACACACAGGAAACATACAGGGAATAAGGCCATGTGAAGACACATCAAGTTGAATACACTTAAGACCTCTTCACTTTTACTCTTTTTTAAGTTTACCTCATTAAAATAGAAAAAATAACTGGTTGAAAAAAAGTAATGTGCTTGAATCTTGTTAAAAGTCTTTTAAAGATATGTCTTTACTCATCTGATACGTAATACCATGGCCTCAGTTTTTATAAGGGGCTGATAGAAGAAATATTTCCTTTAGTAAAGGACATTATGTAACACGCTAGACAGTATCCTTAACTATGTTTTTTCAAAAGACTCAAATGTTATTTACATAAATTACTACATGACACATGAAATTTCCTTTTAATTTTTAAGAAATCCAACCTTAACATTTGTTGTTCATTTGTTCATTCATTCATGCATGCAACAAATAATAAGTATTTGCTATTATCCAAGAATTTATTTCTTCAAAGAAATGTATTTGTTTCTTTTAGATTTAGCTATAAGGAAATTAATAATTAAAAGTAGTGTTTAGCTCTTTTAAGTATTTCACACTCAGTTTCTGTTTAGTAACTAATTTTAATGAATTTCCATTTCATTTTTACTTTGCATTGCCCTACACTATAACTTTTAGCTTGAGAAGTAGAGAATTTAAACACATTCAGTTTCACCTACACCATATTCTCTCTCTCTCTCTCTCTTTCTCTCTCTTGCATATGCATATAATTATACATGGAAATGATAAAGAAGGGAAAAAAGTTTCACTACAAAATAAGTTTAGACTTATTTGTTTCAAGTGGGTCCATCCAGAGACTCTCAATGCAAATTTTGTTTAAAATTCTAAGTCAGGGTTTCCACTTTTACAGGCCAGAAATATAGGCCAAGTTTCCTGCTTAATAATGCTATTGTTTATCTCATTGTGGCAGATGCCTGTCTCTGATTTCCAGTGGACTGTGTCACGTTCTATGAAATGTAAAGTCTAGACAGTAACAGAGGCAGTCATCATTTGCTAGTTTGACTCCCAGCACAATTAATATTTATCAAATGCCCACAAGGATGCATGAAATTATATTAGGCTTTACATCCTATACCAAACTCCCATTTAGCTCTCTTTGGTATATAACTCGGGTTGACATGTCAATGAAATACTGAAAAAGGTAATTATATTCATTGCATTTTTAAAGAATTTCCATCTGGGATGGAGGCTAGAGCACTGATTAGAGAAAGAGACAGACAGACAGGCAGCAGAGAAAGAGAGAGAGAGAATGAAAAGAAATATAGTTACATCATTTAATTAATGTTTATGTATTTATTAAATAGTCATTTAATGAGCATCTACTATGTATAAGGGATACAAAGAGATGGGTCACAGTTTGGCTGATCTTTGGAACAAGCAATAAATTGGACAGGGTAAAGAACTGTGAAATTGAGTCAGAGATTATGGGGGCAGGAAGGGGTTTGGTGTCATTTTATTGTGAGTCAAATTCCTTAATTTTTAACCACTAATCTTTTAATTCCTTTCACACCTGGCTGATAATACCAGATTAACAAAAATAATTAAGATATATTCTACTATCATCCTTATGATGCCTCCATCTACTTTTTCAACTTAGTTTTCTCTGGCCTTGAAGTGAAGCCTTTAACAGGGACATTGGGAAAAGGAGCAAATTTGTGGGAAGAGACTGTTCTATTTAAAACATATTGAATTTGAGGTATGTGTCAAGGGAAATTCAGATGAAGCTCAAATGAAATGGGAACATATATGTAGCAATCAATTTTAGGTTAACAGGGGTTACATCAGCAGGAATAGTAGAATAAATACCACCACAAAGCAGTCCACCATAAAAGCAATGAGAACACTGGCAAAAATTGTCAAAATCAACTTTTTTCAGAACTCTGGGTATTAGCTAAAAGCTTGCAACAATCCGAGGAGCTTTAATTTAAAAATGACTGAATCTCACTAAAATAAGTGAGTATTTAGTATTCTTAATTGCCTTATTCCCAACTCAACAGCCCCACAATTGCAGTGAAAACCAATAGCCTAGCAGACACCAGAGGGGGCAGAATGGGGTTGTATCTCCTCAAAAGCATAATTCTCAGAGAATAGTCATTAGTTGATCTGTCTAGAAATCCCCATTCTCAGGGATAGTCTTAATTTGACCAGACTTATACCTGCTCTGTGCAAGTGGGCTTTTCCCTGGAGGATTTGTAAAAACAATCAGTAGCAATTGTTTAACATTGCAGCTGTCTGAGGCAGTGGTAACTGGGGCAAACAATGGCCTGGCCAAAGACTTAAAGGGAGAAGCTGGGGGATGTGATCTACATAGGGAACTTTGTAATGCTGCAACATGTTCCTGGGAATCCAAAATTTCATGTGCATGCATAGGACTGTTCACATGCTCAGGAGTGTGCTCATGCCCAGGAAAGAACTGAAAAGGCTATAAGTACTCACCTATAGCTGACCTTGAGGCTCTGTAAAAGCATGAAGTGAAGGTTACAATGGAATTGTAAAATACGTGGCTGAGTGTTGAAGGCATGCCCTGACGTACACACAGAACCCCTCTGCAAAGGCTGGGAGATTTATAGGTTCTAGGCATTTAAGGAAATCTCTGCCTAATTGTTAGCTGACCACTAAGCTAATGGAAAAGATATTTCAGTGGCCACACATGACAAGTAATACAGACTCTGCAAAATAGTTTAGAAAAGTCACTAAGCAAATAGACAATGACAACTACAACAAGTAGTAGCAACAATAAACCCTAGGGAGGGAGCAGAATCTGATTTCCAGAGTTGCCATGATCTTTTATTTAAGTATCCAATTTTCAACAAAGAATTATGAATAATGCAAAGAAACAAGAAAGTATGGCCCACACACAAGAAAATAAGCAGTCGGTAGAAACCATCCCTGAGTTACTCCAGACAAAGGTTTTGAAAATACCAGGCAAAGATTTTTTTCTTGCAATTTTATTGAGATATAATCACATACCATACAATCATCCAATGTGTACATTCAGTTATTCACAGTATCATCATATAGTTGTGCATTCATCACCACAATCAATTTTTGAACATTTTCATTACTCCAAAAAATAATAAATATTAAAATAAGAATAAAAACAGAAGTTAAAAAGAACACTCAAAACAACCCAACCCCCTCATTACCCCCTATTATTCATTTACTTTTTGTCCCCATTTTTCTACTCATCTGGCCATACACTGTATAAAGGGACTGTGAGCCATCAGGTTTTCTACAATCACATGGTCACACCATATAAGCTATATAGTTATACATTTGTCTTCCAGAAACAAGGCTACTGGGTTGTGGTTCAGCAGTTTCAGATATTTCTTCTAGCTGTTCTAATACACTAAAAACCAAAAAGGGATATCTATATAGTGCATAAGAATAACCTCCAGAATGACCTCACGTCTCCATTTGAGATCTCTCAGCCACTGAAACATTATTTGGTTTGATTCCTCTTCCTCTTTTGGTCAGGAAGGCTTTCTCAATCCTATGATGCCAGATCCAGGCTCATTCCCAGGAGTCATGTCCCATGTTGCCAGGGAGATTTACACCCCTGGGAGTCTTGTCCCACATAGGGGAGAGGGCAATAAGTTTAATTTCTGAGTGGGCTTAGAGAGACAGCAGGCAAAGGTTTTTAAATCAATAATTTTAAATATGTCCAAAGAATCAAAAGAAATCATGCCTAAAGAATGAAAGAACTACACAAAAGCATGGGAATGATGTTTTCCAAATAGAGAATACCAATAAAGAGGCAAAAATTATTAACAAAGAAACACATAGAAATTCTGGAGTTGAAAAGTACAATAAATGAAATGAAAAATTCATTAGGGGGACTCACCACCAGATTTGAACTGGTACAAGAAAAAAAATCAGAGAACTTGAATAAAGGTCAATTGAGATTCTCTAGTCTACAGAACAGAAAGAATAAATAAGAACCTCACAGTTACACCATCATGCCTACCAACAGAGAGAAATAAGATAATAGAGAAATAGGATAAAATAAACATCAAAAAATGACCAAATCTTTTCAAATTTGATAAAAAGCATTAAACTAAATATCCAAGAACCTCAATAAACTCCAAGTTGGAAAACCTCAAAGAGGTATACACCTAGACACATCATAGTCAAACTGTTAAAAGACTATGACAAAGAGATAATCTTGAAAGCAGCAAGAGAAGCTAATCCTCATGTACAAAGGATCATCAGTATGATTAACAGCTTATTTCTCATTAGAAACCACAGAGATATGAAGATAGTAGAATAACATATTCAACAAGATGAAAGAAAAAGACTGTCAACCAAGAATTTGATATTTGGATAAACCATCCTCCAAAAATGAAGGAGAAATTAAGACATTCTAAGATAAACCAAAACTGAGAAAATTTGTTGCTAGCAGTCTGGCCCAACAGGAAATACTAAAGGGTATGCATCAGGCTGTAATAAAAGGACATAAGACACTAACTAAACCCTTCATGAATAAATAAAGAGGACTGGTAGAGGTAAGAACACAGGTAAATTTAAAAGACAATATAAATAACTTTTGTTTGTAAATATATTTCATTCTACCTGATATAAAAGACAACTGAAAAAAGTAATAATTATAAATCTGTGTTGATGGGCATGTAATGTGTGAAGTTGTAATTTTTATGACAATTATATCACAAAGTAAGGATAGAGCATGGTGCTATATATGAGCAAAGATTTTATATACCATAGAAATTAAGTTGGTATTAGCCCAAACTAGATTGTCATAAGCTAATATAATTGTAATCCCTATGGCAACCACTAAGAAAATAACTAAAATATTATAGTAAAATAAATGATAAGGGTATTAAACTGGTACACTAGAAAATATTTACTTAACACAAAAGAAGACAGCAATGGAGGAATATATGAACAAAAAGGACATATAGAAAATAAATAGCAAAATGTTATTAGTAATTACATGAAATGTAAATGGGTTACACACTCCAATCAAAAGACAGAGATTGGCAGAAATGATATAAAAACATGACCCAAGGATATACTACTATATAATATCTATACAAGACACACTATAGGGTCAAAGACAAAAATAAGTTGAAAGAAAAGGATGAAGAAAGATATACCACACAAAGAGTAACCACATGAGAGCTGGAGAAGCTATACTAACATCACACAAAATAGAGTTTAAGACAAAATTGTAACTAAAGACAAAGAAGGACATTATATAAAGTTAATCCATTAAGAAGACATAACAATTATAAACATGTATGCACCTAACAAAAGAACTTCAAAATACATGAGGGAAAAATTGACGGAATTGAAGACAGAAATAGACAATTCTCCAATATTAATTGGAGGCATCAATACACACTTTCAGTAACAGAAAGAACAACTATTAGAAGATACACAAGGAAATAGAATACTTGAACAACACTATAAACTTACTAGACCTAGAAGACTGCTCTAGGACACCACCCAACAACAGCAAAATACACATTCTTCCCAGATTTACATGGATCATAACACAGGGTACACCATATATTAGGCCATAAAATAAGTATCAAAAAAATTAAAAGGATTGAAATCAAAGTATAATATACTCAGACCACAGTGGAATGAAATTGGAAATCAATGACTGAAGAACATTTGAGAAATTCACAAATATATGGAAATTAAAAGATACACTTCTAAATAACCCATGAAATAAAGAAGAAATCACAGGAAAGTTGGAAAATATTTTGAGATAAATGAAAACAAAAACATATCATACAGTATATATGGAATGTAGCAAAAGCTGTGCTTAGAGGGAAATTTATGACTGTAAACATCAAGAAAGATCTCAAGTTAATAACCTAAAGTTCTACCTTAAGACACTAGAAGAAAAGCAAACTAAACCTAAAGAAAAGGTAAGGAAAGAAATAATAAAGATTAGAGAACTAATTAATGAAATAAAGAGTTAAAAAACAAAAGAGAAAATCAACAAAACCAAATTTGGTTCTTTGAAAAGGTCAATAAAATTGACAAACTATTAGCTAGATTAGCCAAGAGTAAAAGAAAGAAGATTCAAATTGCTAAAATCAGAAAGGAAAGAGGGAACATTAGTTCCTACATAACAGAAATAAAAAAGAATTATAGGAGAATAATATAAAAATAGATTAGACAATTTAAATGAAATTGAAAAATTCTTGGAAAGATGTGAACTATGAAAATGGACTCAAAAAGAAGTAGAAAACTTGAATACACTTATAACAAGTAAATAAATTGTAATAATAATTACAATAATATAATATAATAATCATATAATAATTGTTAGTAATAAAAATAAACTTCCCACAAAGAAAAGCCTTATCACAGATGCTTCACTTGTGAATTCTACAAACTTTTAAAGAATTAGTACCCATACTTCACCAAAAAATAGAAGCAGAGAGAACACTTCCCAACTCATTCTATGAGGTCAGTATTACACTGCTACCAAAGCAGACAGTCATGAGAGGAAAATAAAACTAGACTAAATTGTGTATATAAATACAAAAATCCTGAACAAAATATTAGCAAATGAAAGTCAACAACATATAAAAAACATTACACACCATGATCAAGTGAGATTTATCCCAGAAATGAAAAGTTTTTCAACATAAAAAAATCAATCACTGTCAGACCTAATATTAACAGAATAAAGGACAAAAAAATGACATGATCATCTCAATGGACATGGAAAAAGCATTCAACATAATCCAACATTCTTTCATTATAAAAACATTCAAAATACTAAGAGAACTTCCTCAACCTGATAAAGAACACCTTTGAAAAATCCACAACTACCATCAAATTAAATGGTGAAAATCTGAAATCTTGCTTCCTAAATCAGGAACAAGACAAAGATGTATGCTCTTGTCACATATTCAACATTGTGCTGAAAGTTTTAGTCAGAGCAATTAAGCAAGAAAAAGAAATAAAAGGAGTCTAGATTATGATGGAAGAAGTAAAACTATCTCTATTTGCAGATGACACTATCTAATATATATATATAAATCATAAGGAATCCACAAATATGCTACTAGAGCTAATATATAAGTTCAACAGGATGGAAGAATACAAGATCAATAAACAAAAATCAATTATAATTCCACACATTAGCAATGAACAATCTGAAATGAAATTAAGAAAAAAAGTTCCATTTACAGTAGCATCAAAAATAATAAAATACATAAGAATAGATTTAACCACAGAAGTGCAAGGCTCATAAATTGAAAACTACAAAATATATTGAAGGAAATTAAAGACCTAAATAAATGGAAAGACACCCATGCTCACAGGCTGGAAGACAATATTTTTAAGATGATGTTTATAGTTTCCTAGCTGCTAAAATAAATGTGATACAGTGGGTTGACTTAACAATAGGAATTTATTGGCTCATGGTTTCAGAGGTTGGTATCAAAATACCACCTGGAGGTTTTGTAGAAATTGACAAGCTGATCCTAAAATTCATAAGGAAATGCAAGGGACCCAGAATAGCCAAAATATTCTTGACAAAGAACAAAGCTGGGGGACTCACATATCCCAATTTCAAACATGATACAAAGCTGCAGTAATCAAGAGAGTGTGCTGTTGTCAAAAGGATAGACACATAGATCAATGGAATAGAATTGAAAGTCCAGAAATAAATCCTTACATGTATGGGCAATGGATTCTCAACTAAGGTGCCAAGAAAATTCAGTGGGAAAGAAAAGTCTTTGCAATAAATGATGCTGGGATAACTGGATATCTACATACAAAATAATGAGGTTGGATGCTGAACTCACACACAAAACTTAATTCAAAATAGACCAATGACCTAAATGTAGGCACTAAAGCTATAAAACTCTTAGAAAGAAACATAGCTGTAAAACTTTGTGACTTGAATTAGGCTATGACTTCTTAGGTATTACACTGAAAGTTCAGACAATACAAGAAAAATTAGAAAGAATACATAAATTGTACTTTATCAAAATTAAAAATGTACCTCAAAGGACACTATCAACAAAATGAAAGACAATCCATACAATGGGAGAAACTATTTGCAAGCCATATCTGATAAGAAAGTAGTCTCCAGAATACACAAAGAACTTCTTCAACTTAATAGTAGAAATAAAAATAAACCCAATTGGTTTATTGGTATATCTATACAATGGAATATTGTATAGATATTGTGGCCAATATCAATATCTGGCCACAACAAATGAAATTCTGATACAAGCTGCAGCATAGATATGCTTTGAAAGCATTATAAGTGAAGGAAACCAGACACAAAAGGCCATATATTGTATGATTCCATTTATATGAAATGGACACAATAGGCAAATCCATGGAGACAGAAAATAAATTAGTGGTTGCCAAGGGATGCGAGGAGCATGGAATGGAGAGTGACTGCTAATGGGTGATGAAAATGTTCTGAAAATGGATAGCACAACACTGTGATTATACAAAAAACTACTGAATTATATAGTTTAAAATGGTAAATTTTACAGTGTGTGAATTATAGCTCAATAAAAAATTGAAAATAAAATATTAGATCGACAGGGACACCAGCAAATGAAAACATGTAAAAAGAAAAGAGAAGAAGAGGGAGAACAAAACTTATGCTATGAGAGTCAGAGAAACTGAAGCCAGAAAGAGAGAAAGAGAAGGGAAAATACAAGTAATAGGAGAGAAAAAAAGGAGTCGAGAGAAAGGAGTGTTTGAATAAGGAGAGGGTGGTTATCAGTATAAAATTTCAGAGGGGAAGAGAAGGTAAACTGAAGAAGGCATTCAAGGTGACAATTATGTCCCTGGGAAACATCAAGAGAATAATTTCAGTGAAATGTTGAGGCTGCTGGTAGTAGGCAAGTGTGAAGAGATGCAAGTTGTGTGTGTACTCTACACTTTGAAGCACTTTGTTAGTGAAGAAAAGGAATAAAATAGAATGAGAATTCAAAGGGGTGGAAATGTCAGAAAATATTTTTTAAATTCAGTTTTATTGAGATATATTCACTTACCATACAATTATCCATGGTGTACGATCAAATATTCACAGCACCATCCTATAGTTGTGCATTCATCACCCCAATGTATTTTTGAACATTTTCCTTACACCAGAAAGAATACGAATCAGAATAAAAAATAAAAATAAAAATAAAACAAGAACACCCAAATCACCCCCATCCCACCCTATTTTTCATTTAGGTTTTGTCCCCATTTTTCCACTCATCCATCCATACACTGGACAAAGGGAGTGCGATCCACAAGGTTTTCACAATCACACTGTCACCCCTTGTAAGCTACATTGTTATACAATCATCTCCAAGAGTCAAGGCTACTGGGTTGGAGTTCGGTAGTTTCAGGTATTTACTTCTAGCTATTCCAATACAATGAAACCTAAAAAGTGTTACCTATATAGTGCGTAAGAATGTCCACCAGAGTGACCTCTCGACTCCATTTGAAACCTCTCAGCCACTGAAGCTTTATTTCATTTCATTTCGCATCCCCCTTTTGGTCAAGAAGATGTTCTCAATCCCATGATACTGGGTCCAGATTCATCCCCAGGAGTCATATTCTGCATTGCCAGGGAGATTTACACCCCTGGGAGTCAGATCCCATGTAGGGGGGAGGGCAGCAAGATCACCCACCAAGGTGGTTAGTTAGAGAGAGAGGGTCATATCTGAGCAAAAAAGAGGCACTTAGGGGAAGACTCTTAGCCACAATTACAAGCAGGTTTAGCCTCTCCCTGCAGCAACAAGCTTCATAGGAGCCAGCCCCAAGACAGAGGGCTCAGCATATCAAGCCGTCAGTCCCCAATGTTTGCGAGAACATCAGCAACAATCCAGGTGAGGAAGTCCAACACCTCTGCATTCTCCCCCAGCTCTTCAGGGGGGTCCCAAATATATATTTTATTCTCCACCAAAATTACTCTAGGATGTGTTGTTCATTCTAATCTATACAGACCTACCATAGCTCGCTTCCTATTCAAAGCTCTATGCAACCATAGTGTTTGAACAAACTGACCATAGAAGTCACATTGTTTAGAAAATATAGCTCCTACACCAAATAAACATCTCTTCCCTTGGCCCCACATGGAAGCTGAAGCTTGAATGCAATCAGTTTCAACCTTTACCCTTTGGCCCAATTTGCTCTAGTCTCAATCAGATCTGCTTTATTCATGTCTCTAATTGAAGTCTGGGCTCTATTTCAGCTTTTTTTTTTAACAGTTGCTGTATGCATTAATACTGATATTCATATCTGCCAAGCTCTAGCTCTGAGTTTCTGGAACAGTTACCCAATGTTCCAGAGACCAATCAGGTTATACATTAATGGATCAACATCTCAGAGTTTGGAGATAGCCATTACAATTCAGGAAAAGATTTGACTGCTGTAAGAGCTTATAATCTAGGGACCATTACAATAATCATTTCTCTGTTAGGCTGTGCTCTAAGATTTAATTCTGAGTTTACACATTGTAGTTAGTCCATATTGGTGAGAATTATAGTGTTTGCCTTGGTTTCTGTTGTACTTCACTCAACATGCTGTGTACAGGATCCATTCACCTCGTTGCGTGCCTCACAGCTTCACTCCTTCTCGTAGTTGCCCAATATTCCATTGTATGCATACACCATAGTTCACCATTCTGTTCCTCGGTCAGTGTACCCTTAGGCCACCTCCACCCATTGAAATCATGAACACTGCCTCCATAAACACCAGTGTGCAAGTGTCCATTAATGTCTCTGCTCTTAGATCTTCCAAATACATACCCCATAATGAGGTTGTAGGACCTTATGGCCCCCACATACTTAGCTTCTTGTGGAGCCACCACAGTGACCTCCAGAAAGTTTATACCATTCTGCCTCCTCATCAATAGTAAATAGGTACATCCCTCTCTCCATGTTTTCTCCAGAACTTTTACCTCTATTTATGTTTTTCCTGCAATCTTATAGAGATATATTCACATAACATACAGCCATCCACAGTGTACAATCAGTTGTTCACAGCATCATCACATAGTTGTACATTTCTCATCAGAGTCAGCACTTGAACATATTGATTATTATGAAAAAGTGGTTTTTTTGGTGAATGATAAGAAAGATAATAAAAAGAAAAATAAAAATGTCATACAATACAATATAATAGTAAGGACAAAAAACAATACCACTACCAAGAATCCAATGTCCCTCCTTTATATCCCCCCTCTCATACACATTTAGCTTTGGTATATTGACTTTGTTACATTTAATGAAAACATATTACAATGTTACTGTTAACCATAGACTCCTGTTTGCTTTGATTATGTTTTTTTCCCAAATACCATCCCTTTATCAACACTCTGCATGGTTGGCATTCATTTGTTCTCCCACATGTGAGAATATTTTTATATTTGTACATTTAGCAACAGTCATTGGCCACTCCAGTTTTTGCCAAGTTATACACTCCCAGTCTTCATCATCTATCTTTACCTCTGGTGTTGTACATTCCCCTATCCCACCTCTTTCACCTTTACTCACAGATGTCTTTGTTCCATGTACTTACAATATTGTGCTACCATTATGCAATATTATGCTATCTATTTCTGGATCTACACAATCAATCCTGCTGAACATTTCTGTAGTCCTTCAGCATCAAATGCCTGATCTCTACACTCTTTCTATCTCCTGGTAGCCTGTGTTATCAGCTTCTAACTCTCAAAGTTTGCTCATTAGTGTTATTTCATATTAGTGAGACCATACAGTATTTGTCCTTTTGTTTCTGGCTAACTCCACTCAACATAATGTCCTCAAGGTTCATCCATGTTATTATATGTTCCATGTCTTTGTTCTGTCTTACAGCTGCATAATATTCCATCATGTGCATGTACCACAGTTTGTTTATCCACTCTTCCATTGATGGACATTTGGGCTGCTTCCATTTCTTGGCAATCATGAATAATGCTGCAATAAACATTGGTTTACAAATGTCCATTTGTGTCTTAGCTTTCAGTTCCTTTGAGTATATACCTATCAATGGAATAGCTGGGTCATATGGCAAATCTATACTTAGCTTCCTAAGGAACCTCCACACTGTCTTCCAGAGTGGTTGCACCATTCTACAGTCCCACCAGCAATGAATAAGCATGCCTCTTTCTCCACATCCTCTCCAGCACTGGTAATTTTCTGTTTTTTGGATAATGGCTATTCCGGTAGGCATGAAATGGTATCTCATTGTGGTTTTGATTTGCATTTCCCTAATAGCCAGTGAAGTTGAGCATTTTTTCATATGTTTTTGAGCCATTTGTATTTCCTCTTCAGAAAAGTGTCTGTCCATGTCTTTTGCCCTTATTTTAATTGGGTTGTTTGTCTTTCTGTTGTTGAGTTGTAGGATTGCTTTATATATTTGGGATATTAAACCCTTATGTGATATGTGGTTTCCAAATATTGTCTCCCATTGTGTAGGCTGCCTTTTTACTTTTCTAACAAAGTCCTTTGATGTACAAAAGTGTTTGATTTTGAGGAGATCCCATTTGTTTATTTGTTCTTTGGTTGCTCGCACTTTGGATGTAAGGTATAGGAAACCATCTCCTATCATAGTACCTTTAAGAAATTGCCCTACATTTTCTTCTAAGAGTCTTATGGTCTTAGCACTTATGTTTAGGTCTTTGATCCAATTGGAGTTAATTTTTGTATAAGGTGTGAGGTAGGAGTCCTCTTTCATTCTTTTGGAAATGGATATCCAGTTCTCCAAACACCATTTATTGAAGAGGCTGCTCTGTCCCAGTTGATTTGGCTTGACTGCCTCATCAAAGATCAATTGTCCATAGAAGCGAGAATCTATTTCTGAACACTCAATTAGATTCCATTGGTCGGTATCTCTGTCCTTATGCCAGTACCATGCTGTTTGGAGCATTGTAGCTTTGTAATATGCTTCAAAGTCAGGTAATGTGAGACCTCCCACTTCGTTCCTCTTTCTCAAGATATTTTTGGCTATTCAGGGCACCTTGCCCTTCCAAATATATTTGGTTATTGGTTTTTCTATTTCTGCAAAGTAAGTTGGTGGGATTTTAATTGGTATTGCATTGAATCTATAAATCAGTTTAGGTAGAGTTGACATCTTAATTATATTTAGTCTTCCAATCCATGAACATGGGATGTTCTTCCATTTTTTAGGTCCTATTTGATTTCTTTCAGCAGTGTCCTGTAATTTTCTTTGTATACGTCTTTTGTGGCCTTCATTAAGTTTATTCCTAAATACTTGGTTCTTTTGGTTGCTATTGTAAATGGAATTTTTTTTCTTCCTCTTGTTGCACATTACTTGTGTATAAGAACACTATAGATTTTTGTGTGTTGATGTAGTCTGCTACTTTGTTGTATTCATTGATTAGCTCTAATAGCTTTGCTGTAGATTTTTCTGGATTTTCTACATATAAAATCATGTCATCTGCAAATAGTGAAAGTTTTACTTCTTCCTCTCCAATTTGGATGCCTTAATTTCTTTTTCTTGCCTAATTGCTCTAGCTAGAACTTCCAGTACAATGTTGAATAACACTGGTGAGAGTGGGCATCCCTGTCATGTTCCAGATCTTAGAGGGAAAGCTTTCAGTCTCTCCCCATTGAGTATGATGTTAGCTGTGGGTTTTTCATATATTGCCTTTATCATATTGAGAAAATTCCCTTCTATTCCTATCCTTTTAAGTGTTTTCATCAAGAAAGGATGTTGAATTTTGTCAAATGCCTTTTCTGCATTGATCGCAATGCTCATGTGGTTTTTTGCTTTGATTTATTGATGTGGTGTATTACATTAATTGATTTTCTTATGTTGAACCAGCCTTGCATATCTGGAATAAACCCCACTTGGTCATGGTGTATAAATCTTTTAACGTGCTGCTGGATTCACTTTCTGAGTATTTTGAGGATTTTTGCATCTGTATTCATTAAAGAGATTGGTCTATAATTTTCTGTTTTTGTAGTATCTTTGCCTGATTTTGGTATTAGGGTGATGTTGGATTCATAGAATGAGTTGGGTAGTTTTCCCTCCTCTTCAATTTTTTTGAAGATTTTGAGCAGAATTGGTATTAATTCTTTCTTGAATGCTTGGTAGAATTCACATGTGAAGCCATCTGGTTGTGGGCTTTTCTTTTTTGGGAGCTTTTTGATGACTGACTGAATCTCTTTGCTTGTGATTGGTTTGTTGAGGTCCTCTATTTCTTCTTGGGTCAATGTTGGTTGTTTCTGCTTTTCTAGGAAGTTGTCCATTTCATGTAAGTTGTACAGTTTATTAGCGTATAGTTGCTCATAGTATCTTCTCATTATCTCCTTTATTTCTGCAGGGTCAGTAGTTATGTTTCCTTTCCCATTTCTGATTGCATTTATTTGCATCTGCTCTTTGTTTTTTTTTGTTGTTGTTGTTGTTAGCCTAACTATGGGTCCATCAATTTTGTTGATTTTCTTGAAGAACCAGCTTCTGGTTTTGTTAAATCTCTCTATTGTTTTCCTGTTCTCAGTTTCATTTATTTCTCCTCTGATCTTTGTTATTTTGTTCTTCTGTTTGCTTTGGGTTTTACTTGCTATTCTTTCTCTAGTACTTCCAGGTGAACAGTTAATTCCTCAATTTCTGCTCTCTCTTCTCTTTAATATAGGCATTTAGGGCAATAAATTTCCCTCTCAGCACTGCTTTTGCTGCATCCCATAAGTTTTGATATGTTGTGTTTTCATTGTCATTTGCCTTGAGGTATTTAGTAATTTCTCTTGTAATTTCTTCCTTTACCCACTGGTTTTCTAAGAGTGTGTTGTTTAGTCTCCATATATTTGTGAATTTTTCAATATTCTGCCTGTTATTTATTTCTAACTTCATTCTGTTATGATCTGAGATAGTGTTTTTTTATAATACCAATATTTTTAAATTTGTTGAGGCTTGCTTTGTGACCCAACATGTGGTCTATCCTAGAAAAGTTTCCATGAGCACCCAAGAAGAGTGTGCATCCTGCTGTTGTGGGGTGTAGTGTTCTATAAATGTCTGTCAAGTCTGGTTCATTTATCGTGCAATTCAACATCTCCATTTCCTTGTTGATCCTCTGTCTAGATGTTCTGTCCACTGATGAGAGCAGTGTATTGAAGTCTTTATTATTGTGGAGTTATCTACTTCTCCTTTCAGTGCTCTCAGTGTCTGCCTCATGAATTTTGGGGCACTCTGGCTTGGTGCATAAATGTTTATGATTGTTATGTTTTCTTGATGAATTGACCCATTTATTAATATATAGTGTCCTTCTTTGTCTCTTTTAATTGTTTTACTTTTGAAGTCTACTTTGTCTGATATTTATACAGCTACTCCTGCTTTTTTCTGATTGCTGTTTGCATGAAATATCTTTTTCCAACCTTTCACTTTCAGCCTATTTTTGCCCTTGTGTCTAAGGTGAGTTTTTGTAGACAGCATATAGATGGGTCCCATTTTTTAATCCATTCTGACAGTCTGTGTCTTTTTATTGGGGAGATTAATCTATTAACATCTAGTGTTATTACTGTAGGGGCAGTACTTTCTTCTATCATTTTGTCTTTTGGATTTTATATGTCATGTCTTATTTTTTCCTCTCTCTCTTTTTACCCTTCCTGATAATCTTCATTTCTACACTCTTCTCCAAACCTCTCTATCCTGTCTTTTTCTATCAGCTTGTAGCACTCCCTTTAGTATTTCCTGTAGTGCTGGTCTTGTATTCACAAACTCTCTCAGTGTCTGTTTGTCTGAAAATATTTTAATCTCTCCCTCATTTTTGAAGGACAGTTTTGCTGGATATAGAATTCTTGGTTGGCAGTTCTTCTCTTTCAATATCTTAAATATATCATACCACTGTCTTCTCACCTCCATGGTTTCTGTGGAGAAATCTGTGTATAGTCTTATCGAGCTTCCCTTGTATGTGATGGATTGCTTTTCTCTTGCTGATTTCAGAATTCTGTCTTTGTCTTTTACATTGGACAATCTCATCAGTAAGTGTCTTAGAGTCCCTCTATTGGGGTCTATTCTGTTTGGGGTGTGCTGTACTTCTTGAATCTCTAATTTTCTTTCATAAGAGTTGGGAAATTTTCAGTGATTATTTCTCCTATTATTCTTTCTGCCCCTTTTCCCCTCTCTCCTCCCTCTGGGACACCCATATCACGTATGTTTATGTGTTTGGTGTTGTCACTCAGCTCCCTAAGACCCTGCTCATATTTTTCCATTCTTTTCACCATCTGTTCTTTCATGTGTGTGAATTCAGATGTCTGGTCTTCCAATTCATGGATCCTTTCTTCTGCCTGTTCAAATCTACTATTGTATCCCTCCATTGTTTTTTTCATCTCCTCCATTATGCCCTTCATTCCTATAAGTTCTGTCATTTCTTTTTTCAAGTTTATGAATTCTTCCTTATGGTCATTTAATGTCCTTCTTATATCCTTCATCTCTTTTGCTATGTCTTCCCTCAGTTCATTGACTTGATTTTTGAATTGAATTAGATTTGTTTGAACATCTCCAATTAGTTCTTCCTTCAGCTCATTGAATTGATTTAGCAATACTTGCTTCAACTCCTTTATCTCAGTTGAACTATTAGTTTGTTCCTTTGGCTGATCCATATTACCATGTTTCCTAGTATGGCTCATTATCTTAAGCTGTCTAGGCACTGACTTTCTTGATTAGTTTATTCTGGAGCTTGTTGTCACTCTTTTACCTAGGATTTTCTTTTTGGTTGGCTTTGTTCTCTAAACTTTGGTGCTTAGTTCAGCTTCTTCTAGACCTTTAACTTAGATTCTGTTTAGTTGATGAGAGTTTTTCACCTCTTGTTTTTCTGTTTCTTTCCCTGCCTCTATGTAGCCTTTTTGTGTGGTGATCTCCTCAGATATGGTCAACCCCAGTCAGGTTTTCCCAGTCCAGAGAGACCCAAGTCTCAGGAGGAGGGTATGGAGTTTCCTTGAAAATGAGACCCTCCTGTGAGGCCTTTAGACTCTGTGCTTCTCCTATGCTGTCCAGCAGGTGGCACTTGCCAGCTCGCAGCTCCCCCACAAGTGTGAGGAGTTATAGTGCCTTTAGTTCTCCTGGTGACCCTGACCCTGTCAGGGGTGTGGCTGACTGAAGCTAGTTAATGAATTCCAAACCCTGGGATCTGAGTTCCCAAAAGGGCTGGGAAGTTATGGTGTTTAGCAAATTTTCTCTGACACTAGACTTATTGCTTTGTCTCTCAGAGCTATCTTAGCTCTGCTCTTGCCTGGGCCCAAATTGCAAGTCTTTGAGGCTTTCTGTCATGTGATTCCTAGAGTAATTGCTTTATAAAAAGAGAAAAAAATTTAAAAAAAGGAAGGGCCCAGTATGGACTATTTATGGTCTTTGCAGATCTAATGGGCTATTGAAATGCTAAAAGACCAGGAGTTGAGGGCAATTAAGGAGGAATCAAGAAAGCAGAGAAGCTGGCTTTTCAGACAAGGGCTCTCCCTCCCTGGATTTGCATATGTGCCTGATTCTGTTTGAGCTCTGCCCTTCTCCATATTATGTTCACCTGACTCCAAAAAGTCTCTTTTTTTTATGTTGTTTTCTGTTTTTTTGCTGTTTTGCTAGCCCTATCTTGTCTCCACTGGGCTGACTGATCCCAGATTTTCTGGTTATCTGCTCTCAGTTAATCTATGTTTGCAGCTTTCATTCTCCCTCCTGGTTCCCAGCATGGACTGCCCCTCCTCCCTTGGGATTGTGCCTGGCAGGGAAGGGTGCAGGCTCCCTGGCCATGAGAACTTACAGATTTCGCTGATCTTGGCTATTCCACATGTTTGTGAGTGTTGTATGAAGTTTGTCCAATCTCAAATTCCTCTGCAGTTTCCAGTCCGTGCAGTTCCTGGCTTTCTACCAACTGCCCAGAGGAGTAACTACAACCTAGACCTCACCACTCTGCCATCTTGCCCCACCTCAGAAAATATTTTTATGCATACAGAAGAATTCAGTATGCCAAGAAAGATAAATGGGAGGTGTCTGAGAGAATTATCAGAGGAAACAGGAGTGGTTGGGATTAAGCTTTCATCCCCATGAGTGCAGTAAAATAGGGATCATCATTTTCAGAGGGGCAGAAAGATGGGTGAAGCTATGGGTATAACAAAACCACCATGAGGACTTTTCTCACTGTTTTTTAAAGAATAGTCCATATGTCCCCCTACATCAGAATTGACAGGAGTGTGCATTAGAAATGCAGATTCCTGAGCCCCACTAAGATTTACTAAACCAAAATGATTGACAGTAGGGGATCTGCATTTTAGTTAGCAAATTTGGGCACATAGGCATTTTGTTGAAGGGTGAATCAAAAGGTTACCAAGAAGGCTTACCTGAGGACAGTAAGCAGGAATCCGTAGTGCAGTGGTTCCCAAATATTAGCATACAGCAGAATCATCTGGAGAGCATGCTGAAAAACACAATTTACTGGGTAGCACTTCCAAGTTTCTAAATAAGTATCTCTGGTGTGAAACCTGAGAATATGCATTTCTAAAAAGTTTTTAAGTGATAAGTATACTGCTGCTCCAGGACTCACACTTGAAGAACCACTGATGTAATAGATCTAATCATTCGGGTGCTGGAAAGCTCATGATGGAGAGAGCAGAAAAAAATCCACAGCCAGGTATTCTAGGGGCTGACTGACAAGGTGGGTACAGTGGAAGGGTTAGGGAACTCTGGAGAGAGAAGTCATTGTTAAACAGAGCTCCAGAGTGGTAGACAGGTTGGTGAAGACAAAGGCAGCTAAGGGCCTGTAAACTTAGGACAGGGCTAGTGGGATACAGGACATTATGAAAAGGAAATGAAGGATAAAAGTGAAAGAACAGGATGTTTTGGCCAGAAACGGGAAATATGGAGTTTGAATTCTTAGATATGGTTCATAAAAGAGACTATGGTAATGGGTCATTGAAGTAGAAGGGAGACAAAGGGCATCATAATGGAAAAGTTCAAGACTATGAAGTCTGGCTGTAGAATTGTCATGAAAATGGATGGTGATGTTACTAGGAATGATAACAGGGAAAGGAATGGAGAAGAGAATTCTGAGACAGGCACCAGAAAGATGTAGAAAAATATCCAGTTAGCTCAGAGACACTAAGTGGTCTTCCCAAGGTCTACTCATGTAGAAATTGGCAAAGCTGGAACAGGAACTCAGCTTTTTCTGACTGGAAAGAGCTTTAGTCATTACACAGCAATGATTCCTTAAACCTGTTTAATGTGTTAATTCTGAAGAAAGTTACATAAATTTTTTTTAGTTTTGAAGGTGCTTTGTGACTAGGTGGAAAAAAAAGCAGTAAATGAATGTGATAGCATGAAACTGCACAATGAAGTCATCCCTTAAGGTAAATTAAAGAAAAATGCTCTAGGAAACAATGCTGAAGATGATTTCCTCCTTTTTCCAGCTTCTTTTTATACATAAATGTTTTTGAGTGTGCTTTCTCTATGCGCAAGAAAAAGTTAGCAGAGATAATTCAGTTATATAATGCATCCAGAGGAAACGCAAATGGCCAATAAACATATGAAAAGACATTCAATCTCACCAGTAATCAGAGAAATATAAATTAAAATTTATAAGGCAAGAGCATCTTTTACTCATCAGACTAACCATAATTAAAAAATGAGACAATCACTAGTTTAAAGGAGAAGGATAGGTAAACAGATAATCTTATACCATGCTTGTGGGTATGGAAATTGTTACAACTACTTGAGAGATGTGTGATAATACCTAGTAAAATGAGAAATGTGCCAACACTACAACCCAGCATTTCCACTTCTGGGTTTAAGCCCTGGAGAAACATTTGTATGTATACACAAGAGGATATACAAAAGGATGATTATTACAGCACTGCTGAAAATTGCAAAAAGTTAGAAAACAATGCAAGTGCCCATCAATAAGGCAATGGATAAAATATGGTATCCTCATGCAACAGATTCCTGTCCAGATAAAAGGAAGAGGCCAGAGCTTTATGAATCATAAGGATAGATCTAAAATATTTAATATTAAATGAATAAAAAGCAAGTTGCAGAATGAAATGTATTGAATGATTCTATATATGTGTATAAAATTTTCAAAACCATAGCAATATTGCATATCATTTCTGGATTTCTGTTGATGTATGTAAAAACATTTATAAGGATGAATATCATACTCATAATAGTGTTTGCCTCTGTGAATTGGGGAGAGGGCAATGGGATATGGCCAAAGGGGATTTTTACATATTATTTTTTTCTAAAAATAAGGGTTGCATATACAACATGATTTTATTTAAGTACAGACATGCAAAAGCTAGTAGGAAATATAGCAGTTATTAAAAGTTTTTAAATCTGGGATATGGGAATATAGGTGCTTGTTGTGTATTATTCTTTTGAAAAGAAAACTTTCTAAAAAAAAATCAAGTCCCCTAGCATTATTCTAGACATGCAGTTGCTCTACATGTCTCAGGGGAAAAGGAAAATAAGGCTTAGTTAGAAGTGGTCAAGTGGTCAGATTCTACACTGGATGTTAATGTTCTGTGACTGGTCCAGACCTGTCCATCCTGGTGCATGCACTTTCAAACTAGACATGTGTGTACCTTCTTTAGTGGAAATTCCAATGGAGTCGGTGGAGAGATATTCCATTGCAAACTTAGATGTTTAAGAAAGTCACCATTAAAGAGTGGAATGAGGAAGAACTAGTAGCTCCAATAAAGACCAGACAAAAGGAATTCTCCCTGGAGAAAAGGAAAGCACAGAAGATTAAAGACAGAATACTTAGGTTATTTCTACTTCACACAATGTTTCTTCCAGCTGGGCATCTTCTAACACATGCTGTTCTTGTCAACATTCTTGGAATAACTCTTGGGTCTCAGTCTGACTCTCTGTCTGTGATTATAAACAACTCTTCCTTTACAGTTAGCACAGCTACAGAATAATGACACTGCATTAGAGACATGAATCACAGCATAAATACTTTTTTACTATGATAAAATAAATCACTGGTTGTCTGTTTCTACAGGCATAGGCAGAAAATGCATTGGGCTTTTTTATTTTTATTATACACTGGAAAAGAGAATGTCATTTATTGAATAATATGTGTTTTTAAAATGTCTTGATGCCTACAATGAAAGAAGTGATATGTGATCTCATGGATCCTTCAGGCCAAGCATGTGTGATGCCTTTCGTATAGAAGAAAAGAGTCTTAACACTCCCAACATGATAGATATAAGCATAGTAGCAAGGTAGAAAAAGAACAATGGAAAGGTAGAGGGAAAATGAAGCTAAAGGAATAATAGCTTCTGTAGCTCTATAACTCTATATTGAAATTGAAGAAGCAAGGGACATTGCATCACCACATCTCTTCCATCTTGGGTGGACTACACAATCTTGTACCCGACAGAATAATACTGAGCCATTGTGTCAATCAGGGCAAGCTAGGGTACCATAGTAACAAACCTCCTCAAGTCCCTGTAGTTTAAAGGTTTATTTATAACTTTTGATACAACTCCAGCAGGTTGACTTGGGCTATACTTTTTGTTGCCATCATCCTGACTCTGAGTGTCAGGCTGATGGAGTAGTCAGGCAGAAAGAAGGAGTTAAGCAAAGCTCACACGGGCTATTAAAACTTCTGAAAGATGTGATTCACATCCTTTCTGCTATTAATTGGTCAAGGCAAGTCATTTACTAAGCTTGAAAATGAAATGGGAAGGTATTCTGCCTCTATACCTCCCAGCTAGCTGTATCAAGCTACAATGATTTCATCCTTATTAATATGGCCAGGCACCAGGAGAGCATCTTCTCAGAAAGAGAGGCAAAATGTGTGATTAAAATTAGGAGCAGTCAAGTTATTTAGACCAAGTTAGATGGTGAAATTGTCCCTTTTTGATAGTATGGAAGAATCACAGCCTAATCATCTCATGTACAGCAACAAGGATATTGTCAAAGAAGGCATAACTTTGGAGAAAAATGAAAAATTTTAGTGTAAGTAGGGAAGCCAAAAGGGCTCTACATATTCAGGAGAATTTGACACTTTTGACTCACTTTTGACACCAGCTACAAAATTTTAGGGGTTTCCCAAACCACCTTCATTTCTGAAACCAACTGCAAGTTGGGGGTCCCCAAGACCGTCTTCAGTTTCAATAATTCACTCACAGAACCTAGAGAATCCATTACACTAATGATTACAGTTTATTGCAGTAAAAGGATACAGATTAAAATCAGCCAAAGGAAAAGGCATATAGGTCAGGATCCAGGAGAGTTTCAAGCGTGGCGCTTTCTGTTGTCCTCTTCCAGTGGAATTTTGAAGACAGAGCTTATTTATCCCAGAAACTATGTGTGACAATATACATGAAGTATTTCCAAACAAGGAAGCTCAACCAAGCCTTGGTATCCATGGTGTTTATTGGGGCTCCATCACAGACATGTTTGAGCACCCATGTGCCTGACCTTAGTCTCCAGCCCCATCATAGGTCTAATCAATATTCCATAGCCCAAAGCCTCCAGCATAAATCACATTGTTAGCATAAACTATCTGGTGTGATCTAATGTCCCCAGGTAAATAAAGACACTTTTATAAGGTAGGACATTCTAAGGGCTTAGAGGTTACCTCCCAGGAGCCAGGGGCAAAGTCCAGACCTCTCTTTGATCAAGATTGGACCTTTACAGCATAGGCTCTGTGCCAGTTTGGATGTATTATGCCCCCCAAAATGCCATGCTCTTTAATGCAATGTTGTGGGGGCAGATGTATTAGTATTGATTAGGTTGGACTCTTTGGATTAGGTTGTTTCCATGGAGATGTGTCCCACCCAACTGTGGGTGATACCTTTGATTAGATTATTTCCATGGAGATATGGACCCCACCCATTCAGTGTGGGTCTTAATTAAATCACTGGAGTCCTATAAAAGAGTACACAGACAGAAGGAGCTCAGAACAGCTGAGAGGGACATTTTGGAGAGCAGCCAAGAGAGATATTTTGGAGACGGCCACTGAAAGCAGACTTTTGCTGGCACTTTGCTCCAGAGAAGCTAAGAGAGGAAAATACACCCCAAGAGCAACATTTTGAAGAATGCACAGGAGTTGAGAGAGGAACTGGAACACAACCTGGGGTCAGCAGACACCAGACACATACCTTCCCAGCTAATAGGTTTTCCAGACACCATTGGCCTTCCTTCAGTGAAGGTATACTTGTGTTGATGCCTTAATTTGGACATTTTCTTGGCCTTCAGACTGTAAATCTATAACCTAAAAACCCCCTTTAAAAAGCCAATCCATTTCTGGTATTTTTCACAACAGCATTAGCAAACCAGAACAGAATCTAGTGATTCTAACAGTAAAGCTTCTAGTTTTGAGTGGGGACCAGAACAAGATGAGGCTCTGCAACAGGTCCAGTTTGCCGTGCAAGCTGCTCTGCCACTTGGATCATATGATCCAGCTGATCCAATGGTGCTGGAAGTGTCAGTGGCAAATAGAGATCCTGTTTGGAGCCTTTGGCAGGCTACTACAGGAGAATCACAATGCAGGCCCTTAGGATTTTGGAGCAAAGCCTTACCATCCTCTGCAGATAACTACTCTCCATTTGAGAAACATCTTTTGGCCTGCTATTGGGCCTTAGTAGAGACAGAACGCTTAACTATAGGCCACCAAGTTATCATGAGACCTGAGTTACCTGTCATGAGCTTGGTGTTGTCTGACCTGCCAAGCCATGAAGTTGGGCATGCACAGCAGCACTCCATCATAAAATGGAAAAGGTATATACAAGATAGAGCTTGAGCAGGTCCTGAAGGCACAAGTAAGTTACACTAGGAAGTAGCCCAAATGCCCATGGCCCCCACTCCTTCCACCTTAACTTTTCCCTTCCAGCCCATAGCTATGGCCTTTTGGGGAATTCCTTACAATCAGTTGACTGAGGAAGAGAAAACCCAGGCCTTGTTTACAGATGGTTCGGCATGATGTGCAGGCACCACCCAAAGTGGACAGCTGCAGCATTGCAGCCCCTTTCTGGGATGTTCCTGAAGGGGAAATGTTCCCAGTGGGCAGAACTTCTAGCAGTGCACCTAGTAGTTCATTTTGCTTGGAAGGAGAACTGGTCATAGGTGCGTTTGTATACTGATTCATGAGCTGTTGCTAATGGTTTGGCTGGATGGTCAGGGACTTGGTAGGAACATGATTGGAAAATTGGTGACAAAGAAGTCTGGGGAAGAGGTATGTGGATAGACCTCTCTGAGTGGGCAAAAAACATGAAGATATTTGTGTCCCATGTGAATGCTCACCAGAGGGTGACTTCAGCAGAGGAAGATTTTAATCATCAAGTAAATAAGATGACCCATTTGGTGGATACCAATCAGCCTCTTTACCCAGCCACTCCCATCATTGCCCAATGGGCTCATGAACAAAGTGGTCATGGTGGTAGGGATGGAGGTTATGCATGGGCTCAGCAACATGGACTTCCACTTACCAAGGCCAACCTGGCCACAGCCACTGCTGAGTGCTCAATCTGCCATCAGGAGAGACCCACACTCAGTCCCCAATATGGCACCATTCCCCGAGGTGATCAGCCTGCTACCTGGTGGCAGGTTGATTACATTGGACCACTTCCATCATGGAAGGGGCAACAATTTGTTCTAAGTGGAATAGACACATACTCAGGATGTGGGTTTGCCTTCCCTGCATGCAATGCTGCCATCAAAATTACCATCCGTGGACTTACAGAATGCCTTATCCACTGTCATGGTATTCCACACAGCATTGCTTCTGACCAAGGAACCCACTTCACAGCAAATGAAGTGAGGGAATGGGCACATGCTCATGGAATTCTCTGTTCTTACCATGTTCCCCATCATCCAGAGGCAGCTGGGTTGATATAACAGTGGAATGGCCTCTTGAAGACTCAATTACAGTGCCAACTAGGTGGCAATACCTTGCAGGGCTTGGAAAGTGTTCTCCAGGAGGCTGTGTATGCTCTGAATCAGCATCCACTCTATGGGGCTGTTTCTCCCACAGCCAAGATTCACAAATCCAGGAATCAAGGAGTGGCACCACTCTCTATCACTCCTAGTGATCCACTAGGAAAATTTTTGCTTCCTACACCTGCAACCTTAAGCTCTGCTGGTCTACAAGTCTTAGTTCCAAGAGGAGGAGTGCTTCCACCAGAAGACACAACAATAATTGCATTGAACTGGAAATTAAGACTGCCACCTGGCCACTTTGGGCTTCTTATGCCTCTGAATCAACAGGCAAGGAAGGGGATTACTGTACTGACTGGGGTGATCCTGACTATCAAGGGAAAATAGGACTGCAACTACACAATGGAAGTAAAGAAGAGTTTTCCTGGAATACAGAAGATCCCCTAGGGCATCTCTTAGTATTACCATGCCCTGTGATTAAAGTCAATGGAAAACTGCAACAACCCAATCCAGGCAGGACTACCAATGGCCAAGAAACTTCAGGAATGAAGGTTTAGTGGAAAAAGGTAGTGATAAATATGAACTATGACATGACCAGTTACAGAAACAAGGACTATGATGGCATGAATATTTCCTCCTTGTTTTGAGTATGTTTGTATTCATCCATAAAGCAAATATCTTTGCTTTCATCTCTATCTTATCCCCTTATATTACATAAGCTGTATTATTCACTTTGCAATATTTAAGTTAAAGGAAATCAAGTTTAAGAGTCAATGTCAACCAAGGACTTCTTGTACTCTCTTCTGGAGAGATTTAGTGTGCTTCTGGTTGTACACAGGACAGCTGAGTATTGTTAGGTGAAATATATGTCTGTTATTGTACTCTACTTAGAGATAAAGTATGGTTTAAGGTGATGCGTATAACTGCCAAGTTGATAAGGGGTGGACTGTGATGGTTAGGTTCATGTGTCCACTTGGCCAGGTGATGTACACAGCTGTCTGGTCAAGCAAGCACTGGCCTAATCATTACAGCAAGGACTGGATTATTAAATCATCAGTCAATTGACTGCAGCTGTGACTGATTACATCAACAAAGGGTGTGTCTTCTGCAATGAGAGAATTCAATCAGCTGGATTTAATCCAATCAGTTGAAGACTTTTAAGGGAGAAAGAGAGAGGACCTTCACTTCTTCTTTGGCTAGCCAGCAAAGAGTTTCCTGAGAAGTTCATTGAACACCTTCATCAGAGTCGCCAGTTCACTGCCTGAGGAGTTCATCAAACATCTTCATTGGAGTTGCCAGTTTGCTGCCGGCCTCATCAAATTTGGACTCATGCATTCCCACAGCTTCATGAGACACTTTTATAAATCTTATATTTATAGATACCTCTTGTTGATTATGTTTCCCTAGAGAACCCTAACTAATACAGGCTCCATCTAACCAATGACTCCCCCAAACCTCCTCACCCTTACAACCACCAATGGAGATATGACATTACAGCTTGTTTAGACTGAAAGGGTCTTTTGAACCTGAAACCCTCTTTTAAAATATGAAGAAACTGGCACAGAAGTAGATAACATAGTCACATGGTAGAGGCAACAAGCACATGAACAAAGGTGGTCCCATCCTCTTGGAAGTTCTATCCAGACTTCATTCCCTCACCTACCACTTCTCACCAACTCAGACAATCTTTGCATTTAAAATCATATTCCTTCTTTCCTCTTTAGGATGAGAACACAACCTTTCCAACTCTCTCAGCTGTTTGAGGAAAATATCCTTCACCATTTCCTCTTTTCTTCAAAATTTTCTCTCTCTCCTTCTTCTTTGACTCTCTCCTTTATTCCATTGTCAGATATTGAGAAAGAGTTACCCACATCTGGTCTACATCAAATGTGAAATGAGTCCTCTGATGTTAATCTCATAAAATGAGGATCCAGGAATTCTACCACTGAGTTTTCAGAACTGCCTTCAATCCTGTCCCTCCCAAAGCCTAGCTTTTTCACCCCAACTTCCATCCTGAGGGCTTCCCTGATAGTGCTCTAATAAATTTCCTTTATTGCTTAAGTCAGAGCTGGTTTCTGCAGCCTGCAACCAGAACCCTTTCTAGTACTCCTCCAATGATCTACAACCCATGGGATAAGGCCAAAATCCAAATTCCTAAGCCAAATATTCAAACCTCTTCAACTTCCAGCTTACTATGTCAGTAAGCACACCAGTACTTCAGGTGTCTTAGCTTGGGTTTCCTAGAAAAAAGTCTGAGGCAAAGTACATGCTCTCACTTTTGGGGATGTGTGCAATCCAAGAGACAGTTGTAAAGGAAAGGAGAGGAAAACAGGGAAGGAAGGAGAGCAAATGTAAGGGAATGCATTGCCAAGTTGCCCACAGCTTTGTACAAAGTGCAGCCTATTACTCAGTGTCTTAGTTTGCCTGAGCTATTATCACAAATACCACACAATGTGTTGGCTTAAACAACAGGAATTTGTTGCTGCATGGTTTTGAGGCTATAAGAAGTCCAAAATCTAGATTCTCCCCAAATGCTGTGGCATTCTGGTGCTGGCTTGCCAGCATCCTTGGAGTTCCTTGGCTTTCCCATCACATGGTGATAGCCTCTCTTTTTTCTGCCAGGTTCTCCCTGACTTCCTGCTTCTCCCATCTCTTTAAAAGGCCTCCAGTAATCCAGATTAAGATCCACCCTGGTTCAGTTTGCCACATGTTATCTAAAAATTACATCTTCAAAGGGTTCCATTTACAGCGGGTTCACATTCACAGGGATGTGAAGTAAAGATTAAGAATATCTCTATATTGGGGTCCAAAATTCACCCTATTACACTCAGTCTCACTGGATGTGTTCAGAGGAGCCTTATGAAGCTACCATATCTCTAACAGTCTGGCTGAGGAAGTACCAAATTAGGATTTTATCCGCCAGTTTCCTTATATATTCTGACTCTAGTTGTCGAAATTCACAACATGGGGAGTTATCTGTCTCCCAGTTCTGTGTTGCATCATGTGGCCTTTCAACAACATCTGGAAAAGCCAGATCCCTCGCACTACTGTGTGAAGTCATATTTAAGTCTAAAAGTGGTGGAAGGAGAGAAAGACACCTGCTGGTAACCATCCCCCACCCATGGAAGCCACAGAATAAGCAGGGCAGAACAAGCAGCCCTGGAGATAGATGAAGCTGAAAGGATCTAAGGCTGCATAAAAGAGCTGTCTGTTATACCATGCATGATCCATGCCCAGAAAAGAGGCTTGGAACAAGGTCCACACCTCTAGCCAGACCCTCATGCTTCCTCTCACATGGTCACAGTCATTTGGCATTGACCACAGTTGACCTTGCCCTTAAACTAAGATTTTCACTATTCATCAATGTGATTTCTTAATCTCTTGATCAAATAAAATGCCTATTCAGCAAAAGATTTCTAGAAATCTTTACTCACACCCTCCACCCCTCAAAAATGTTTAAGATTACAGCAAATATGATGTGAAAATAAGCAAGCAATTTCCTCAAATCATGAGTGAGAAGAAACATGATCACAAAACCTAGTGGTTTTCAATCAGGAAGTGAATGAGCTCCCAGGGAACATTATAAAGTATAATTTTAAAATTATTTAGCATTTTATTTAATTTAAATATAATTTCTTAAATTATCTAGTATTTCTCAAAAAAAAAAAGACTGCAACATATTTTAAATAAATTGAGAAAATTGGGAGCCCAAGGAAACCAGGTAAAGTAAATGCTTTGCATTTCATCCATATTATTCTGTAATGGTCACTCAAGTAAAAATTGGCCATCAAGTTGGTTTTTCAGTGCTTGTTCTCAAACTTGTTTTTCAAGTAATTATATTACAATATTAGCATCACTCAGTTCTTTGGTTCCCATGGAACATAGAACTCCTGAATTAGAAGGAAGTTGATATCTAGCCTACTCCCTACCCAAAACTGAGGCCCAATATAGAGAAATGACATGGTCACATAGTTAGTTGTTACTAAAAACCCAAATTTCACATCCCCTCCTGGTTCTACTCACTGACCTTTCCAGGAACTTACAACAAAAGGCCTGAGGTGGACTAATTGTTCTAGAGGAGGTAGAAGAACGTTGGGCCAAAATGGTGTGATTTACCACACTAGTGATAATGTGGTGGTGATGGAAGAAAGGCAGGAGGCTTCATGGTAATTTGTGTGTGAGTAACTTTCTGACAATTCACTCCTCGGGGTTCCACAGTCTCTGCTTATAACTATGCTTACACACACACACACTGCAGAATCTTTCTTAGTTATTTCTAATATTTGCATATCTATATCTCCAGTGGCCAAAGAAAATGAATAAGTTTCTGATTAATTATTTTGAAGCCCCATTTGTTTTAGGCAATATGTGTCATCACCACTGTATTGAATAAAGGGAAAAATCAGATCATGGCCACATAAGATCACTAAGGTGGAGTGGTTAAGAATATAGTCAGACCAGAATTTGAATCCCAGTTCTACCATATACTGGTTATGAGACCTTAGGCAAGGTATTTAGTCTCTGTTAACCTCAGTTTCATCACACGGAATATATGATTAATAATTTAGTGAGTTGAATAGTGTCTTCCTCAAATTCATGTCTACCTGAAATCTCAAAATGTGACCTTATTTGGAAATAGGGTCTTTGTAGATGTAATTATTAAAAGTCTTGTAAGGTAGTTTGATTCAAAAGATGGGCAATGAAGCCAAATGGGCAGGTAACAAAGAAAAGTTTTATTTGAGAGAAGCCTCAGGGTGGCCCCCGCCGGCTGAAAGGTTGTTCGGAGGGGAAAGCGAGCGATCGGGTGGTGGGATTTCTTTTTATAGGGCTTTTTGCCAATCAGGAGGTTACACGGTGTAAGGTATGTGAACTTTGGCCAATAGGGGGTTACATATAGTTTATCTTGTAACTTTGGCAATGCATGGTTTGTGCATTTGAACAGGAGAGGTGAGGGAGGGAATAAATTTGTGAGGGAAAGGGAGGGGGGTAGTGATGGGTGAGAACAAAGAAAGTGGCAAGAAAATAGGGAAAGAGAGAGGGCAGCAATGTGAGACATGGTTTGATTTACAGCCTGGTTTTGCAAAACAGGGAGATGGGGAGGGGCCCAGAGTCCAGACCTAACAAGTTTCAAGATGAAATCATACTGAATTTAGACTAAATCTGATGACTGTTGTTTTTATGAGAGAAAGAGGAGAGAAATTTGGATGCAGAGAGATACAGAGAGAAGGTGGCTGTGTGAAGAAATGCCAAATGGAAGACAGGCAGAGATTCGAGTTATGCTGCCACAAACCCAGGATCATCAGGAGCCACAAGGAGCTGGAAGAGACAACAAAGAATTCTCCCCTAGAATCTTCCAAGGGAGCATGTCCCTGTAAAAACCTTGATTTTGGACTTCCGGCCTCCAGAAGTAGGAGAGAATAATCTTTGTTTTAAGCCAACAGGTGGTAATTTGCTATAGCATCCCTAGGAAACTAATACAGTAATGCTTAACCCACAAGGTTATCAAGGGATTCAATCAGTTAACACATGTAAAGCATCTAGAGTAGTTTGCAGCACATAGTAAATATTTAGAACATGATAACTCTTATTTTCAGCCTCAGCCTGCTTTTCCATCTTCAACCACTTCAAGCCTTGTTTTATCTTTGTTACCAATCATGGGTTCTATCTTGAGCTGACACAAGCACCTTCCTCCTCTTATCACTAGTATGCATACCCAATGCCCTGCCCCTAATCTGAAGATGAAAGTTGTTTTTCTTGGAAGTACAGGATCACACCTAGGCTTGAAACTGAGTTTTGGAGGAAGCATGATTGGAGAAGACCCAGAAGAGACATATGAGAGGATTGGGGGCAGGATTTATGGATCCAAATTTCATTTCCATATTTCCTTTCTACCCTCTCCTCTACACACTTGTGCAAGAGGCCAGTGTGTCAGGGAATTGCCTCTTTACCCATAGAGATTCTCACAAGGATTGTGGGAACAGATCACAGTCAGAAAATATGAGAGACAAAGATAAACACTCCCCTCCAAAATCAACCAAGACAGCCACTTCACTCCATAGATGTGTCAACTCCACAGATAGCCATTAAGAAATCAGTATTTGAATCCAGATCTCATTCTGCCAGGGGTGCTTCTCAGTCATTCCCCCAGCATAGCAGACAGGAAGAGACTCCACTGATTTCTGCACTTCCCAGAGTTTTATCAACTGATCTTACCATTCACTGGTTTTTTTTATTACCTTGGCATAGCAAAGAAACAGAAGTTGAGACTTAGATATGAAAGGAAGTGGCAGATATTTTACAGAAGAGAACTTTAATAACTCACTCTCAAAGACCCAAGATACCATGTTATCCCTTCTGAATTAAGGCCCAGCTGTTGTGCCAGACAGACTTCAACTTTGAAAATGGGAGGCTTGAATTTATTTAATCAATTTATTTTTTCTGACTCTCTAGAATTTTCTTCTTATAAAAACATTTTCTTTAGAATGTAAAGCAAACCAGACAGGTACACAGGGCAGGAGAAGGTGAATGACTCAGTAAAACTTACCAGGACTGCTTAGACAACAATTCCCTAAAAATGTTTCCCTAATTGTTGGAGGCAGTGGTGTGTTGTTAGTAGTGTGTGAAGGACAGGATTCAAACACACACACACACACACACACACACACACACACACACACACACACAGGAGTTAACTCAACACAGCAAGCCCTTTATAAAATTTTTGAATGAGGCAGTATTTTTAAAGTTTTCAGCAGTTAAAAATTTCAGCAGATCTTGTAGAGTCTAAAGGCAGGGCTCAACTGGCAGTATAATTGACAACAGAACTTGAAGGACTGTCTCCTGAACCTCTATTGATGCACAAAAATGGTTATAATCTTGATTCTGTTAAAATAAATATTTCCAAATCACCACCAGAGACTGCAGCAGGGGACTTCCATCAGTAGAAAAAGCTATAATTTTGGTAGCTTCCACTTTATCCAAGAGAGCAATATTTTTTTTAGAGACAGTCTTCTCAGCATCTAGGCACAGTCGTTTTGTAACGCTGTATTTGTTGGGATAAGAAATTAGGGAATCACCAGAGAATGGTTTTACAACTAACTCAATTTATAGAGATAACTGACCAATCGTGGGCTATGACTGTTCTGTTCTGTAATTCATTTCAACCCAATCCACTTTTCAGAAAGCCAGGCACTTCCCAAGCAGGACACAAAGGCCTGATAAACCATGCAAAGGGTTTTGATTTTATCAATGGATAGTAACCAAAGGTTTACAGAAAACTGAAGTTTCATATCACTTCAGAAGCTCTGTGGGCATAGGATTAGGTTGTTAATGCAAAGTCTAGGCAAGAGGTGATGACAAGTTATCAATAAAGAAGAAGAGGATGATGTCATCAAGATGGCAATGTAAGACATCCCCTGGAAAAGTCTCTCCTCAGAAACAACTGATAAAAGGATATATCACTTGATTGGAACTCTGGAGTATGAGAGCGACTGAAGAAGGACTCCATAAATGCTGAATCAAAAAAAGGAAAAAAACACACCAAAAAAGATAGGAGATCTATGACTGGAACTCACCAGTCTGGATCCCTCCCTCTCACTTGATCTCACACAACTTCAGAGCCACACAGAGGCAGCATGGCCCAGGCAACTCCTGCCATGGATACAGACCATAGAGTCATTCACAGCAGCACATATTCAGCACAGGGACCCAGGTATGCAGAATCTCAAGGTGGAACACAAGTGGTTGACTAGAGCAGCATACAAAAAGGCCTCCAGGAAATAAAAGAGACCATGGCAGAACTGTTGGCAAGAGGTACACATACTCATCCCAGCCTCTGATTGCTGGAACATCTAAATTTATAAACAGAACTTTTTGGATTGACCCATCTGGCTCCCCAAGGCAGAATATCCTATCAGGGAAGCAACTGGAGGCAGAAAAGCCTCATGATAAAAAGGGGAGGGGTTTGAACTGTTGTAAGCCAGGATAGGTACCAGAACTGAAAAGTGTAATGAAAAGGGGGCACTGAGTGAGGAAGAGAAGTTAAATCATAGGAGTTGGGAAGAAAATTCTACACAAAAACAAACAGAACAGATCAGGATTCCCAGCAAAGGAAGAGAGGAAAGGAAGCTCTCTCCTGGAGGTAAAATAATTGCACATAAAAGGGCAATCTTAAAAGTTGTACCACATATCCAGGACAAGAATGAGGTGCAGAAGACCTGAGAAAATCTGAACAGTTAAACACAGGATGCACTAAAGGTCCTGTATAAGTTGGACCAAGTATGAAAGAAGAGCCTTAACACAAAGCCATTCTACAATAAAACCCTAAACAAGAGGGAAAAACTGACCTTCAAAGTTAGCACATCAAAATAATCAGATGCCCAGACATCAGCAAAACATTCCAAGCCATACTAAGAAAAAAGATGTGCCTTCTTATGACAGACTGTTCTTGTCAAGGTAACAAATTAAAACTTCAGAGGAGACATAGACTTTTGAACAACTCATCAAAGAAGTTCAAACAAATCCCCTATATCAATTCAAGGATATGAAGGAAAATATGGATAGAAATAAACTAATGTTGTATATAGAGCTAAAGGATATTAAGAAGACAATGTGTGAGCAAAGAGAAGAATTAGAAAATTTTAGAATAAACATAACAGAAATTATGGAGATGAAAGGCTCAAAAATGTAGATTAAAAATACAGTAGAGCCATACAACAGCAGACTTGAACAGGTAGAAGAAAGAATAAGTGAACTAGAACACAGGTCAATTGAAATCATACAGTCATAAGAACAGATAGAGGAAAGAATAGAAAAAATGGAGCAATGTCTAGGGAACTTTAGTGACAGCATGAAGCATACCATATGTTGGTATGCATCATGGGTGTCCCAGAAGGAGAAGAGAAGGGAAAAGGGGCAGAAAGAATATCAGAAGAAATAATAGCCCAAAATTTCCCAACTCTTATGGAAGACATAAATATACATATCCAAGAAGGACAATATACTCCAAACAGAGTAAACTCTAATAGTCATAAACCGAGACACATATCAATCAGAATATCAAATTTCAAAGATAAAGGGAAAATTCTGAAACCAGCAAGAGAAAAATGATCCCTCATATACAAGGTATTTTAGTTTCCTAGCCTGCTTAAGCAAATACCATGAAATGGCTCAGGTTAAAAAATGGGAATTTATTTGCTTAAAGTTTTGAGGCTAAAAGAAAGTCCAAATCAAGGCATAATCAAGGTGATGCCTCCCCCTGGAAGACTGTGGCATTCTGGGTCTCTTCTGTCACATGTCAAGACACATGGCAGAGTCTCCTAGTCTCTTCCTTCTCTCCCAGATTCCATTGATGTCCAACTTCTTGCTTCATTTGGCTTTATCTTCCACTTTCTGAATTCCATTCTGCTTTTAAAAGACTCCATTAATAGAATTAAGATCCATCCTAATTGGGCTGGGCCACACCTTAAGTGAAGTAACCTCATTAAAAGGTCCTACATACAATGGGTTCACACAAACACACACACACACACACACACACACACACACACACACACAGGAATAGACTAAAGTTAAGAACATGTTATACTGGGGTACATACAATTTCAAACAACCACACAAGGGATCCTCAATAAGACTATGTGTCAATTTCTCATCAGAAACCATGGAGGCAACAATGCAGTGGTATGATATATTTAATGTACTGAAAGAGAAAAACTTCCAGCCAAAAGATATTTATCCAACAAAACTGTCCTTCAAAAATGAGGGACAGTATACATCTTCTCAATAAACAGAAACTGAGTGTTCATCACCAAAAGGCTTGCCCTATAAGAACTGATAAAGAGAGTCCTTCAGGTTGAAAGGAAAAGATAGGAGAGAGTGGCTTGGAGCAGTGTGAATAAGTGAAGATCTTTAGTAAAGGTAATTAAGTTTGTCAATGAAAAACCCAGTAGTAGTGTATCCTCAATATATAGCTCTACTCTTTAATTCCTGTAAGAGTAGAACACAATTGAATAAGAAATAGCCATATTTCCTGATAATGTACATGCAAAATATAAAGAGGTAATGTGGGACAAAAACAACATAAAGAGGGGAAATGGAGGATTTGAGAGCAGAGAACATGTATTCTTTTGAAACTAAACAGGTATTCTTACAAATTAGTAGGTTATAGATGTAGGTTGTTGTAATGCAAAACCCCAGGGTAAACAAAAAGAAAGAATTTTAAAAATATACAGACATGGAAATGAGAAAGAAGTCAGTCAGATATATCACAAAAGATCAATTATACATAAAAGGGAAGGCTGAAATAAAGGGGAAAAAGATGAAAAGATATAAGAAATATGAAAAACAAACAAAGAAAAGCCTGGGACCAAATGGCTTGATAGAGAAATTTAACCCAACACTCCAAGACGACTTAACCCCAATTCTGTTAAAACTCTTCCAAAAAATTGGTTAACACCACCCTCATACCAAAGCCAGATAAAGATATCACAAGAAAAAAAAATTGTAGAACAATTTCTCTTATGAATATAGATGCAAAAATCCTCAGCAAAATACTAACAACCCAAATTCAACAACACACTAATAGAATTATGCACCATGATCAAGCTGGACTTATCCCTGGTATGCAAGGATGGTTTAATATAAGAAAATTAATTAACTTTAATATACCAACTTAACAGAATGAAGGAAAAAACACATGATCATCTCAATTGATGCAGAAAAAGCATTTGACAAAGTACAGTACTCCTTGGTAACAATACTTAGATCACCAATAGAAGGAAATGTTCTCAGTATGACAAAGGGCATATTTGAAGAAACCCACTGCTGACATCATACTCAATGGTGAAAGACTGAAATCTTTCCCTCTAATATCTGGAACAAGAAAAGTATGCCCACTATCACCACTGTTATTCAACATTGTACTGAAAGTTCTAGCCAGAGCAATTTGGCAAGAAGAAGCACTAAAAGGCATCAAAATTGGAAAGGAAGAAGTAAAACTTCCACTATTTGCAGATGACATGATCCTATATATAGAAAGTTCTGAAAAATCTATAACAAAGCTACTAGAGCTAATAAAAGGGTTCAGCAAAGTGTCAGGGTACAAGATCAACACACAAAATCAACAGCATTTCTGTACACTGGTAATGAGCAAAAGAAAAAAAAGTTCTGATTCATGTGACAACATGAATGAATCTTGAAGACATCATGTTGACTGAAGTAATGAGCAATCCAAGGAGGAAATCAAGAAAAAGATTCCATTTACAGTAGCAACTAAAAGAGTCAAATATCTAGGAATAAAATTTAACCAAGGATGTAAAGGACTTCTACATGGAAAACTACAAAACTTTGCTAAAAGAAATAAAAGAAGATTTAAATAAATGGAAGGGCATTCCAGGCTCATGGATTGGAAGACTGAATACTGTTAAGATATCAATTTTACCCAAAACAATTGACAGATTATACATAATTGCAATCAAAATTACAACAGCTTTCTTCATAGAAATGGAAAAACCAATCAAATTCATATTGAAGGGCAAGAGGCCTTGAATAGCCCAACCCATCTTGAAAAAGAAGAATTAATTTGAAGGACTCACACTTCCTGACTTTAAAGCTTATTGCAAAGTTGCAGTAGTCAAAACGCATGGTAATGGCACAAGGATAGTTATATAGACAAATGGAATCAAATTGAAAGTTCAGAAATAGACACTCACATCTTTGGCCAATTGATTTTTGACAAGGTTGCCAAGTCCACTCAATTGAGAAAGAACAGTCTCTTCAACAAATGGTGCTGGAAGAACTAGATAGCTATAAGCAAAAGAATGAATGGGATCTCTTATCTCACACCATATACAAAAATCAGCTCAAAATGGATCAAAGACCTAAATATAAGAATCAGGACTATAAAACTCCTAGAAGAAAACATAGAGAAGCATCTACAGGTTCTTATGTTAGCCAATAGTTTCTTAGACTTTAAACTCAAATCACAAGCAACAAAAGAAAAAAATATATAAATGGAACCTTATCAAAATTAAAAACATTTGTACATCAAAGGACTTTGTTATGAAGGTGAAAAGACAACCTACTCAATGGGAGATAATATTTGGAAACCTCATATCCAACAAGGGCTTAATATCCAGAATATATAAAGAAATCCTACATCTCAACCATAAAAAGACAAATAGCCCAATTAAAAATGAGCAAAGGACTTCAACAGACATTTCTCCAAAGAAGATATAGAAATTGCCAAAAAGTACATGAAAAGATGCTCACTATCATTAACTATTAGGGAAATGCAAATCAAAACCACAATGGTATACCGTTTCACATTCACTAGAATGACTACTATAAAAAAAAGAAAGATACAAGTGTAACGGAGGATGTGGAGAAATAGGAACACTCATTCACTGCTGATGGGAATGTAAAATGGTGCAGTTGCTGTGAAATGGTTTGACAGTTCCTCAGAAAGTTAAGTATAGAATTACCATATGACCCAGCAATCTCACTACTAGGAATATCAAAAGAATTGAAAGCAGGGCTTTGAACAGTTATTTGCAGACAGTCGTTCACAGTGGCATTATTTAGAATTGCTAAAAGATGGAAGCACCTAACTGTCCATCAACCAATGAATGGATAAATAAAATGTTGTATATACATACAATGGAATATTATTCAGCCATAAAAGGTATGAAGTTCTGATTCATGTGACAACATGGATGAATTTTGAAGACATCATGTTGACTGAAATAAGCCAGACAGAAAAGAAAAAATACTGTAAGATCTCACTGATATGAAATAATTAGTATAAGCAAACTCATAGAGTCACAATCTAGAAAATATGTTACCAGAGGACAAAGTGGGGGTAGGGAATGAAAAGGTAATGCTTAAATTGTACAGAGTTTATATTTGGGTTGATTACAAAATTTTGTTTATGGATGATAGTGATAATAGAAAAACATTGGGAATGTAATTAACAGCACTGAATTATATATGTGAATGTGGTTAAAAGGGGAAATTTTAGCTTGAATATATGTTACTCGAATAAAAATTAAAATAAAAAAAATTTAGGATCATACAACACCAACAGTAAACCCAATTTTAAGTGATGGACTATAGTTAATAGTACAATTATTAAAAAGTTCTTCATGTACTGAGACAAATGTACCACACTAATGAAAGTTGTGAATAATAGAGTGGTATATGGGAACTCTGTATTTTATACATGGTTTTTCTATAAACCTACAGCTTCTCTAATTAAAAAAATATATAAAAGACTAAAACAACAACAGCTACCAAAAACTAGAATTCCTCAGCTACTGCAAGCCTAGCAGCAAACATGCAGAGAGTTAAACTCGGGCTGGTGAGAAAGAGAAGGAAGAAAGACAGTATTCCTCTTGGAAAAGTTTGCTGGTGAAGGTAACAACAGTACCTACCCAGAGGGAAACAGGACTGAGAGAAGGAGTGTATATGTGTGTGTTAAAAGACACAGACAATAAAAAGATGCCTACTTAAAAAGAAAGAAGAAGAGGAGGAGGAGGAGGAAGACGAGGAGGAAGACGAGGAGGAAGAAGAGGAGAAGGAAGATAGAGGAGGAAGAGAAGGAGGAGGGATTTGAAACTCATTTTTGAAGTAGAATTGACAGGATTTGATAACTGATTCAATGAAAGGAATTTAATTTATGGTTTTATCAACTTCAATGATAATATGTAAGGCCATGTAGTTCAAGAGGCACTGATGATCCCACAAAAATGCTTTTCAATAAAGTAAGAGAAATTGGGGGCAAGAGTCAAAAGATCATAGGGGTGGAGGAAATCTTGAAGGCTTCCCTCTTAGGTAGGACCACCTTCTAAAAGGATAGATTCTTTGGCCCAAAGTCTTAATAGAAGGAAATTTCTCAGGGTTCCCTTAATAGATCAATCTTTAAAAACTTTCATGGTAAGAAAGATCAGACAAATTGAGGAACTGAAAATATATTTATCATGTGACCTGAGAATCATATTTGTTTCCAAGAGAGGGGACCAACATTTCAAAAGTCTCCTCAGCATCTCTGACCTAGCAATTCAATTTGATTAAACAAACTAATGCACTAAGCACCTGCCATGGACTAGGTATTGAGAATGCAAAAATAGGTAGGACAGTACCTCTTTTCCTCACAGAGCTTACAGTCTAAAAGCATCATGATAATATGTCCAGTCTGCCTTTGAAGCTATCTTCAGTCAGGATATCTCTCTGGCATACCGCAGGCGAAGGTGGATGATCTTCTCTGTGTTAACCAAGCCCTCTGCATATACCACAGTAATTTATGACACCTGTTTGTATGTTTATCTCCCCTAAAGGATATGTGGTTCTAGGGTGCAGGGGCTATATCTTGTTCATCTTTGTATTCCCAGCTCCTTGGAGTGTCTGGCACATACTGAGAACTCAATAAATGAATAGACCTTGGCATTTATTCTTTATGTTAGCCCATTCTCATTCTTGAGTCAGAAGGAACAAGAACAGCTTCTAGTGATTTTGAAGACATTTGATAATCACAGCCACCCTCCAAACTTCCCTCACTGACATTTAGAGATACTGAAACCTTTAACAATTTATTCTGGCTTATTTGCCCAGGAACTTAAACATATTGGAAGCTCTTCTTTTTGAACGGTGTAAAGCAAAAGAGCATGGGACGTGAAATCCAAAGACATGAATGAAATACCAGTTCTGCCATTTACTGTCTGATAGTAATGGGAAATCCTTCACTTTGCCATCTGGGAATAGAATGAGAGGATAAGAATACTTTCTTTATAGGATTATTCTGAGTATCAGTTTAGGCAATGCATATTATAAACTATAAAGTGATATGGAAATGCTTATTACATAGCATATTGATTATCTGGGATGCCCACCAAGAAAAATACATGGTTCTTTTCCTCTACTTTTAGAAATCTTCTTAATTTGATACATATGCAGGGCAGGAGAAACAGTTGGGGATTTCAATTCTGAAACATGGTAAAATAATATATAATAATTCCAAATATTTTCAGCAAGAACATGTTGCTGAATGACTAAACATATAATAAGTTTTCAGGATTCATGCTAGAGGAAATTCACAATTTCTTAAATTTGGTTCTCTTTTGGATAAAGGGAGTTTTCATAGCTGAGTTGAAAAAGAATGATTTTGAGTGGGGAGGAGAACCTTAATCTTGTTTTGAAAACACCACTTGTCTAATCATTTGGGGGCTCTAAATATTCTTTTTCAATAACTGTGGCAAAAAGCATTTCATAGTCAACACCTTCTGCAAATACACTTTTGTGGTGAAGTGAACAAATACATTTTGCCAAGGAAAATAACCATATTTAGAGAATTAAATTGATTTGTTGACTCACTGGCTGAGTTAAATGATTCCCCTTCAGACACTTGGCAGAGTGAGAAATCAAGCCCTTTTGCTTTGTGGCTGATTCTGTTTGCTGTTTCCCAGTTCATTTTCTCTTAGGTCCCGAAATGCCAATTAAAAGTGTTTTGCTGCCTGATGACAGTTATAGATGATAAATGTCTTAAGTTTTAACTCCATAAACACAGAAGTTAGGATTCAGTCTGCTTACAGCTTGTATTCTAAATGAAAGCTTTCATTACTGTCTTCCCTAAGGTGATAAACAACTTAATTTTAAAAGCAAACAAGCAACAAAAAACCACCTGTGGTAAACTACACTCTACTGAAGGGAAAGAAGTAGTGGCAAAGATGAAGGATCATGATTGTACCCAAATCAAGATTTATTCATAATGACATTTGCAGATTTTATGAAATAATAAACTTAGCTATAATTACTAATTAATGAGTTCCTCAAGAAAGTTTATACCTTCATTTAGCAAATATTTATCTTATGCTAGTCATAGGTCAAGCAAGGTGCTAAGTGCCATTGTGCAAAAGAAGACATCTTTGCTCTTATGGTGCTTCCCATTTAAATGAGGAGACAGACATTAATCAACTGATCTCGCTGATGAATATATAATTACAAATGAAGAAAAGTATTTTGAAAGAAGCTGGCATCTTGGGTGATTTGCAAAGAAAACTGCTGTGGCCTGGGAGAGCAACGAGAGTAGGCTTTCTTGAGGCAGCATCATTTGACCTAGAAGTTGAAGGAAGGTAGAGCTCACAAGGTGAAGGAGGACTACAAATTCAGATAGAAGGGCCACAATATGAAAAGACACCATAGCAAGAGGGAGCAGGATTTGCTTGAGGAGCTGATGGAATCCCAGTATGGCCAAGGTACAGAAAGTAATAGCCTGGTAGGGATATCAATGAGAGATGATAGTGGAGCACTAGGCAGGGACAAACAATGCATTATCTCATAGACTGTTTCAAAGATACTGTTCTTTAGCATCTTATGGAAAGAGGTGTCATTCATTTATTTATTCAGCAAATAAATAGAGTGCTTACTCTTGCCAGTTACTCTTCTAGGTGCCAGGGAGAGAGCAATGAATGAAATTAATATATGATCCCATTTGTGTCCATCCTGGATACAGGATGAAAGATAGATTAGGGGGTGGTCAGCACTGATATCTGGAGACCAGGTTGTAGGCATTTGCAGCAGTTGACATGAGACATGATAGTGGCTTGGTTTAAAGCAATGGTGATAGTTGTGAAAATGGAGTTAAGTGAACAGAGCTGTGAGATGTTAAAAGATAAAATCAACAAGACTCGGAGATACATAAGAAACTTGTTTGAGAAAAGAGAGGCATCCTCTCTACCTGTGAGTTTCTTAGGTAAGACACCATGCTGATAAAGGTGGCATTCATAAAACAGGAAAATCTGGAAGAGGGATAGGTTGCAATAATTTTTCTTTTTTAGAAGATAGTAGGGATTGGTCATTAGTTGAGGTTCATAAGTTCAGTCTTGGACATGTTGACCTTGAGGTGATATTCAGGTGGAAATATCAAGTAGAGAGTTGGATATACAACTCTGGAACTCAAAGATAAGGTCTCGTCTAGAGAAATTTTAGTGTTGTCAGATGAGTGATGGAAACCAAAATCACCAGGTTATAAACTCCATGACAGGAGGGTCTATGTTTACCTTTGTTCACAATTGGAACTCTAGAACAGTGTACCTGGCACATACTAGGTGATCAATAAATATTTGTCAAATGCTGAATACTCAATGGATGAACCCAGAGTTCCTTTTAATTTCCTTACTTGATCTTGTGAAATTGCTCTCATCTGGTTTCCTTTTGTAATATTATAGTAAATTTTGCCTCCTGCATCAAAAGTGCTGAGTGAAAATCATTATTTGGAGTAGTGTATAAGGGAAATGAGACAGGGACATGACCATGATTTGACTTCAGCAAATATGGGTTTCTCCTTTGATAGGGTAGATTTCTGATTGTGTGTATTTTACTTAGCGATATTAATGGACATTGGTTGAAAGGCATAAGATAGTAGGAGAAGAATAAGGAAGGGAGGAGGAAGAGCAGCTGGAAATACAAGGGTTGCACAGTACACGGGTCTCTGACAAACAGACCAAGAATTTTTGTTCCCAGGTGGCTGTATTAGACATAAATCCCTCATGCCTGATTCTAAGATCATGTGGATGTGCTCAAGCCAAAACAATAGAAGTTTCTGCGTGATTCATTTTGTTTGAAGGACTTAAACTAAAAGCTTTCTACCTTCATGAACTCCAATCCTTCATTATAGCAGATTGCTTCCAATAACTCAGTGGAGAAACAAAGGTAAAATATCTAGAAGACATCTAGGCACCAGCATCCAGCATATATTGAGCCCTATTGCATACAGAGTTGTATGGTAGGCCAGAAGCTCACAGTGTGGAACAAGACACGGGTCTTGCTACTTAGTATTCAGTCTAATGTTTAGCAATACTATATTTTAAAATATATTGTTTAAATATATGTATATGTTACTATATTTCATAAATACTAAGATGCTATGTTTCATATTTTCACATCGCTGAAATCAGGTTATATCCTATAATAAATAGCATCTTACAATTGCTATCAGACAGGCAGCATTCATGATGTACTTATCATTATCTGCACATGAGAAAACTTGGCTGTTTTCCTAGTGGGATGACTGGTCAAACTTTGGACATCTCAGTCAACAGATCATTTAGGGACCATTTGGTATAGGAATCTGAGTTCTGGTTGTTGTCTGAAAATCTTCCACTGGCATTGTATGATCAAATCAAATCTTACAGAATGTGTGTAAAGCTTGGGAAGAAAATTCTGAAGACAATACAAGAGCACTCTTTAAAATATTTTTGCATTACCAACACATACCTGGTACCAAGGATCCTAGTTTGTGAAAGAAAAACATGTATATCAATGACTCTGAGCCAAGAAGTGATTCAAAGGCATCAGATTCTAAATGTGAAGAAGTTTGAGGAATATTTTAACCAATTTATTTCATTTGTGTTCCCCTTTTGTGTATGAACAAGTATGATATATGATAAAAATCTATCTACATACATCTAAAAGAACTCTTTATCAAATAGTAGCAATAAAAACTCCAGGTGATAAAAAAGATTTATGCCACAGTTTAAATGGCAGCATTTTACTTTAGTTGTATAAAATAATGGCTTATCTTACAATCAATGTCATCATAGATTCAATGAAATACAATATAACCTACACAAAGCCTAAAACCAGTGGCCATGACAACAAATAGATATTGGGTCTCTTTACAATGCTACCAGCAAACCTGAAGATAAACCCAATTTAACAAAAATGAGATGCAACTAAGAACAGACATGTTTGCCTTTAATTAGAGGTTGATTCTTTTACAATGAAATAAAGCTCTTCAAGAAAATTGGAGTCAATTAGTTTTAACATGAGAGATGTTGGTAGAATATTGCATACATTTTTTTCATTGCTGGTAACTTTCCAGTCATAATAGTCTTGGAGAGATCTTTGCTCAGTGGTATGCAAGGACACTTGTTCCTCTAGAGCCACAAACAAACAAAAAACTGATGTTACCATCTCCCGAAGTATTGCTGATTCAAATAAATTCACCTTGGAAGTATTTTCTATAAATTATTTTCAGCATCCTGCCCATCAGGGAAGATTTTATGCTTGGAGAACACAGCTCAACATAATACACAATGTATCTTTAGATAAAGTTAAATTATAAATTATAATCCTCATTTTGTACACTTGCAGCAAAACTTGACAAAGTTAACATTCCCAGGATAAGCTACCTCTCATCTATGTTGGGTAACCCAAATGTTAATCCAGATAACTGAGATCACTAGAAGGATATTAAGAGATGACATTTTTTGAGCAATTATACAGCCAGACAGTATACGAAGAACTTTTCACATACTGTCTCAAACATCAAAGCCTCTCTAGGAAATAAATTATTATACTTGTTTAGGTTGAGGAAATAGCCTTTTGCATGTTAACTAACTTGCATAAGGTCTCCTTGCAGATAAGTGCCAGAGCTGGGCTTCTATAGCAAGACAAATGTACTCTCAGGAATGGGGATCTTAACCACTAGGCAGCTCTACACTTCGTTTGAAAGCTCATCATGTAGTTACTTGGAAACAGCTTCCTTGGAATTACTCTTTTAAAAGTTTTGCTTTCAACTTTTAGCAAAGGTGACTATAAAAAAATAACTAACCTTGAGAATGTCGCTTCTGCATGAGCTGCTTATTACTTGATACTCCTACACAATGTTCCATGTGAGGAATTGCTCCATAAGATTGGCACCAGGAAAAAAAAAAAAATGTTTCTTTAAAGAATTTAAAGCACATTACTTCAACATACAAATTATTCCATTTCCCTCTTCATCAGATTATCCCCTATTATTAATGTATTATATTTTTCTTTTATATAAGTCATTTCAAGTACCCTTGGAATGAGGCAAGAAGCAAACAAATTAAGTCTAACAGTTCTCTTCCTTGATATTGACACATCCAGTCAATGGACTAAGGAGTCTATAGTAAATCTGAAACTGACAAATTTGTTAGATAGTGCTTAGAATTATGATGGATAAATTAACTTTGGTCTCCCTAGAATTTTTCCACTCTAGAATCTTTCCCCAACTACTCAAAAATTCAAGCATCATGGGATCAACCCAGCTGCTTAATCTAATAAGCTCAGGTAGAACTTTTTATATAGTTCCTGACAGCCCAAAACATTTGTGAGGTTTCTGCATCTTTTCCTCCCAGCATTCCTTCCTTCATTTATTTATTCATCAATTGATACAAATTTTCTAATAATGAGCATCCTCTACACAGCAGGCTCTGTGTTATTGGCTGGGCTTACAGAGATGAATAAAGCACAACCAACCTTATTTGGAGAAGCTCAAGGTCTTATTGAATAGATAGACATATAAAAACAAAGTTACATTTAGAGAAGACAGTAGTTCATTTCTAATTTTTTCCTTTGATTTAATAATTGTGATTCCTCAAGTCTGAAACTGAATGGAGTTTTGAAACCCATCATCAAAATAAAACCAATCGAAATTTCACTGCAGCCTGGGTGTCTTTCCTTTCATTTGCTAGAGGCCTAGGACCCCATTTGCTGAGAGTGAGCACAGTTGGGCAAATGGAAATTATCCCTTAAAAATCACAATGACCATGCAAAAATTAATGGCCTTGGGATGTGTCAGAACATATGACATCATGAGGCCTCTTAGGCCCAGGTTGACTTGGACTCCTCCATGTCTTCCTTCCCATTTTGCAGCCATCTCTCTGATTGCCTGATATGCTGAAGCTTCCCCTCATGTATCTGAGATTCTCTTTCTAACAGTCTCTTTTTCTTTATAAAAAAAAGGCATATGATTTTCTTGAAAGGACCCACACCAGTTGAGTAGAAACTGAGTCATGAGAAACACAAGTCCTACTGGGACTGCTATGGGAAATAGCATAGTGCTCGCTGACAGTGGGTCTTGTTTTGATGTCAGTCCCCAGATTATCTAATTCTTCCATGGCTGAAAGCCCTCAGGGAAGACTGAATGTGTCTGCTCCTGGTATTTTTCTTCCAGAAGAGCCCTTCTTAACAAGCTGTCATTCCTCAGAGAGATGCCCAGCAATTTCACATAAATGGTAAGTATCAAGGTGATCCCCCAGGAAAGGAAAACGAGTCAAGAAAGCAGCATTTAAAATATTTGCAAAGTAGCCACTAATGTCAAAGTGTCCTCACCTGCTTATTTCGTCTTTCTGCAGCATAATTTATTGGCTCAGAAAGAGAACTGTGCCTGCACAATGCAAGCCCATGGAGCAACCCTAGCCATTAGCTGATTCTGCTCCTGCCTTCTTGGTATTTCACAGTCCTTACAGCTCTTTTGTTTTCACCCCTTTCACAATATCTAATTTGACAATTATGCAGAGCACAGTGACGTCCTTGAGAAAGGAAAAAGAAACCCAAGGAAACTTCCTTGAAGTAGTTCCTTAAAATATTCAGCTCTCACACATACTAGTTGTTTCCATGAAGAGATCATCAAAATGAGTCCCTTGGGGTGGTTCTAGATATTATGTGCATTTATTTTTAAGAAGTACTCAAATTCAAATAAAAATTGTGTCATCTGGAGCCACTGTTTGGGTCTAATTGCTGGCACACACCAGTAAGGCCTGGGGTGGTCAGGAAGGCCCTGGGGCTCCATGAGTGGAGGAATTTCTAGGCCCCACAGGAGGGGACTTTGTGTAGAATTTTGAAGTTTAAATTACCCCCACTCAAACCCCCACTGCAATCCCAAGAGGAGAGAACCAGAGAATACCAACTGCTCAAGTTATGTAGCTAGGTAGGAAGTAAAGAGAACTGAGCTTGAGTCTCCCCTAATGCAGTCTCTGAGGACATGAACAACCAAATTCCAAAGGGGCAACTGTGTGAGATAAGAGAACAGGAATAAAAAACATTTTAGAAGGCAAGCATCTTAGCAGCAGAGATGACCCATGGGAGGTAACCAGTTGACTCCGGTCAGTAAGTAGGATCCCTGGTAGCCAAGGGGCTTGAGTCCTACAGGAATTAGATTATGTGTGAGCAAGTGTAAGTAGCACTTAGCAGTGGCCATGACCTCAGAGACTGAAATCTGGGAGCTCAAGGTTTCTGGGTCCCTTGCTTAAAAACTACTGGCTTCCCTACCCTTCCATAAACACACATGCATATTTTGCCCACATGTTTCCTGGATGGAATATCCTTCAGCCTGTAATCTAATTCCTAGCAGCCTTCTTCAGCCTACCTCTCCCTGACTATTCCAGTCCACTGTGATAACTCCATCCTCTGAGCTTCAATAATCATCATGCTTACTTAAGTACTGCCTTGTACTGTCATTTGTTTTTGTATATGTATAAAACTCATCTTCCAAAATAATTCAGAAGCTCCTTGAAGGCAGCAGTGTCAGGGATGGGTGTCTTATACTGTTCTCTTATACTTATCCTCCATAGCCCTCAGCACAGTGCATTGCATGTAGTAGTTGGTCAAAAACTGCCAGTTGAAGGGTTATGTAAATGAGTCAGAAAAGTACCTTAGATAGTTCTGATGTTAATATTCCACATTGAGTACCATAAATCCTTTACTATGCATTACCCTTTCTTATTTCTTGACATCAAGAATGCTCACATTCACTTCATGGACCAAGACGGCTATTCCCTTTGGACTCTGTTATGGATAACTCAATTCCCAGATGCCCTTTAGACAATGGAGTTTATCATTCCTTTGTCCAATCCAGGTAACCTATGTACAAAGCAGCGCATGGTATATTACAGGGCACACAAGGGTGTATGAAAACATAATTACCACTTTCAATAATCATGCTGAGTTCAATACACTGGCACTTAATTGCAAATGTTTTTTTCCAGTTTCTTGGGCACAGGAGCTATGAATAGGTCAAATAAAGAGCTGTAAGAGGCACGCTGATAGTAAGGGAGGGGATCCATAAAGAAAGGTTTGAAAAAGCAAGTGTCATTAGAGCCAGGCCTTGGATGATGAGTCTGACCGGGTCCACATCATGGAGGATCCTAGACTTCTGGGACAAATTTCTGGGTGAAAACCAGAGAAGATCTGAATACCCATTGAGCACTCAGTGCTGAATGAATTGAATCAACTGAAAGAGTCTGAGATAAGCACCCCAGAACTGAACTGGGTTACATCCTCAGGAGTTGGCTGGAACAAACTTTGTTTTGGAGGTTGAAATTGGAGGGCAAATTTGAGAGGATGCTTGCCTTGAAAATTAGGAGGTGCTGCCAAAAAATGGAGAGATGATAGATGAACTTTCAGCAACAGAAAAGAAAGACCAGTCAAGAAACACATTTGTGCTTGGTATAGTTTATTATGTACACAAATAGGTGCAACTACATGCCAATTACTATGCACCGCATGAAGGAGAACCCCACAAATGTGTACCTAATTAAAATAATAAGGAAGTGTAAGATTTACCGGGGAGCACTGGATCAGCCTCTCTGGATGTCTTGGGTGAATGCATTGTTTGAGTCAATGCGTGCACATGGCATTTTGCCTAGGAACCAAGAAAGCTTTCCTTTCTAAAGCGAAGGATGGAAAGTGTAGGGAAAAAATCTATCTCACAATACATCTCCCCTACTTTCCCAGAAGGGAAATAGCCTCCATTTGACCTGATAATCTTGTAACCATTCTATCCTTCTAGGTCATTGTCATTCCATTATTTGCCCAACTGTGAAGCATTCTAGGATCTCAGCTATAGGAAATTCATAAATGGAGGAGATGATAAAGGGATAGAGAAAGGCTGGAATATCTAAGGAGGCTAACTTTGCTGTAAATGAGGTCCCTAAGCCCTTTGTCAGTGGCCTAACTACTCCCTACCCACTGGGGAGATGGATACCTCAAGGCCCATCCAGAAGGTAAGACAGTTTCTCCAAGTCCCTTCTCCAGACTTCTTTGTTATTGTTGTTGATGTGTTTTTGTTCTTAATGAAGATTTTTGAGTCTCACTCTATTGAATCTGACTGTAGGTAGAACTCTGGAGTATATATTTATAACAAGTGTTCCAGATGATTTCTATACACACTAAAGTCTGAGAAATTCTAAATTAAGAGGTGCCAGAGTATCTGAACCTCTTGTTCTCAAACTTCAGCATGAATTAGAATCACCTGGAGGGCTTATTAAAACAGATTTCTTAGCCCCACTCCCCAGAGGTTCTGATTCAGTAGGCACGGGTGAGGCTGAGAATTTGCATTTCTTACAAGTTTCCAGGTGATCCTGATACTGCTGGTCTGGGAACCACACTTTGAGAACTCCATGATGTGCACAGGTATTTTCTGCAAGTAGTTCTGAGTGGTATGCCTGATTTAACATAAGACCGAAGAACTCAGGTGTACAGGAAGCAAGGTGAAGCCCTTTGGTGAGAGAACACTGGTAAGAACCAGGCAAGACCGGGAGGTCCTAAATAACAAGATGGCTCCAGGGCAAGGCTGCAGGCTTGAAGAAATAAGTGAATCAGAAAACCACCCCTCAGCACCTTTTCCCCTACCCCAGGAGTCTGACCCATATGGACTCTAACGGTGGGCTCCCTTGCCTCTGGCTTTTAGTTGGGTTATGCTAATGGGAGATACTGGCATAGATGGGAGGAAGGGAGGAGAATGAGTTTGGGGGGTTTTGTTTCTCCCAGCACCCTCCCTCCTAGAACAGTAGGTTGACCACATCCTTCAAAGGCTACACCTCCTGGAGGGTGCCCCTTCCATACAGCTACAAGTTTTGGTAACCACTCCCTCCTCTTGCCCCTTCAGTCCTAGGGTGTTAATAGTTCTTGCTCTAGCCTGGCTCTGGTACCACACTATCCATTATTGGTTCCCCTAACCCTTTATTAGATATTCTCAATTACCCAGTTTGTATGGACCATCTATTTTGTGGCAGGCAGGACCATGACTGATACTACGAATTTTGAATTTTGACACATTCCTAAATTGTCTACCAAATTGTCTACCATTTGCCTCCTACCAACAATATATGAGTGCCCACTTAACGTACTTTGTACACACTGCTAGAGGGGGTACTGTATAAACTTTAAAGACTTAACAAATGCTTTGAAATTCAATACAATAAAGGTCAGTTCATCATGATGAATAAATGTCAGAACTGCTTAAGTTTCCCATCTCCCTGTGCCATTAAAGAACCATTGTTGAGGTGACCAAAGACCTTCAGGAAATCTCTCTGTGAGACTTTTTACTCTCAACCAAAAGTCACTCCTTTAAACTCCAGTGCACTGGAGTGATGGTTCACTATGACTTGCAGACTCAGCCAACAAGTGTTAAGCAGAGCTATTAGTGAGTTGCCAGTTTCATGGGTTGGTTTAATCACAAATTCCACATGAATCTCAAGAAAGGCTCTGAATAAGCAATAAAACCAGGAATACCTGTTTTGGGGGTATTCCTCAAAGAGTTCTGTATGTAGCAAACTATGATGCACGTGCAAATGTCAAATCTCAAAACTCTTGGATTTGTAGGATATACATATAGGTTGTGTAATACAAATAACAGGGCTACCACAAAGAAAGTATTTTTAAAATATATAGAAACAAAAATGAGAAAAGGATCAGTTAGATGCAGCCCAAAAGATCAACAACACAGGAAAGGACACTGCAGTAACGTTATGACATATAAAAACCAAAGGACAACATGGCAGAAATAAGTACTGCCTTTACAGTAATAACACTGAATGTTAATGGATTAAACTTCCCAATCAAAAGACACAGGTTGGCAGAATGGATAAAAATGCATGATCCAACTATATGTTCTTTACAAGAGACTCACCTTGGACCCAAAGACACAAATAGATTGAAAGTGAAAGGAAGGAAAAAGATACTCCATGCAAATGGTAACCAAAAATGAGCTGGTGTAGCTAGACTAATATCAAACAAAACAGATTTTAAATCAAAAGTTTTTACGAGAGACAAAGAAGGATGCTATATATTAATAAAAGAGTCAATCCACCATAAAAGAAATAACAATCATAAATATTTATGTACCTAACCACAGTGCCCCAAAATACATGAGGCGAATATTGGCAAAACTGAAGGAAGAAATAGATACCTGTACAATAATAGTTGGAGACTTCAATGCATCTCTCTCATCAATAAATAGAGAATCTAGATGGGATTTTCTAGATTATCTAAATGAAAATAAGATCAATAATGAAACAGGGAACTTGAATAATATAATAAATGAACTAGACCTAACAGACATATGCAGAACATTGCACCCCAAACAGTGGGATACATGTTCTTCTCAAATGCACATGGATCATTCTCCAGGAAGGACCAAATGGTGGGTCACAAAACAAGTCTCAATAAATTTTAAAAGATTGAAATTATACAAAGCAAAGCATTTTTCTGACCACAAATATATGTAAGTTAAATAATACACTCTTAAACAATCAATGGGTTAAAGAAGAAGTTGCCAGGGAAATCAGTAAATATCTTGAACTGAATGAAAATGAGAACACAACATATCAAAACTTATGGGATACAGTGAAGGGAAATTTTTAGCCCTGAATTCTTACATTTAAAAAGAAGAATGAGCTAAATTCAGAGACCTAACTGCACACCTGGAGGAACTAGAGAAAGAACAGCAAACTAATCCCAAAGCAGGCAGAAAGAAAGAAATAACAACCATTAGAGCAGAAATAAACAGAATAGAGAACAAAAAAGAATAGATTATTAACAGAACCAAAAGTTGGTTCTTTGAAAAGATCAATAAAATTGAAAAACCTTTAGCTAGACAAAGATAAACAGAGAGAACATGCAAATAAATAAAATCAGAAATAAGATGGTATACATTACCAGTACCCCACAGAAATAAAAAGGATCATAAGAACATACTACAAATGACTGCATGCCAACAAATTAGACAATCCAGATGAAATGTAAAAATTCATAGGAACACATGAACAACCTCCACTGACTCTAGAAGAAATGGAAGACCTCAACAGACCAGTTACAAGTAAAGCTCCCAACAAAGAAAGACCCAGGACCATATGGTTTCATAGGTGTATTTTACCAAGCATTCCAAGAAGAATTAATACCAATCCTGCTCAAACTCTTCCAAAAAATTGAACATAAGGGAACACTTCCTAACTCATTCTATGAGAACAACATCACCCTAACACCAAAGCCAGATAAAGATACTACAAGAAAAGAAAATTACAGACCAATTCCACTTATGAATATAAATGCAAATTTCCTCAACAAAATACAAGCAAATAAAATCCAACAGCATTATGAAGAATTATACATCATGATCAGGTGGGATTTATCCCTGTTATGTATGGGTGGTTCAACTTAAAATCAATTAATGTAACACCACATTATCAGAATGAAGGGAAAAAATACCCTTCTTGATCATCTCAACTGGCACAGAAAAGGCATTTGTCGAAATACAGCACCCCTTCTTGATAAAAACACTTTGAATGGTAGGAATGGAAGGAAACATCCCCGGCATGATAAAGGGCATATATGAAAGACCCACTGCTAACATCATACTCAATGGTTAAAGTCTGAAATCTTTCCCTCTAAGACCTGGAACAAGACAAGTATGCCCACTGTCACTACTATATTCAACATTGTATTGGAACTTCTACTCATAGCAATTAGGCAAGAAAAGGAACTAAAAGACATCCAAATTGGAAAGGAACAAGAAAAACTTTCACTATTTGCAGATGACATGAGCCTACATATATAGAAAGTCCCACGAAATATACAACAAAGCTACCAGAGCTAATAAACAAATTCAGCAAAGTGGCAGAGTAGAAGATCAACACACAAAAATCAGCAGTGTTTCTATATACTATTAAGGAACAATCTGAGGAGGAAATCAAGAAAAAAAATCCTTTTACAATAGCAACTAAAATAATCAAATATCTAGGAAAAAATTTAACAAAGGATGAAAACACTTGTATGCAGAAAGCTACCAAACATTGCTAATAGAAATCAAAAAAGATCTAAATAAATGGAAGGGCATTCCATGCTCATTGCTCATGGATCACAAGACTAAATATTGTTAAGATGTCAATTCTACTTGAAATGATTTACAGATTCAACATAATCCCAATTAAAACTCCAATAGCCTAATTTTCAGAAATGGAAAACAGAATCATCAAATTTATATGGTGGGGTCCCCGAATAGTCAAAAGCATTTTGAAAAAGAGTGAAATTGGAGTACTCACACTTCCTGAGGTAAAACTTATTACAAAGCTGCAGTGCTCAAAACAGCATGGTTCCGGCACAAGGATAGATATATACACCAATGAAATTGAATTGAGAGTTCTGAAATAGACTCTCAAATTGATGGCCAATTGATATTTGACAAGGCTGTCAAGTCCACTCAATTGGGAAAGAATAGTCTCTTCAACAAATGGTGCTGGAAAAACTGAATATCCATTTTCAAAAGAATGAAAGAAGACCCCATTTCTCACACCTTCTACAAAAATCAATTCAAAATGGATCAAAAACCTTAGTATAAGGGCCAGGACTATAAAACTCCTAGAAGAAAATGTAGGGGAGAATCTTCAATATTTCATGGTGGGCAATTGTTTCTTAGATTTTACACCCAAAGCACAAGCAACAAAAGAAAAAATAGATAAATAGGACTGCCTCAAAATTTAAAACTTTTGTGCATTAAAGGACTTTATTATGCAAGTATAAAGACAACCTACTCAATGGGAGAAAATATTTGGAAATTGTGTATCCAGTAATGGTTTAATATCCAGATTACATAAAGAAATCCTACAACTCAACAATAAAAAAAGACAAACCACCCAATTAAAAACGCACAAAAGACTTAAGTAGACATTTCTCCAAAGTGGGTATACAAACGGCTAAAAAGTTCATTAAAAGATGCTCAACATCATTAGGTACAAGGAAAATGCAAATCAAAACCACAATGAGATATCATTTCATACTCACTAGAATGACACTATTAAAAAGAAACAGAAAACTGTTAAGTGTTGGAGAGGATGTGGAAAAATAGGGACAGTCATTCATTGCTGTTGGGAACATAAAATGGTGCAGTTGCTGTGGAAGACATTTTGGCAGTTCCTCAGAAAACTGAGTATAGAATTATCATATGACCCAGCAACCCCACTACTAGGTATACACCCCAGAGAATTGAAATCAGGAACTCAGACAATTATTTGCACACCAATGTTCATAGCAGCATTATTCACAAGTGCCAAAAGATGGAAGCAATCCAAGTGTCCATCAACTGAAGAATGGATAAACAAAATGTTGTATATACATACAATGGAATGTTATTGAGCATTAACAAGGAATAACAAGCATTAACAAGGAATGTTATTCAGAATTAACTGATTCATATGACAACATGAATGAACCTTGAAGACATCATGTTGAGTGAAAAAGGCCAGACACAAAACAACAAATATTGTATGATATCACTGATATGAAATAATTAGAATAAGCAAAGTCATAGTCTCAGAATCTCAAATATAAGTTACCAGGGGCTGGGTTGGGGGTAGGGATTAGGGAGTTAACGCTGAAATTGTACAGAATTTCTATTTGGGTTGATTGTCAAGTTTTGTTAATGGATTATGGTGATGGTTGCATGACATTTTGAATATAATTCACAAGCACTGAATTATATATATGTGAATGTGGTTAAAAGGGAAAATTTTAGGTCATTTACATTTTACCAGAATAAAAATTAAAAGAAAAAAACAGAGGACTGTACAACACAGTGAATCCTTTGATGAATGATGGACTATAGTTAATAGCACAATTATAAAAATATTCTTTCATGAATTATTACAAATGTACCACCCTAATGCAAGGTGTTAATAATTGGCTGGTAATTGGGAACTCTGTGTTTTATATATTTTCTGTATGATATTTCTGTCAACCTATGACTTCTCTAACAAAAGATAAATTATTAATAAAAACAACTCCCACTGGTATTTTGTCTTCTCTCCCTCTTGATTTCTTGGTTTCAATTCCCACCTTCAACTTCTCCAAGCTCTTTGCCTCACAATAAACAATTAACAAGCCTTTAGAGCTGGTAATTGTGAATTAGACTGAATTAAATCAAATTCAGGAGGAAATACTCTCTAAGATCTTACTGGATATGCTAAGGGTGTTTTCTTCGGCCATGGCAGAGAAATGAATGGCACTGAGAAAGTTTCTCCGAGTCCCTGTATATATAGCCATTTCATCTGGCAGTTTTTATAGCTAAGGTTCCTCCCTTAAACTCCTCATCAATGCAGAATTCTTTCTTGTTCTCTACTTAATTGGGGTCTGGAGTCCAGAATCCCCTCTTCTTATACATTCCTTTTATAGTTTGCAGAATTCTGAGTTTTCTTCATTATCTTTCCCTTGTCTGAGCATGATAATCTTTTTCTCCAGTCTATTACAATCCCCTACTATCTATTCATATTCATATGTTAATTATTATGTGGAGAAATTTTTGAACCAGGCTTACTAGAAGAAAAGAATCTTCCTTTAGAAAGATTCTTAATTGGAGCATTACCTTATAAACTTTTTCCCGAATTTAAAAAGCTATGGGAGGAGGACAGGATCTAGCCTTCAGTTTCTGACAAAAAAACACTGGAACGTAGCTGTTTAAATGGCTGCTTTAGTTCCCCACTTTCTTTGTGGTGGGGGCAGTGATGGAGCAGGCAGCAAGGTTTGTTTACTTAAGGTAAAATGGCAGATCTTATCACAGTAATGCAATGGGTTGAGTTTCATTTATAAAGATAACACTATTGACCTACTAGAAGGACTACATGTGCCTTGAATTGTTGTTTCTTTTTTTTCCCCAACCTGAGCTGAATCATCCACCATCCACTGTCTCCTGCTCATACTTTCTTATGGACAAAAGTCAGCAAGATGGATGAACAGGGTCCACAGAGGCTATGAAAAAAAAAAAAAACCCACTTGGTGAGCCTTAGAGCTGACAAGTGCCACCTTGTGTTGCCCTTATAATAATTACTACCATTTACTGAGCTCCAACAATGTGTTAGGCACTATGCTATGCACTCCATGAGCATTGTCCCCTTTAATGCTCATGCAACTCTAGGAGGTCAGTACTATCATTATCCACATTTTACTGAGGCATAATAGAGAGATTTGTCACTTGCCCAAGGTCACACAGTTAATAGATGGCAGAGCTGGTATATGAAATAAGATGTTTTAGCTCCAGTTCCCCACAAGCAGACCCCGAGATTAGATTTGGGTACAAGTTATTTACAAAGCTCATGGTACCAGGACAAACAAGTATGGGAGTGGGGTAAGCAGCATGACTTGGCTTTCTATTGCTACATAAAAAGTACCTCAATTCTCAGTGGCTTAAAATAACAACAAACATTTATTATCTCACACAGTTTCTCAGGGTCAGGAATTCGAGTGTGGCTTAGCTGGGTGATTCTGGCTCAGGGTCTCTCATGAGGTTGCAGTCAAGATGTTGGCCAGGGATGCAGTCATCTGAAGGTTTAAATGGGGCTGGGAGATCTGCTTCCAAGATGTCTCACTTACATGGATGATAAGTTTATGCTGGCTATTGGCAAGAGACTTTAGTTCTTTCCACATGGACCTCTTTATAGAGCTGCTTGAGTACATGTCTGACATGACAAATGGTTTCTCCTAGAGAGGACAACCCAAGAGAGAACAAGATGGAAGCCACAATGACTTTTATGATCTAGCTACAGAAGATATAGTTCCACAATATCCTATTGGTTACACAGGCTAGCTAGCCCTATTCAGTGTAGAAGGAGTATACAATGATGTGAATAGCAGGAGATAAGGGTCATTGGGGGCCAATTTGGAGGCTGGATACACAGAGGACAAGAAGGTGTAAAAGCCAAGTAAGGGTAAGATTTCAGGCAAAGTCCCAGCTCACCCTGATCCCGCAGTGAACTCTGGAGTGTTAATGACACCTCGAAGTTTGTTCTACCGTAAGAAAAGGGATCTGGGCTTTCATAGTCCCACAATAGTCAGGTTTTGTCTTGGAATGTGAGTCTCCAGGCATTTCTGGCTCTCTATGCAGAGGTAACAACTCCAGTAGCCCAAAAGACAGTACTGTGAATAATGTCACAGATATTAGCTGTTTACAGCACACAGAAGCAGAGGATGTGCACAGAGAACCAATAAATGGAACAGAGGGAATCTAAGTGGTCACCTAACAATGTCTTACGAATCCAGGCATGTCCTCCTCTAGACTTCTCTAAAATATTTTCTATCTTGCAGCATTCTGTTTTTTACTTTATCAACATTCTCTGGCTGTGCAACTGTGACCAAGTAATGCACATCTTATACTCTTATACACACCTCTCTAGAGAGAAAATCTGACTTTATTAAAGTCCTAATTAATAGCCAACATTCCCCCATCTTGACTTTCTAGTGTCTGTGTGTGTGTGTATATGTCTGTGTGTGTGTGTAATTTTACAATCTGATTTGGGCTTCAGTGAAATAGTTCAGTAGAAAAATTTTGCTTTTGGCAAATTTTGTTCTTCCTTTTTTCTTTCCTCTTGGGCTCCTTATCTCAACTTCTCGCCAGTTCTTTACTGTGTTCAGTTCTATCTTTGAGCTAACTTCCAACTAATCCCAACTTTGCAGACCAAATAACTTTCTAATATACAGCCCCTTCCAAGGACACTTGCTTTCAAAATAGGAACCATTGAATAAATAGAGATCGATGTTGCAACTACTGTCAATTTTTTTTAAATCCCGACTTGGAAAGGAAAGACTTTATTTGAAAGGATTATTGCAAGTGGGAAAAGGGACTATTGCAATAGAGGAGGGGACTACTGTAATAGGGAAAGCACTCTGACTCTAAGGTCTGCAAGTATCTCAAGACTTACGCAAAAAGGGTTTTTCTTTATAGAGTGGAAAGAACCAGTGTAGGGAAGTGGGATGAGAGGTTAGTATCATCAGATAGTAGAGCTGAGAATGTTTTTTGCTGAAGCAGCATATTTTCTGGGAGGCGCTCCTTAGAGTTCAGGGACCTGGAAGAAGGAGAGAAGCTTAACAAAAGTTTGGTTAACAAGTATTTTGTTCTGATTGATCAGTGGGGACAAGTAGTTCAGCTAATTATTTCTGAGCCAAAGAATGGGAAAGTGGAAAGTCTGTGTCTGGTCTTGTCACAGATAAACAAGTGGGCATCCATGAATCTTACCTAAATCATATCGGGAAGGGTGGTTCTTTGCAGTAAGCTGTTTTCTGGAATTCAAAGGGTGGGATGGGGGATTTCTCAACCTTCATGGTTTTCCAGGATCACACAGGGCTTGGGTAAAATTTAATGTTGTGACTATTCTAGACTTTAGTTGGAATCTCATATCTATTGGTATTAGAGAAATTCAGTCCTAGTAAGTCCCTAGGCTGAGCTCACCAAAATTGATAAGATGTCTGATATTTCAGTGTACACACACACACACGCACGCGCGCGTGCACGCGCGCATGTGTGCACATAAACTGAAGCCAACGAATGAAGCTAAGGGTACTATGGCCGAGAGTAGGAGAAATAATTTAAGAAAGCCCAGCACTCACCCTCAAACTGCATGGAGTCAAACATTGAGCTCTCCCAAATTGGGCTTCTTTTTTTCTTTTTCCTGTAACTTTTTCTGTATTTTCTTCCTCAGTGTTTGTGGAGTGTTTGTGGGACATAATGAGCAATGTTACAACTTGGTTTTGTCAAGGTAAATTTAGATTCATTAAAAGCAAGTCACTCATTCATCTACAATGCAAAATTGACTTTTGAGAATTTTGTATATACTTTTCTCGGAAGTGCTTAGTTCAGTAGTTGAACTCTAGCTCTCTTTTGTAACCCATGGTACCATGTTTTATTTGTTGAGCTGTTTTAATGCAGTGTGGGGCAGGCCCACAGCACTCACAATAATACCTGCCAAGTCGTCTCCAGATTTACTCTGAAATCAATTGAATTCAAATTGAAACAGTAATTAATGCTAAAGTTCTTTCCTCTGTTTTCAGCAATCTGGTGTCTGTTTCCATGGAAACAGGCTGTAGCTGCAGCTGGCAGTAAAAAACATCAGAGATTGCTTATCAACTTTGGTGAGCTCAGGCGGGGATTTGCTAGGACTGAATTTCTCCAACACCAACAGATATGTGAGTCTAACTAATTTCTAGAATTAAAGATATTTTTCATAACAAGAAACAAAATGAAAAACCAAGGACTCATTATCTGAGGTGAAGATTAACCAGTGACTGTTGACCCAAACACTTAGTTGCAGCATCTCTCCATAGGTAATTTTCCAGTGTCTCCTTCCATAATTTTTTCTAAGTTGATTTGTGTTATAGAAGTTACCTATTCCAATTTTCATCACTCAAGGGGATAGGATATTTCCAGAATTCTTTTATAATTTTAAAAGTCTTATCAAATTGGAAATAGTCTAACACTTCCAATATGCTTCATTTCCTATGTGTGTCATTTAAGTAAGTAGGTCCAGTGAATTCAACATATTTATTGGGTAAACTAAATTCTAGGCCAGGAATTTTCAAATCATGTAAGAATTCCCATGGTGGTTTTATTTAAAATGTAGAACGCCAGTCCTTACCCCTAGAGATTCCGATTCAGTGCATCTGGAGTAAGGTCCAGCAGTCTAAATTTTAGCAGCTTCTGTTCCCCTCTCTGCATATAATTTTGATCTAGGCAGTTGTCACCCCATGATCTGAAAAAAGTACACCCCTAGGCACTTTTGCTAGGAGCTGAGAATGCAAAAATAAAGAAGATATTCCTTCCCTCAAAAAGGTCACAGACTATCACATGAGATAAATATACTAAAAAATATGTTACAATGCATAGTCCTAAAGTGCCTGGTACTCAGGGACACCCAGAGCCCCCATATTAAAAGGGGACCCTGTGGCTCCTTCTATCTTTTTATTTAAATTGCATCACAATTTTGTTAGTGCATAAGGCTTCCGATTAATATGAACAAGGGGAATAGTTGAGACAGACCGTTCTGGTTTCTGGTAATTAAGGTCGTCATTCGTCTCAAGCAAAGTGGGAAGAGAAAGGAGATTCTAAAAAGAGGGGATGGCAGGACAACAGACCCTCCACTCAGTGGAGGGCAAAACAATCTCAAGTAAGAGGGAGAGACAAGGCACAAGGAAGAAAAGACCACAGCTATAATAGAAGAGTGGATTGCTGGGGGTGAAGACACCTGGGTCCATCAGAGGAGAGAAAATTAGCTAATCGACCTCTATCTGCTTCTGTATCTTGGGTTTTCCCAACTGTTGGTACATTAAGTCAAGATCCTCAAAAGTGCACAAAATGAGGATTCTTGAGCAAGGAATTTATTAAGGAAATTTTCCCAGGTGAAACCACTAAGGGAGTGGAAGAAGCAGTCAGAAAAGAGAAGCCAAGCAAGAGTGGGATTTCAGGCAAAGTTCTCACAGAGAGTAGCTTTAGCCTGATCCTGCAGGAGAGCTCTACAGTGTAAGATTTGCCTCAGAGTTGTCAACAACTCAAGGAGGTGAGCTTTTATACTCCCATATTCATTAGTCATTGGTTAAGGGCAGCCAGAGGCAAATGTGTATTTCCAAGAACTTCTGTCGGCCAGGCCTGCAGGCAGAGCTTTGAGTAGCACAAGTGTTGTCATCCAAAGAAGTCCCAGATGTTGGATTTTAAAAGCTGAACCACACCAAAGTCAAAGGAGGGGGACCCAAAAAAGATAAAAGTGATCTGGGGGGATTTCAGCAGAAAACCAACATCTGCTACAGTTATCTAAATTCTTAGCACTGATGTAAAAAACACAGCAAATTATAATGTCATGGATCCTGAAATTTGAGAATTACTCAACACATCAGGGTTACGTGGTTTTGGCGAAGGGAGAGTCACTACAAGTAGAAGCCCAATATCTTACAGTATTGTGAATGTAGCAAAGAAACAAAAATAAATGAACCAAAACAGAAGAAATTCTCAACTTGGGTAGGAGTGGAATGGATAGGAGGTGGCCAAAGGAGGCATTCTGCAAGGGGTTTTATCAAAGATGGGCCTGAAGAATGAACAGGAAACTACTGGCCAAGATGCGGAAGCAAACTCATATTGTAAGGCACTCCATCTGCTCCAATATATTGCATTAATGATAAAGCATAAAAAACAAAAAATAGACATGGCAGGCCTGGCAAGCTATATACATATCTCCATAGACCAGAAATTGAAGAGAAATACAAAATGGTTAGTAGGACTGAGGAAATAGCCCTTCTGGGCCTGCTGGGTCAGTTGGGCTCTGAGACTAAGGAGCAGGCTGTGGTGGCTGAGAGTTTACCTCCTAAAGGGTAAAGGGACTAAAAGTGCTCTATATGAAAGGAGGAAACACAATCAGGCTCATCAATTGAAACGAAGGGCTAGAACATCCCTCTCCAACTCTTAAAAAGAGTCTGAAAAACACAGCTGCTGCCTGAAGTTAATGCTTATAGGGAGCTGTAAACTTAGCAAAGAGGGAGGAAACAGACTTAGTTTGGACACCAGGAACTGGGCCAAACCTGACAGTTGACTTAGATATTGTATTTGCCACATCATCAGCATCATCATGGGGCAAAAGCATCAAGCTGACTTGAGACCAGGGGTCTGGAGCTCAGGTGGAAGAGATGAGTGAGCAAAGAGGAAAAGAGATAGGGACAAAATGTGTAACAATAAGTCTACTAACTAGAATTACATAATGCACAAAGAAATTTTGTGGTAAGTTAGAAAGCCAAAAGAAGCTTTTTTGAAAATCAGAACATGAGTTTATTCCATATGAAATTAATAGTACAGACTGACCAAAAATACAAAATAAGGATGTTCTGGATATTCAAATTTTCTGGATTTATCCAAGTGGTAAATTAAGAGATAACTTGCATTTTAAAAAGAATAAGATTATAAATTTAAAAAGTAGGAATGAAACAAGATTAAGTGGCTATGGAAAAGAAAAGTACAGAGAAGATTCTGAGGATGTAGTAGATGTTAATCATGGCATGTGAGCTACATGACCCATTGGAAGGGGTTGAGTAATGGGAAGCAGTAGGATATTTAGTGAGTTTAGAAGCTGTACCACAACCAATGGGGATGAGAGGGTGACCTCAAAGTTCAAGTTGAAGGAAGAGAAGAATCTTCAAATCAAAAGTGCTCTCCAAGAAACATGTTGGACAAATAACTGTAAATCCATATCCAAATGCACAATTGAGACACTGAAGAAAAAATAAGAAAAAAAGTTATTAAAGAGCTACCAGATAAAAAGGAATGCTTACCTATGAAAGAATAATAATGAGACTGACAGCAGAATTCACATCAACAACAATAGATACCAGAAAACAATGGAAGACAACATCTTCACGGTGCTGAGAAAAAAATTGCATGAACTAGAAAATTATATCCTGGAAAAATATTGTTAATTAGTTGAGGTGGAAGTGAACAATGAAATGTGTAGATATAAATAAACTAAGAGTTTATGACCCATAGATCCTTATTTTAAAAATATTAAAAGGATGTTCTTTGGGAAATAAAAAGTAAATACAGATGGCAAGAGTGGGTTAAAAGAGATAATAATAAAACAGAAAGTTTAATTCATTATTTTCCATAAAATTATTCTTTTACAAATGCTAAAACTAAATCTCTAGACAAGAACAATAAATGGGTGATATCTTATAGGGAGTAAAAGCATGATAAGATCTGTATTATGTTTGGGAGAAGACCAAAATTAATCAATGATTTTGACAGTGTAAGATATGTTATAATTAACTATATATGTTAAAATGTTAAGGATAGCAAGTTAAAAGATAGATATCAAACATCCAAATAAAAGAAGCAGAAGATAAATAGGAAATACAGAAAAACTGTATTGACCCATATTCAAGCTTCATCTTTATAAAAAATAAAGAAAATCAATGTAACCATTAGAAAAATAATCCAATCTACATGCTTCATCTAAGAGAAAAATCTAAAACAAAACCATAGAGAAAGGTTAAAAATAAAAGGATGGAAAAGCTATGCCAGAAGAATATTAAATGAAAGAAAGCTGGTGTAGTTATTTAATATTAAATTAAATAGATTTAAAACAAAGAGCATTGTGCCATTTTGAATGTATTATGTCCCCCAAACGCCATTATCTTTGATGCAATCTTGTGTGGACAGACGTTATCTGTGTTGATTAGATTGTAATTCTTCGAGTGTTTCTTTGGAATGTGCCTCACCCAGCTGTGGGTGATGACTCTGATTGGATAATTTCCATGGAGGTGTTGCTCCGCCCATTCGGGGTGGGTCTAAGTTGATCAGTGAAGCCATATAAATGAGCTGACATAAGAGAAGGAACTCAGTGCAGCTGTGAGTGATGTTTTGAGGAGGAGCTACAGCCAAGAGGAATACTTTGAAGAAAGCACAGGACCTGCAGATGAGAGACAGTTTGAAAACGTCAGTTGAAAACAGACTCTTGCTCTGGAGAAGCTGAGAGAGGACAAATACCCCAAGAGCAACTAAGAGTGACATTTTTGAGGAACTGCAGCCTAGAGAGGAACGTCCTGGGAGAAAGCCATTTTGGAACCAGAACCTTGGAGCAGACACCAGCCACGTGCCTTCCCAGCTAACAGAGGTTTTCTGGACACCATTGGCCATCCTCCAGTGAAGGTACCCGATTGCTGATGTGTTACCTTGGACGCTTTATGGCCTTAAGACTGTAACAGTGTAACCAAATAAACCTCCTTTTATAAAAGCCAATCCATCTCTGGTGTTTTGCATTCCAGTGGCATTAGCAAACTAGAACAAGCATTATTAAGGATAGAAAGAAAAGTTGCATTAAAAACAAAAGAATCAGTACAGAAGATATAAACATCAGTATCATGAATCATGAATTTAACTGTATATAACAATATAACCTCGAAGCACAAAGCAAAACCTAGGTGTTATATGGAAAAATGTATAAGCCCACAGTTAGAAGAACATTAAAAACATCATTCTATCATAAATTGATAGATCAAGCAGAAAAATTTAGTAAGAATATACAAGGCTTGAGACTTGAACACCATTTACAAATTTATATATGTATGTATATATATATTTATATATATACATAAACATACATATTACATACAGAAAGAGAGAAAGAGAGAATGCACCCAACAGACTATATGATTGTTGTAAGTATGCATGGAGCAATTACAAAAATTAACCAAACACTATGTCACATTTGAAATCTCAAGAATCGTGAGGAATCAGTATCTTACACATATTTTCTGACCACAATGCAATCAAATTCAAAAACAACAATGAAAAATCTTCTTAAAAAACAAAAGTGGATGAGAGTGACAGCATCAGCATGGTGACATAAACAGCTACTGACAACTTCTCTCCAGAGATTCAATGGAAAAAAGGACAATTCTGAATTGTTTGACACTCTGGAGGAGGATATAGACTGGAGAAAGATCCTGCAAATGCCGAATTGAAGAAAGAGAAGAAATATCAGGTAAGAATCTTCCCTCCCAGGCCAGCCAGTCCTCTCCCTTCCCCTTCACTCAGTCTCCCTGTGGGAAAAGCACAGAATCAGCAGAACAGAACCCTCCCACCAGGAGCACAGTCTATAAAATCTCTCACAGCAGTGAGACATACCACCACTGTTTGAGGACCCAGTGGACATGGGAGGACATTTCAAGGCCCAGGTCAGTGAGGGACAAAGAGACTGAGAAAACATGAACAGAGACTGCATTTCCAGCCCTGGGTCTGAAAGCCCTTCCTCTACCCTTGAGGGAAGCTGCATGGGCAGCCATTTCCTTGCCTTGGGGATGGCTGGAGTGCTGGATCGGCTGAGGGAGTACTTTGCCACAGGTGGAGCCACACATAGAGTCAAATTTTGGCCAGCAAAATGAGGGCATAGGAATCCCACAGTTTCACCCAGCTGGGTCAGACACAGCCTGTGCTCAGAAACAAAGCAGCCTCTGAGGCCAAGTTACCAAACATTGCCATCTGCTGGACAGTCCAGAAAGTGCAAGGGAAGTAAAATACTTTTTAAAAGATGCTTCAGACCCTTTCTTAGGAACACAGGAGCTGCTCTACACACACTGTATGGAAACCCAGCCCTGTTTTGGCTGACAAATAGGGAAGACCCAACTGTTAAAGCAGGGACCCAAAACAAACCCAGGTCTTGCTAGCTGGTGGAAAATAGAGCACCACTGGAAGCCAAAAGATCTGTATTACCACACAGTGAACTTTCTGGGGTGTCCACTGCCTACTTCCCACCCCTGTGGCAGGCCACAGTGGGTGCCTGATTTTGGGGGGACAACTAGGAGGCAGAGCCAATCTGACTACTGGCCAGTGAGAGAAACAAAGAAAAGTTATAGATCAAAGACAACCAACAAGAAAACCTTAGGCAAAACAGAGAAAGCAACCTCCAGAATAAACCAATAAAGAAAATCAGATGCCTAGACAGCAAAAAATCATGAGCCACATCAGGAAACAGGAAGATATGGCCCAGCCAAAAGAAGAAACTAATACCTCAACTGAACTTCAGGAGTTGAAACAACTAATTATAGATGTTCAAACAAACCAAAAGAAGAGATGTTTATATGGTATAAAAGATATATTTTCTGTAGCACACCACATAATTTAACTCGTATGGTCAGTTTACTCAAATACCATAATTACATGGAGCCTTGACTAGGAAGTGAGATCTGGTTGGTTTGTACAGGTTAACATGAAGCCCCGATACAACCCAGAGTAATTTGAGCAGAGAATAAAAATCATTTGCAAAGCCCCTTTGAGGAACTGGGGAAAAATGTGGAAATATTAAACTTCCCCAGCTGGGGAATTCCTGATATTCTCATAAGCATTGGGGACTACAAATTTAGTAGGCCATGCCCTTTATCTTCGGACTTGCTCTTATGAAGTTTGTTACTGCAAAGGAGAGGCTAAGCCTATCCATAATTGTGCCTAAGAGTCACCCTCAGGAAACCTCTTTTTTTGCTCAGATGTGACCTCCTCTCTAAGCCAGCTCTGCAGGTAAACTCACTGCCATTCCCCCTACTTGGGACCTCACTCCCAGGGGTGTAAATCTCCCTGGCAACATGGGACGTGACTGCTGGGGATGAGCCTGGACCCTGCATTGTGTGATTGAGAAAGCCTTCTTGACCAAAAGGGGAAAAGAAATGAAACAAAATAAAGTTTCAGTGGCTAAGAGATTTCAAATAGAGTCAAGAGGTCATTCTGGAAGTATGCGTTATATAGATATCCCTTTTTAGTTTTTAGTTTATTAGAATAGTTAGAAGGAAATATCTGAAACTGCTGAACTGTAATCCAGTATCCTTGATTCTTGAAGGTAACTGTATAACCATATAGGTTATATGGTGTGACCGTGTAATTGTGAAAACCTTATGGCTCACACTCCCTTTACACAGTGTATGGACAAATGAGTAGAAAAATAGGAACAAAATGTAAATGAGTAATATGGGGGAGGAGGGATATGGGAGATTTTGGGTGTTCTTTTTACTTTTATTTTTATTACTTTTATTTTTTGAGTAATGAAAATGTTCAAAAATTGTGGTGATGAATGCACAACTGTATGATGATGCTGTGAACACTTGCTTTACACTTTGGATGATTGTATGGTATGTGAACATATTTCAATTACAAAAATTAACAAAAATAAGTATGAATATAAATTAAAAAAAAAACAGTGGTGCTTTTCTCTTGCATGGCTTCACAGTTCCTTTTAAAACACTGAACTGATTCTCTCTAGAGGCCCTTTAGGACTACTTGCCTCAAAGTGAGACCAGCTCCTACCAAAGCTTAAAACACTTTTCCTTATAAGATGTTTACAGAGACATTACTTTCTCAGGTTAGTAACAATGTATTACTGCTTCTGAAAACTGATAGTCATTCTGGTTGCCAGAAAGGTTTGATTGTTTGAGAGTATTGCTAGAAAAAAGATTATACTTTATTATTTTACCAGTTAAACTAACAGAAAATTGAAGCAAATAGTAGTATTCAGCCTGTGGTCACTGAAGGTTACTAATAAACAAAGCCTAATTCACTTCATTTCCAGTTATATTCCATTAGCGTCACCAAGTAGAAGCTGTGGGTCATATATGATAAAATGACAGATTTTGTTTTCAGGGTTTTAAAATATGGAATTCTAAATTTTTTTTTAAAATCCATGTAGAATTTTTTAATGGAAGTCTAAGAAATTCATGAATTAAAGAGAAATCATATGAGAAAATGTAAAACATTTAGACATGAACATTAACAGAAGAATGACATATCAAGAACTAAAGCTAAGCATTCACCATAGAATTCTGGTAAAACAATACCTAAGTAATCCTAAAGAAAGTACGAGGGAAGAAATTAAGATATGAGAGCACAATGTACTGAAACAGAAAACAAAGAAAAGTAGAGATCAGCTCAATCAAAAGAAGGTTGTTTGAGAAAACTAATAAAATAGATAGGTTACAAAAAAACTAATCAAGAAAAAGAGGAAATGCACATAAAAACATTATTAAGTTTACAAATGGTACACAACTATTATTACAGTCCGGATTGAAAATATAATAGAACTCTATGACCAATTCTGTTCAGGTCACAGAATAGGAAATATAAATGTCCAATCAACAAATGAAGAGATGCTCATCCTCATTAATAATCAAAGAAATCAAATTAAAACACAAAGTAATGCCATTTCATACTTTTAAAAAATCTATCCTCATCTCTATCTGAAATTACTGTCTACATAGAAAACAAAAGAGAATCTAGAGAAAAACTATTGTAATTAATAAGATTTTGGCACGCTTGCTAGATACATAATCAACATACAAATATCAGTAGCATTCCTATACATTATTAATAACTAATTTTAAAACACAAGGGAAAAATATTCTATTCATAAGTGACAATAGTCATAAGGTGCCTAGAAATAAACCTGCCAGATAGGTGCAATACATCTATAGAGAAAATTACAAAATAATATCAAAGAATATTATAATTTCAATATAATTCTGATCAAAATTCAAGCAAGTTTTTATATAGAACTCCACAAACCAATCCAAATTCATGTAACATTGTCAACAAAATTATGAAGAAGAACCAGTTGCTTGGAGGAACATTGCTTCCCTTTTCAAATATTATAAATACTATAAAATTATAGTAGTTAATACAGTATGGTACTAGCTTGGGGTTAGACAAATATCATTTCCATATATTTGTAAGTCCACTTCTGGGTATATTTTCTGTTTCCTTGGACTATGACAGAGGTGACATCACAAATCAGTGGCGAAAGTACGGATTATTCAAAAAATGGTACTGAGAAAAGAATCTTAGACTCCTAATTCTCATGATATATTAAAATACATTCTAGGTGGAATAAAGACCTTAATGAGAAAAGTAAAATTTTAAAACTTTTACATATAATACAAGAGAATGTTTTCATTACAACAGTATAGGCATTTTAGTTTTCTGTTTTTGTGTAACAAGCCACTCCATATCTTAATGCATAAAACAACAGTAATTTGTTATTTCTTGTGATTCTGTGGGTGAGGAATTCAAGAAGGGCTCAGCTGGGGGTCCTTTTGTTCCATGCAATGTCCACCAGGGTAACTCACATTGCTGAATCCAGCTGTTGGCTGGGCTGGCTGGAAGGTCCAAGAAATCTTTCCTCCTTTGCCTGGTGCTTCTCCATGTGCCCTCTCTCTCTCTCTCCACATGGATAACTTAGGTTTCCTCATAGAATGGTGGTCTCAGATGTCTCTGACTTCTTCTATCACTTACCTAATATTCTTCTGATCAAAGAATGTCACAGAGGCTACTTAGACTCAAGGGGAGAGGAGAAAGACTCCACCTCTTGATAAGTGGCGCAGCTTGTGCATACAGAAAGGAGGAATTAATGGCAGCCATCTTTGGAGATAATATACCAGAACAGGGAAGGCTATCTTAAGCAATATGTTAGAAGCTCAAACCATGAATTGTTTTTATTAATTAAAAATTTTTCCACCACAAAGACTTAATAAACAAAGTTAAGACTCCACAAACTTGGAGAATGTATTTATAATTCACATACATACAAATATAGGATTAGTATATACACCAATAAATACAATGCAAAAGAAAGTTGTTCTTAGGTTTTAAACAGTGAAATCACAGAAGAAGAATTCTGAGTGACCAATAAACATGTGAAGGGATGTTTATGTTCCCCAGTAGTCAGAGGAATGCAAATTAAAACAAGAAGATCACATTGCATAACCATAAGTTTGGCCAAAATATACAAATTTATAATACAAAGTGTCAAGGAGAGATTGTGGATAAGTAAAGCTCACATACATTAATGAAAGGCATGCATATTTCTTTGGAAAGCAATTTGGCAATGTCTAGAAAGTTGAAGATGCACATAACCTATAATCCAGCAATTCTTTCTGTTTATATATCCTGAAGAAACAATCTCACATGTGTACAAGAGGCATATAAATTAATTTTTATTGCAGTTTTTTCATCACTGTAAAAAATTAGACACAATAAAAAAATCTATCCCCAATAGGATGGATTAAAGTCAGTAAATTCATATAATTTTGCATTGTACATATATATATATATCAATTATATATATAGTATGCATGTAATATAATCAATAATTTACACACATGTTTCTATAATATATTAGCTGAATAACATATATCATCTTAGCACCATGTGCATCAACATGAATAAATCTTAAAAGGATAATATTGGGGCGGGGGAAGAAAGCAAGTTGCAGGATGATACATACAACTGGTACTAATTTTGTAACATTTAAAAATTTCCAAACAATAACATAAATTGTTTATGGATACATATTGTGGTAGGAAGAAAATGACCCTCCCAAATGATGTCCACATCTGACTCTCTGGAACCTGTGAATATGTTAGGTTACATGGCAAAGAGAAATTAATATTTGAGATGGAATTACATTGCTACTGAGGTGACTTCAAAATAGGGAAATTATCCTGCATTATCTAGGTGGACCCAATATAACCATAAGGGTCATTAAAAGTGAAAGAGGGAGGCAGAAGAAGAGGTCTAAGTGATACAATGTGACAAGAACTAAACCTCCCATTGCTGGCTTTGAAGATGGTGGAAGGGGGCCATGATCCAAGAACTGCAGGAAGCCTTCTGAAGCTAAAACAGGAAAGGAAAGAGATCCTCTCCTAGTGTCTCCAGAAATGCAGTCCTACCAAAGCCTTGATTTTAGACCACTGAAACCTGTGTTAGATTTCAGACCTACAGAACTCTAATATAATAAATTTGTTGTGTTTTATACCAGCAATTTTGTGCTAATTTTTTACAACAGCAACAGAAAACTATCACAGATTTTGGTACCTGGAAGTGGGATGCTGCTGCAACAAATTCATAAAAATATGGAAGTGGTTTTGGAATTGGGCAATAGAGGCTGAAAGAATTTTGAGGTGCAAAATAAAAAAAATGAAATCCAGAGTGCCTTAAATAGATTGATAGTAGAAATATGCATGTTAATGACTCTGCTAGTGAAGATATGAAGTGAGGAACACGTTAGAGAAAAGGAAATTGCCTTAGAGAATATCTAAATTATTCCGAACAAACTGTTAGTACAAACACAGATATTGAAAGTGCTACCAGTGAGTGCTCAGAAGAAAATGAGGAGCATGTCATGGAAACTGGAAGAAAGAGTATCCTTTTAATATACTGGCAGAAAGTTTAGGGGAATTGTGACCCGCACTTAGGTGGAAAACAGAATTTGTAAGAGATGAACTTGGACAAAGAGATTTTCAAGCAAAGTGTTATAGGTGCAGGTTGGTTTCTTTTTGCTGCTTATAATAAAATGCAAGAGAAGAGAGATAAACTGAGGGAAGAACTGTCAAGCAAAAAGGAGCCAGGGCTTGATGATTTTGGAAATTCTTAGCTAAACCAAGTGGCAAAGAATGCTAAAATTAAGAGATACTCTGTTAGGAAAGCATGCTCTAGAGAAAAAGCTAAGGGTACTTGTATTAGGGTTCTCCAGAGATAGGAGATATCTGTCTCATTGTCTATCTATCTATCATTCATACATCTACCTATCTATAGATCTATCTATCCATCTATCTATAATTAAGAGATTTATTATAGGAATTGACTCACATGACCACAGGAATGGCAAGTCCAAATTCCATAGGGCAGGCCATAAACTGGAAACTTATTAAAACGTGATTCTGAAATCCGGCACATCCAAACTCTGCAGCGCTGGCTGCAAGCTGTGAACTCCAATGAAGGTGAGGTTGTATTCCCCAGGAGAAGCTGGCTGGCTCAAGAAGAGGCAGAAATTCTTCTTTATTACTTCTGAAATCCTTAGTTCTACTGCAAGACTTCAAATTGATTGGATGAAAAGGCTCTCCTCGTTGCTGAGGGCAGTCTCCTTTGTTGATTATAGATGCAATCAGATGTACATGCAATTAACTGACTAATGATGTTAATACATCAACAAAATACCTTCACAGTAACAATCAAGCCAGTGATTATTTGACCAAAAAACTGAAAACTATAACCTAGCCAAGTTTACACATGAAGTTAACCATCACAGTGTGGCCATGCAATGGTTGGCTAATACCTCAGAAAGATCAAAAGTCAAAGTAGTCAGCTGCACCAAAGGCTCTTTGAAATGATGAAGTGTGTGACTCATAGATTCCCTCAGCCATCTGAGCAGAAACCAAAAATAAAGATGGGTGTCTGAAGGAGACATCTGATACCACCTCCAGGGGAGAGTCCCACCACATGGATGATAGCAAAGAGCATAACAGTGCCTGCTACCAGGAACAACAGTCCTAGGGTATCAACCCTCTCTATGGTTTTTGGGTGTCAGGGTCATCTATAAAAGCATGACTCACACAAGCACTGGCTAGAACAATGTGTACTTACGTAGAGAAGAGAAAAAGCAAGGTCAGATTCACTGTTGGGCATGGGCCCGCCATGGCTAGTGGGTCTTGATCTGCGGCCAATGCAGAGGGATCATCTATGCACACCTCTCTTGTGCTATGGTGAAGGACCTCATTCCCTCCCTGCTGAGAATAGATATAACAGTGGGGTTGGCAAGGTGCTATCTGACGGACACATTTAGCTTAGAAGTTCCTGGGAATGTTTACATGTGCTCAGGGAAAAGGGGAAGGAATCCATGGGCAGACCACCATCTGTTATGGGATTTGTTTTATGATGAGACACCCAAGAATGGAGTCAGCCCACTTTCCCATCCTCTCCTAGAAGCCAAGACAACAGATCTGCTCCTGAGCTCAGGGTTCATCTGTGGATCAAAGACAAAGGCTGCATTCAGACCATCTCCTACCACAATGGAATTTATAAAGGAAACGTCTGTGGAGGCGCCTCTTGCCTAATGGAGTGAATCCCCATGTTATATATGGGAGACCCACAATATTCTTGAGAATTTTATATCAGCAGAAACACTGCTAGCTTGGACTGAAATGGACAGAGAAAGGACAAAATAAAAGTAAGCTATTGAACCCTAAAAATTCTACAGACAGGAAACAGGCTGATGAAACTATTCAGCTGCAAACAATGAAAAAGGAAAGACAACTCAGAGGGCAGAGCCACGAGCCATGGCTGATAATTCCCAGGCCTTGAAACCAAATGGAGGGTACCTAGCATGTACATAATAAAAGCATAAAAATGTCAAATTGTATCACAGAATGTAATCCAAATCTAGGACTTATACAAGAGACATACATAAAGCAATATAGTGCTGAATGTCTGCGTATGCAATGCAGCAAAATCAATAAAGTAGAGTTTGCACCTTTAGATAAAGAATACTCCCTCTTTGCAAGTACACATGAAGTTTTCATTAAAATTGACTATACATTAGAGCACAAAAAACCTTAAGAAGTTTCTTAAAGTAGAAATAATACAAAGAGCATCCTCTCATTACAATGCAGTATTGCAGAAATTACAAATAAAAACAAAAAACACAAAAATACTCTTCCATTTAGAATATAAAAACTCTCTCTATAGCAACTTGTGTCATATGAGAAATATAAGTCAGAATCATGGCATGTCTAGAATATAAGGACAACAGAAATGGCATATGAGGATATAGGGGACACAGCTAAGTAATTAAGAGGAAAACTTAGAGCCTTACATATTTATAACAATGAAAATGACAGAAAAGAAGTGAATTTAAAATTAACTCAAAAAGTAATGAAAAAAGTTATAAAATGGACAAGGAAATAAAGTAAAAGAAAGAAGGAAAGAAATTATAAATATAAAAATGATTATAAATTAGAATACAAAAAAAGAATAGCACTTATTCTAAATGTAGAATAAATAATAGAATTTAAAATATTACCATTTAAAAACCACTAATATGATAACTGATTTAGGCATGTATTATTATCATATGTTAAAACCATTAAGTAAAAGGATGCTGGGGAAAAGGAACATTACAAAATGCCAGTGTCAGCCCACAAGTTACTTGCTGATTGCAAAGGAGAATCTATAGCTATACAATGGAGAGACATGGAGGTCACCGTCTTAATCAAGGGTTCACAGTAAGCCTAACCAACAAAGGGGCAACCTGGCATTTTGTGCCCTCTTAGGTGTTGCACTATGAAGTACAGAGCCTTACTCATGTAGTATTCTTGGAAAAAGAAGTTTAACTTAAATCCAAGCAAGTCCTTTGACCTAACTTTCTGTTTTCAGGAGATACAAGTTTTACAGATAGAAGCTAAATGAAAACACAAGGAAACATTCTAAGAAATCCAGATTGTGGAATATTCTACTAGTCAGCTGGCCTGACATCATGAAAACAAATTGCAGAGATAATTTTTCTAGAATAAAACATATTGAGGAACTATAATAACCAAAGGTAATGAGTGAAACTTGAATGGATCATGTATAGAAAAAGATAGTTATTTGGGGAAAAAAACTTTATTTCTAATTTTGGGAAATAGTAGTTTGTTTAAAATATTTAAAATTTCATAAGGTATTTAAATTTTTATTAAAATATTTAAAAATTAATAAAAAATTTTGGAAAATTGGGGAAACATCAGTATGGGCAGAGTATTAGATGAGGTTAGGGAATTAATTTTCCTAGGTGCCATAATGACATGGAGATTATGTAGGAGAATGCCTTATTCTTAGGAGATGTATGAGGAAGTATTTAGGGGTAAAGTGCCATGATGATGTCTGCAACTTGGGCTTAAATGGTTCAGGTGTATGTGTGTGTGTGTGTGCACACGTTCATGTGTGTTTAGAGAGGTAGTAAGGAAAGAAATGAGAGAGAAAATAAATACAGCAAAATATCAGCAGTAGCAGTTATATTGGTGTTCTTTCAACTTTCTGTATGTTTGAAAATGTTAATGATAAAAATTGAAAAGCATGTACATCTGAGGAAAATATAGAAAAGTATCAATATTTTTAAACAGATGGAGGATACAGGCTTGTTTATTATGTTACTCTCTATATTTCTCTTTATGTTCAATATGTTTCATAATATAAGTAAATAAATAACCAAAACAAAGCAAAGCACTAAAGAATGAGTTGGAGTTTATGAGTTGAAGAAAGAGGAGAAGGTATTTCAGATAAAAGGAACAGAATGTGCAAAGGCTTGTTTTCTTCATTCAATATGGCCACCCTGATTGCTGGCAAAGAGTCTGGAGGAGTGGACTACAATGCTAGATTGGCCAGCAAAGGGGATGATGCAAGACACTGGACAATGGGCAAAAGGGCTCACAATTTAAGATGAAAGGAATGAAGAAGCACAGAAAGCCTTTAAGTTAGGGGGAAACAAAATCAGAGAGGGATAGACTAGAATAAGGAGGAGTCAGGTGTCTATGCAACAGTCCAGGTGAGTGGTGGCTTGTACCTAATCCCTGCCTGGGCCAGTGGGGAATGGAGAAGGTGTTTTGAAGAAGGATAAAATTTTCAAGAATTTCCCACAGACATCCCAGCTATTTGTATCCAGACTCCTGACCAACAGAAACTGTGAGATAATAAATGTGTTTTTTTTTAAGCCTCTAAGTTTGTGGTAATTTGTTATGCAGCAGTAGAAAACTAAGACATATTTTAATGCACAATCCTAGCAACCATACACAGATGCCAGCTGCTGAACCTTCCAAACACATGAGGAGACCCTGGAAGTGGCCTGTGTATAAAGGACAGGAAGGGAGGGGGATGAGGAAGCAGGCGGATACTATGTCTAGGACTTAAGCAATAGACTCCAGTGATTCTATAACTTAAATTGCTTTTTAAATTGTTGGCTAGAACACATGCATTCCATTAAAAATCAGACAAGTTCTGCTCAAATAAACCCCATTAGCTCTTCAGAGTTTCCAGAGCCTGAGGGCAGCAACTGCTTGTGCACAGGCACACACCTGCTCTACATTCTTGCACACTTACCCCTGGCCCAGCACAAAAGCTGTAAGGAATATGTGCACTCTTCTCCAAGATGAGGTGACTGACAAGTTCAGAATACGGAATGATGTTGGACTCCAGGCACCTAAAGAATAGTCAGGAAGAGACATAGTCATGTGCACATGTGTGTGTCCAAGTAAGTTCGCTCATGCAAGCTCTGCTGAGGTGTTCATGGCCAAACGTGTGAGTGAAGGTTTATTAGGTAAAGGGTTCTGACTTGCTGCTCCAGGACCCAACCAAGAAGCCTGGAATGCCTATGCTTACCTGCAGCACTCTTGTATGAGTTAGTTCTGTATATGCTACAATATGAATGGTCAACCCCTTAGATGTGGTAATCTTGTCAACTGCACAATCTGAACAAATTTAGACAAAGGCTCTTTGTGGGAAGGAAGGTGTAATGAGGAGTGATGCCCATTCTAGAATCCTGAAATCACATTGCAAAACAGTATCTCACGGAAGATTTGGTCCAGTTCTGCCTCAAAGGAAATAAACATCTAAAAATAATAACCTCCATATGTGAACACCTATCCTATTTTAAAGCATTCCATAATTGCTAATAATGCTTGACATATGGTTATGCTCACATCTTTTTCAGTGGTATATTATTGCTCTTTCATTGCTTACCTAGGAGCATGAGCTTTATCACACTTTTATGTTGTTTGTGAGAAGATGAATTTAAATATTGTCACTTCAGTATATGAAAGACCCTTAGATATCTATTTTTAACTACTGGTGTGAGCCTATCCCCCACTTTGGCTAAATTCAAAATGTTCTCAGTTGTTTTGGCATTGCATATATGCAGCCCAGCACCAGCCAAATCAGTGGGAAGAACTTGTCATGGTTAGTTGTGACCGCTTAGTCTAAAACGGAGACCAGCTAACACCATTTATAGAATCATCCTAAATTAACTTGGGGACCTGATATTCTCCTCCAAAAGAGGGGATGGAGACTTCTCTGCTTTGCTATCTTAGGAGATTGCCATTTAAAAATAATCAAAGTGGCACTGACTTCTGTGTGGATTAAGTCCTTCTTATCAGCATGGCCTGTCTATCATGCAAAGACCTTCATTGATTCTAGAAAAATTTGATCATCCCTGTTATTTGAGCTTGTCTACTAACTGCAAATTTGAAAAGAAATTTTTTTTATCACCTCAACTGTTGAAGCTAAGCTTAGTCATCCGTTAGCATCAGGCTCAGTCATTTTCATGTGTGAGCAATGGCCTGATGCATGCCATTTTTTTAAGAGCAATTTAGTCACAAAACTAAGTAGTCAGTCCTCAAGCACCCAAAGATATACCATTACCCTGTTAATTTCATTCTAATGAAAAAATAGCCCCAGATAAAATGTCTCCTTAAATAGTATTCTTTCAGTTCTCCACCTTGTTCTCAACCAAAAAAAAAAAAAAAATCCAAGTTACGATGTTCCAGCAATATTGACCGGGATAGGGGAAAAGTGTGAATTTTCTCCTAGACTCTACTTCCCCAGACACTCTGAACTCTGTATCCTCCAAAGGAATTCTAGACATCAGAAAGACCCGTTCTGACTAGAGAAAGACTACCCAAAAAAATCTCCTCCCCTGAGTGGACATTTTAAGTTGCCATTAACCATATTTTTCTTTTTTTTTTTTAATAAAAAGACTCAATTTCTCTTGCATGAAGCCAACTTCAAGAGATGTAAAAGGTAGTATAAAGATATAGTAAAATGAGAACAAAATAGTCCTAACCATACTCTTCCCAAAATAAAGTACAGCTAAGCAAACTTGTAGGTGTCAGTCATTCTTACTCTCCTCTTATCAGTTCCAAGTTTCTCTCTCTTACTTTATTGCACTTTCAAGAACCTCTAGTACAGCGTTATCTAGAAGGGGTAATAGCAGGCAACATTGTCTTGTTCTCAGTCACAACATATAAGCCTTTGGCATTTCATGAGTAAGTATGATTTTTCTTGTCAGTTTTTCTGTAGATAACTCTATCAGTTTAAGAAAATTCCCTTTTATTACTACTTTGCTGGCATAATTTTTACCCCACAGTTGGATATACAATTTGATCAAATTTTTTTTTGCATTTCTAGAAATGATCATTTGATTTTTGTTCATATTCTTTTTAGTGTGGTAAATTAATTGCTTAATTTTCTTTTGTTAAACCAACCTTGCCTTTCTGGAATAAATCCAATATACATATAACTGTACATATATTTAATGTGTATATTGCTAGAGTTGAATGGCTATTAGATTAGTTAGGATTTTGCATGTATATTCTTGAGTGAAATTGACCTAAAATATTCTTTCTTGTCATGCCCTTGTTAAGAGTTTAGTATCCATAGTTATGGTGGCCTCATAATGAATGAAGGAATGTTTCATTTTTTCTACATTTTAGATGTGTGTAAGATGACTTTGTGACAGATTAGCATTCTATTTTCATTCAGTGTTTTCTGCATTTTAGATGAGTTTAAGATGAGTCTGTGACTGATTGGCATTCTATTTTCCTTTAGTGTTTGGTAGCATTTATGAGTGAAGTTGTTTGGGAATTTCATCTCTGGAAAAGTTCATAAATTCCTTATTTTTAAAGTTTGTATTCTTCAGGTTTTCTATTTCTTCTTGGGTCAGGCTTATTAAGTTGTACTGTATATGAATTTATCTAGTTCATTTAATTTTTAAAAGATTTATAGGCATAAAATTGTTTATAATAACTTAATATATTTTTGCGTTATAGGATGTATAATGATGTTTTATGACTTTTCTTATCAATTTTATTAGTTTAATAAAAATACCAACTTTTATCTTTTTTTAAGCTTTCTATTGTATATTTGTTTTCATTAATTTCTGGTTTTATTATTTTCTTCTTTCTACTTTCTCTGAGTTTAATTTGGCTTTCTTTTCCTAATTTCTTGAAATGAAAGCATAACTCATTGATTTTCAGTCTTCCTTTTCTAATACAGGTAGTTGAGAATAAAATTTTTCCTCTAATCTCAGATTTAACTGTATTCTACAAATTTGATAAATGGTATTTTTCTTACCATTTATGTCAAAGTATTTTTTAATCTCTTATGATCATTTTAGAAGTGCATTTCTTAATTTCTAGATATTTTGGAATTTTCTAATTATCTTCTTTTGATTGCTGTGTGGTCAGAAAATATGCTTTGTATGATTCAGTTCTTTTAAATGTGTTTGGGGCTTCCTTCATGGTCTTATATATGGTTAATTTCTGTAAATATATTTGTGCTTGAAAAAATGTGTATTCTGCCTTATTGTTAGTCTTGTTCAAATATTCTGTACCTTTACTGACTTTAAAAAAATTAGGTCCACTTGTCGTCTCAGTTACTAAAATGGTACGTTCCAATCTTTTACTGTGATTCTCAGCATCTCCTTTTAGTTCCATCAAATTTTGTATTATATATTTTGAGGCTATATCTTAGGCCCATAATAATTTAGAATTCATATACCTAGTGTGACTTCTGTTTATTATTCTGAAATATTTAGTTTTATCCCTAAAATGCATTTAGCATTAAAGTCTATTTTGTCTAATAGTAATATAGTAACACCCACATTCTTCTGGTGAGTTATTGCAAGTATTGTATTTTTCCATCCTTTAATTTTCAACATTTTTTGTCTCATTATGTTTTATATATGTGTCTCTGGTTGGATGTTTTAAATATCTAATTTAACAGACTTAGTCTTCCAATAAAAGCATTTAGTCCTTTTATATTTTGCATCAGTCAATGTGCCAGTTTGTATGTATTATGTCCCCCAAAATGCCGTCATCTTTGATATAATCTTGTGGGGGTAGACATATTTGTATTGATTAGATTTGAATTCTTTGTTTCATGGAGATGTGACTCAATCCACATTTGGTTGGATAATTTCCATGGAGGTGTTACCCCGCCCATTCAGGGTGGGTGCTAATTGGGTCACTGGAGTTGTATAGAGGAGGTTCACACGGACCTCAGAGCAACTGAGAGTGACATTTTAAAGAGGAGCTGCAGCTAACAGAGGAGAAAACACCCCAAGAGCAACATTTTGGAGAATGCCATTTTGAAACGCAACCTGGGAGCAAGCAGATGCCAGCCACGTTCCTTCCCAGCTGACAGAGGTTTTCCTGATGCCATTGGCCATCCTCCAGTAAAGGCACCCTATTGTTGATGCCTTACCTTGGACACTTTATGGCCTTAAGACTGCAAATTTGTAACCAAATAAACTCCTGCATAAAAGCCAATCCATTTCTGGTATTTTGCTTAATGGCAGCATTAGCAAACCAGAACAGTCAGGTTAGCAGGAAATTGTAATAGAAAGACTATTTACAAAGATATGGTAGATGCAGCATCTGGGTTTAGAAACATGAGGGTTCTGTCACCATTACTAGGCCTAAAGTAGTAAAAGAGGTTTTCAGAGCTCAGAGGCCAAGAGGTTTGAATGGATGGTGTGTCTGATTGGAGCTAAGACCTTAATTTCGGCATGCAGCCAACCCTCAGCAACCCAATAAATATACCAACTGCATGGTCCTCCCTCCTCTTGATCTTCTGTTCTCTTCATTGGCTAACCTCAACCAGAAGCTAATAAATACAGGAGGCTATTGGTATAATTCATGCTGGTCAGCCTCCAGGAATATAGAACAGAGTAAAGAAGTTTAGAAAGTGGAACTGGAGGGCCAAATGGCTGTTAAGTAGCATGCACTTAATGAAAATACATTTTATTTTAAATTTACCATTTTACTACTTGTTCTTTACTTATTCTGCCTTCTTTGTGGCCCTTTGTCTCTGTTTTCTTTCTTTTGTTTGGATGAATCAAATATGTTTTCTTCTCTCTTTGTTTAGCTGTTATACAGCCTTCTACTTTTGTAGGGTTATACTAGATACAACATGCATCCTTAACTTGTAAATATCCATTGCAGTTTGGGTTATCCAAGAAGCAGGTTCTGAGCTGGATTTTTAGCATGCAAGAGCTCTTTTAGGGAATGTTCTTGGGATCCCCACCTGTGGAACGGAGGATGTGATGAAAAGGAGAGGACAGAGGGAGAAGTTGAACTGAGATGCAACAACCTCAGCTGACTTCATGGTATGTTGTGGAGCTAGAATGGCCCTTCAGAGTTGACCTGAGTTGGGTCATGATGTCAGGTCTTCATACCCTGCCTTGATCAGTCTTTGGATTCAGGCCACCCCGGTAAAAATGTGATCTTGGATTCAGCACCTCTCTGTAGCTGAGGCAGTCCTTGAAAAAGCTGACAGCTGAAGCCAGTTTACTGACACAATCCTCATAGCTGGGCAATAAATCCTCAACTTGGGGAATCTAGGCAGTGCATCACAGTGCCCACTACAAAATGTATTATTAATTTTTACCTTTACCTGTTACTGGACAGTACCATAGAACACCTTAGCCCATTTGCCTCCGTATCAACTTATCTGTCATTGTTGTCATATATTTTAAATCTCTACTTGTTTTACAACTATTAAAGCATTACTATACTACTTTTATACAATCCATATTAAATTATACTGACCAACATTTTAAATATTTTATTACATTCCTGCATCTCTGACCTCCTGTCTGGGATCATTTGCTTTCTGCCGAAAGAATAAAATATCCTCTGTATTTTCTTTAGTGTAGGTCTGCTTGTGATGAAATCTCAGTTTTCTTTTTCCCTTTGAAAATATCTGTGGCACCCACCTCCTTGTGGACACTCCCTTGTATAGTCCCCTCCCCTTGAGGGTGAGTAGGACATGTGACTTGTTTATAACCAATAGACTACAGCAAACTTTATGGAATAGGTGTGATTATATGTACCTGATTACATCCCATAAGATCATGTGCTTTGAAGGCACAAGATATCATGTTGTCAGCTGTCCTAAAAAAAGGGTCATGTGGCAAGGAACAGAGGGCAGCCTCCAGATGAAATTCAGCAAGAAATTGAGGCTCTCAGTCTGACAGCCTGAAATAGAGAGAATGTTGCCAACAACCACGTGAGCTTGGAAACAGCTTCTTCCCAGTTGAGCCTTGGAAGAGATCCAGTTGTGGTCTACACAGTAACTACAGCCTTGCAGAGGACCCAGCGAACCTATGCTTAATCGCCCAACCCATGTAAACTATGAGATAATAAATGTGTTAATTTAAGCCACTAAATTTGTGGTAATATTGTTTTTCAACAATAGATGACTAAAACAATGTGTTTATGTCACTTTTATTACTGAAGGGAATTATCACTGAGTATAGAATTCTAGGATGGTGGTTGTTTTCTTCCAACATTTTAAAGAGGGTATTCCGAGGTATTTGAGATTATACTGTGTTTTAGTTTCCTAGGCTGCTTAAAGCAGATATAATGAAATGGATTGGGCTTAAACAATGGGAATTTATTCACTTACAGACAGAATTCAGGAAAATGTCCAAATCAAGGCATGATCAAGGTGACGCTTTCTTCCTGAAAACTGACTGCTGATGATCCTTGATTCCTCTGCCACATGGCAAGGCACATGGCGGCTTCTTTGGTCTCTTCCTTCTCTTCCAGTTTTCGTTGATTTCAGCTTCTTGTTCCCATGACTTTCTCCTTCTCTCTCTGTATTCATTCTGTTTATAAAGGACTCCAATAATAGAACTAAATCCCATCCTAAATGAGATGAGTCACAGGTTAACTGAAGTAGCCTCATCAAAATATTTTAGTTTCAATAGGTTTACACCCACAGGAATGGATTATATTTAAGAACATGTTTTTCTGGGGTACATACAGCTTCAAACCACTACATACTGTTTCTATTGAGAAGTCAGTTCTCATTATATTTGCTGCTTCTTTGAAAGTAATTGATCTTTTTACTCTATTTTGAAGATCATCTAGTTATTTTAAGTTTTCAGTAGTTTTACTATACATGCCTAGGTACTTATTTCATTTTATATATCCTGCTTGGAATTAATAAGGCTTCTTGAAAACTTTTCTCAGTTTTGAGACGTTCTCAGCTATTGTTTCTTCAAATATTCTGCCCTAAACTCTCTTTTTCCTCTCTCTCCTCTATTTCTGAGATTCTAATTACATGTATGTTAAATCTTATAACTCTCACTCTCTCTCTGTATGTTCTGTCCTTTTAAACTCACCTGGCTTAATTCTGAATATTTTCTTCTGAACTATCTTCTTGTTCATTAGTATCTTTTTAGCTTTGCCTAAACTATTGTAACTCATCCAATGAGTTCATAAAATTTCATCATATTTTTTCAATTCTGGAATTCATTTTTGGTTCATTCTCATATTTACAATTCTATGCCAACATTCTCAATTTAATTTCCATCTCTTTGATCACAGTGAAAAGTATTTTAAAGTCAGAATCTGATAATTCCAATACTGGATCCCCTCTGGCATTTTTGTATTATCTGTTAATGTTGGCTTTCTTTTAGGTATTCATATGTCTTCATGCATCTGGTTAATTTTTGTTTACCAGAAATTGTATTTGTAAAATATTTATAGAAATAATTTGAGGCCTAGGGTAATATTATCCTCCTCCAGAGTGATTTTACATTTGCTTCTGCAGTGGCCTGGAGATTTAGGTAATCCAGGATCCCTCCAGTACACTCAGGGATTGAGATAACTTGAGCTACAGTATCTGTATAGGCTTATCTATATAAGGGGCATCCTTCCTTCTAGGATATATATATCCCTTCTATGGTCCCAAGGTACACTTTCCCTCAGCAATCTCTGAATGCCCAATCTTGTATATCTACCATGGTAAAGCTATCAAAAGCAGCATTCAACCTTTTAGGCACTCAGTCACACCCTAAGGAATTGGTAACTTCCCCAGGGGAGTAGTAGCCCCAACACTGGCTCAATCCCTGGATATTTATCTTCCCCTGGCCCAGTAATTCTTCACTCTATTTTTAGCTATCTGGAACACATTGACTAATATACTGGAATGTGTGTGTGTGTGTGTGTGTGTGTGTGTGTGTGTGTGTGTTTCAGTTTTTCTTAGTTGCTCTAGTCTAAAGTAGTCCACCCTTACCAGAAGAGGATGTTCTGTACCCAAGATCATCACAATCATCATCTCAATTCATCTGTGACCTTCTGACTCCAGGCCCTCTGTTTCTTCTTCTTAACCAGCATCACTACCCAGAAAGTGTCCCTTTAATTCCATTCTCATTCTGCTTCCAAATTTACTGGAGCCTGAGTATAATACAGGACATATGTGAACATCATCCACTGCACCATTCATGCATTTATTTACTTAACCATTCTACACTGAGGAATATCTCAATTCTAAACTCCAATGAAGAAAACCTTAATTTTCTCCTCACTGGCTTCACATACATATTTTATCAATTATCCAATTTAGCAAGCACTCAGAGATAGAACTTAGGCAGAACTAATCTAGTTCTATTTTTATTTTTCCTTGAAATGGCAGGCATATATCCAGGTCTTTCACAAGTGAGGAACTGGATGCGAACGTGGCATTAAAAACGCAATGCTCTGTACAGATACAAGATTATCTATGGAATTCTAGGTTTTGTAGACTGACTACTTTTGTTTCTATATCTCTTCTCCTACTACTAAAACAGTAATATGCAGCATCTGGGCTTTCCTTCTCTCAACTGAAACATTTTTTAAGTTCCTAACCATAACCAAATAGCTTAGTTTACTCCTTCACCACTTGCTTCCCTAAACCCTCTTACTTCTTTAACTTTTAAAACATGGTAATTTTATTATTATGATCATCATTTTTGCACTTTTACTTTAGCTATCTTGAGATATAGAAAAATTGGCTGAACTCAAGGTAAAGAGTTCGTCTAACTACTGGCTAAATTCAAAGAACTGTAATTTAATAAATCTGCTACCCATTATCAATAAGAAGATTCATATATAGTTCACATCATAAGCAAAAGAAGTGTTAAAAATCTCTCTTTGGAATATTTTTTTCAATAGCATACTGTTTTGTTTTTCTTTCTAGGTCAGCAAGTATTGATCTAATTCATTTTTAAGAGCTATCAATATGTATATATTACAATTTATTCAATAATTTCCATATTGATGTATATTCAGATCACTTCTGAGTTACGTTTTGTCACTGTAAACAATGGTGAAATGAATTTTGTTGGATGATGAAAGGCAAAGTCATGCCAATAAACTTACATATTCCATAACCCTGTTGCCTTCATCTGTCAGAGATTCTCATCTTTTAAAAAGTAAACAATAACAACAAAACACCATATTGTTTTTAATCAAAGACTTTAAAACGATTCCACAGGATACCAGCAGCATACATACCAGTCTTTGTTTTCATTTTGTTTCATCTCATTACAACTCAGGTAGAAAATTCAAAAGGGGTCATAATAACTGTGTCCCTAAGCCTCTGCTTACACTGCAAAGGCCTTATTTATCTAGCTCTGCTGCTGATTTACTAGCCCTGTCAATTCCTTAGTGATGGGATTCTTTCACTGGTTTTTCATACCCCAATACCTGTTGGGTTTTCTTAAGCAGTGAATAGATTCAGCCAAGACCAGTTATTTCTTGGTCCTGGATTTCCTGTCTGGTATTTTCCATCCTTTTCCTTCCCTCACCCTACACACCATGAATTCCAATGCACACACATTTACAATTTGAGCATTCACAGATATTCTCATTTTCTAAGCTCTCTATAATCCCTCCCATTTCTGGTAATGTTCTGATGGGAAAGGCTGTAATTTTTTTCTCTCCAAGATCATGTATCAGTGAATGCTATATATTGCCATTTAGGAGCTCTTCTAGCTTCTATTTTCCTTCATCATTAAATTATTTCTAGTGAGTAAACACTGAACTGCTGAGACAATACCAGTAGTATTACTTGGCCTTGCATGCTACCTTTGATCTAGTTCCTTAGATGGTGTGGCAAACCAATATTTCAGGATCCAACATCACAAATGATGGCTAAGACAAAGGGGGAAATGTGGAAAAAGCAATGATTTTATAGCAAAGGTAATAAAAGCTAAAAGTAGATTCACTATACCCCCCCCATCCATTTCTATTATTATATTCCTGAGATCTCTCTAAAAAAGAAAATTCAAAGAAATCTGAGTACTGCAATTACACAGGAGGAGAAAGCAGGGTGAATTATTGAGACCCCATAGCTAAAGATGTCACTTAAAATATACAGTTTTCAGTTACATATGGAAAGGAGACTTATGATCTAGCTTCCTTTAAGGAATCAAATAAGACAAATTGACTTATTTGATTCCTTAAAAGAAGTAATCACATAAGAGCTGCACTGCTCTTTCCAAATGGATACAGTTAAGTTGATTTTTTATAATATTTTATTTGTTCGACTAGATAGCTATTTTCCAGAAATACTCTTTGCAGTATTTCTTTCCTTAGAAAAGTCTATGCAATTCCACATTTATAGAGGATCTGTTATAAGGGCTTAACCTAGAACAGGAACTAACTAATGTGAGCAAAGATAGCATTAACTGGGATGAAACTCAGCATGGCCACCTGTGGTGGCAATGGAAGTACATCTCTCAGACCTCTCTTCAACAGACCCTGCTGGGAGGACAAAAGTTAGCAGACAGCCTCAGGCTGCTGCACCTTCAGATCCACTGCAACATTCATGTCAAGGACCTGCTTACTCCAGGCCAATAACCTAGCATGATGGTGGGTACTAAAGCTGGACCATTCCTGCTTAACTTGGTACCTCTCTGATAGGCAGTCTTTGCTCTATAAATCCCCATCAGCTTTTCTCAGAGCTGTACTGCCATCTGAGGTTCCTCCCACCCAATCCTCCTTCTTCCCTCTCTCCTTTCATAGGGATCAGACCTACATCACAAACCAAAGACTCTCCCTAGCTCTCCTGCTCCCTCTGCTGTTATTCATCAAAGATATTTTCCCAATAAGTCTCTTTCACATCCAATCCCATCTTTGAGGAGTACCTGAACTGACTCAGCCCACAACAACTACCGATCATGATGTACAGCAGTTTATTTTTGCATACCATGAGGTATAGCATAGGTCCAGCATATTTATCCAAATCCTATGCAAATTCCATATAATAATAACAGCTATCAGTCATTGATCTATTTCCATGTGCCAGACATTGCATTCAATTCTTTTTGGAAGTAATTTCAGATAAGCATCACAGTAGCCATGTAATATAAGTAACAATTATTAGTGCTATGCCCAAGGACACATTGCTACTATGTAAAACAAACAAACAATAAAACAAAATACAGGAATTTCAATCCAATTCTATCAAATTTCAAAACACATGCTCTTCCCTATACTACACTACCTTCTGGAAGTAATAATAATGGTTACTCTAAATGTTAGCTAATATCATGTACCAGGCATGAGGCTAAGCACTTTACATGCATCATCTCAAGCAATCCTAACACAGTAGGTATTATTATTATTTCGCATTTCACAGATCAGGAAACTGAAAAGATTAAGAAATAAGTAACCTATTGCAGAGTATTGTTTCCTGGGACAGTCAAATTAAAAATGTTCCACTGCACAAAATGATAAGATAGGTGTAGACTGATAAAATTTTACTGAACTGTGATTTGGTTACTGGCCATGTCATTTAGATGTTTTCTCCCAGATTCTGGCCTCGTTGTATTCTAAACTTTCCAAAGCACTCTTTTAGCTGTCTTGGACGTTCTGTGTTGAGCCTTAATATTCTAGGTCAAACCAACCTCTGATCCATTGTTTAGCCAATGTTACTTTCTAGCCCCAGGGTACTTCATAAACAGTAGGTAAATTCTGAAAAATGTCTACCAGAAAATAAATCTGGTTTCCTAGAGAACGCAGCCCTGAGTTTGTTAACCTGCAGTATGATCTATACAGAGTGTATTTTCTTTCTGAATAACGTGGAAGCTATTCTATTATGCTCTTGCCTGAGCTGCATATTAACTCTAAAGAATGTACCACTATGTAATGATTTATACATATTTTTCCTCAGAAACAAGCCTGGGATTTCTTTCTCTTCCCTCTGATGTGCTCACCACCCACACCCACCCACTAGTAAGATTAAACATTCTTTAACAAGAAAATAATAAAAGCTGAATAAATGCCCTCCAGCATCAAAAATTGCAGAAGAAGCAGTGGGAAAAATTCTCTGAGTTCAGCTTTTATGATTAAGTTTAAGATGCAGGAGGAGGGCTGCCCTTGTTCCTCCAAGAGGCTTCTGGATGCTTTCTGTAAATCCAGCTCTCTGTCCTGCCCAAAAAGTGGAGTGTGTGGTTAAGTGTGGATGGGATGGGAAAGAACAAAAGTATATTTCAATAAACCAGAAACAAAAAGACAAATATTAAAATGCCTCACTAATATGGACTCTCTAAAATGTACAAACTCTGAGAATTGAATCTGAGAGCACAGGTTATCAGAGGAAGAATTATGGTAAAGTTTCCTAGATTGTAAGCTCTTACAGCAGTTACATCTGTTCCTGAATTTTAATGGTTATCTCTAAATTCTGAGATGCTGACCTCTTTGTGCATAATCTGGTTTGTCTGGAACTTTAGATATCTGTGAGATACCTGAGACTCAGAGCCAGAGTCTGGCAGCTATAAATGTCAGCATTATGCCATACAGCAAATGTTAAGGAGTCTGAAAAAGAGATCAGACTTTAATTAGAGATATGAAGTAAATGGACTTGGGTAGGACTAAGGTAAATCAGACTAAAGGGTAAAAGACATTATTGGCTGTGTTTTAAAACCTCAACTTCTGTGTGAGACCAAAGGAAGAGATGTTTATTCAGTGCAAAATCTATAGTCTCTGTAGCACACTGTACAGTTTAACTTGTATTGTCAGTTTATTCAAACACCATAATTATACGGAACTTTGAATAGGGAGTGAGATCTGGTTGGTTGGTACAGGTTAGTGTAAAACCCTAATACATACCAGAGTAATTTGGGCAGAGAATAAAAATGTATTTGCAAAGCCCCCTTGAGGGACTGGGGGAAGTGTGGAAATATGAAATTTCCCCACCTAGGGAATTCCTGATATACTCACAAGTATTGGGGACTACCATTGTAGAACACCAAGCTCTTGATCTTGGGGCTCGCCCTTATGAAGCTTGTTGCTGCAAAGAAGAGGCTAAGCCTACTTATAATAGTGCCTAAGAGTCTCCCCCAGAGTGCCTCTTTGTTGCGCAGATACGGGCCCCCCATCCTCTCTGTAAGCCCATTTGGCAGGTGAACTCACTGCCCTTCCCCCTACGTGGGACATGACTCCCAGGGGTATAAATCTCCCTAGCAATGTGGGACATGACTCCCGGAGATAAGCCTGGACCCATCATGGTGGGATTGAGAAAGCCTTCTTGGACCAAAAGGGTGAAGAGAAATGAAAAAAAATAAAGTTTCAGTGGCTGAGAGATCTCAAATAGAGTTGAGAGGTCATTCCAGAGGGTATTCTTATGCATTACATAGATAGATATCCCTTTTAAGTTTTTAGTGCATTAGAATAGTTAGAAGGAAATACCTGAAACTGTTGAACTGTAAACCAGTAGCCTTTATTCTTGAAGAAAATTGTATAACTATATAGCTTTTATGGTGTGGCTGTGTAATTGTGAAAACCTTGCGACTAACACTCTCTTTATCCAGTGTATGGACAGATGAGTAAGAAAATAAAGACAAGAAAATAAATAAATAATAGAGGGGAATAAGGGATATGGGATGTTTTGGATGTTATTTTTAATTTTTATTCTCATTTTTATTTTTTGGAGTAATTAAAACATTCAAAAATTTATTGTGATGATTGTACACTTTGGGTGATTATCTGTTATGTCAATATATCTCAATATAATTGCATTTTTAAAATGTAAGCAAAGCTATCTGCGGGAAAAAAAAAGTATATTTCAAGACTAATTAGGGTTAGGACTCTAGCTGTGAGTTCCTTAGTCTCCATTCATGAGCTGCCATATTTTTGGAAGTTCCTGAGAACTTCACACATTACATAGCTCTGCTGACCATACACATCTCAAAATTGTCTATATCATAGACTCAGACTGAACTTTCATACACTATAGGAGGTGGATCTAAGCCAATTGACCCACCAAATCATTAGCTATATAAATGTATGTTAAAATACATAATATTTTATTTTGGGTAGGAGTGGTTTTTACTAAGCAATAAGGTAACTGACAGGCAGCAATTAGATGAGGGGTGGGGGGAGGAATGACATTTAGGGTAGGGAGAAGGTGAAAGCCATGAAGTTGCAACATAGCCTGGTAGGGAAAGAGAATGCTATGAAGTGATCTCTCTAGCTAACCAACTTCTATGTGAATCTTTTGGCAAGTTATATCATATAGCCCCAAACCAACTAACTCAGAGTTGTCAATTTTTTTGTTATACTATTAGGGAAATGATTCCATTAGAAGGAAATCTGGTGTGGTGGGTTGAACGATACACCTCAATAAACATATTCTTAATCTTAATCTACATCTCTGTGGGTGTGAACCCATTTTAAATAGGACTTCTTGAAGATGTTTTTGGTTAAGATGTGGCCACCTGAAGTAGGATGGGTCTTAATCCAGATTGCTGGAGGCCTTATAAAAAGGACCTGGAAGTTACCGAAGCATAAAAGGAAAGGACATCACCATGTGACAGGAGGCAGATATACATGTCAAGGAACCCCAAGGATTGCTGGCAGCCAGCACCAAAATGCTTTCAACCCCAGAACGAAGTAAGCATTCTAACCTCCAAAACTGTGAGACAATAAATTACCATTGTTAATCCAACCTATTATGTGGTATTTGTCAGCCTGATAAACTAAGACATCTGGTTTGGGTATGATTTCTATTTTCTTTTAATTCTTCAAAACTCAAAATAATGTACATACAAAGATATAATTGCATTTTATCTTCAATATGTAAATTTTGCATTTTGTATTATGGTTTTTTAGAGATCACAGTGAACATGAAGCGAGGACAGGCACCTAAAGGGCTGGGAGGGAAATAACAACAAGATATGATTCATTAAAATATGAGTGCCCATGGATTTTTCTCCTAATCAAAAATCATAGCATACATCAATCCGAAATTCGTCATGCTGCAACTTCAGCTGATTTCCTTTCTCTGTCCTCACTAGAAATTGAGAAGGTTTAGTCTCCTTTGCTTTATTTTTAAAGACATTTTAAAATTTCCCCTTGATAATTTCCTTTGGTTGACTAAAAAAGCTCAGATTCCTCAGCATGTTATCTTGTTTTATATTAACGTTCTAATCACCCTCTGGCTCTCTCTGAACTTTCTCCAAGTTCTTCTCACCTCTCACTATGGTTGTCTGTAGCTGCCTAACAAACCACACTAAACACAGTGTCATTAAAACAGCAACAATCATTTATTAATATTATTTTTCATAGTTCTGAGGGTTGACTGAGCTCAGCTAGCCAGTTTCCCCTGGAGGTCTGCTATGTGGCGGTTGCAGTCAGACAGCCACTGGAGCTGGAGGCATCATGAAGTCTCTCTTACTCACACGTCTGGTGGTTAATGCTGGCTGTCAGCTAGGACCTCAGCTGGCCTGTCAGCTGGCATGTGGCCTATCCTGTGGCCTGGGCTGGTTTCCAAGAGTAAGCATCCCAAGAGAGCTGTATCACATTTCATGGTGTAGCATCAGGAGTTACTGAACATCACCTTGGCCACATTTTATTCATTAGGAGCAAATCACTTATGGCCAGCCCACATTCAAAGAGAGGGGAATTAGACTCCACCTCTTGACGGAAGTAGTGGCAAAATATTTGCAATCATGTAATTAGGACCTTGGCACATCTTTTTAGTTGAGAAGCCCATTTGCCTTTCGGGTGTAGGAAGCAAGTGGGGCTAGCCATAGAGAACTAGATGTACAATGCAGGGATCTGTCGGGGATCACTTAGAACCATGGTCAGTTATGGCCATGGTCACTTATGGACATGGCCAGAGCTCAGGTAAGAAGGATCCCATGGATATCAGGGACAAGGTCCAGAGCTGAGAGGCCCAGTACAAGTTGCTGTAACAAAGAGGTGACCCCAAAGGGATCCCAGACCTGAAGGCAGAGGCTGCTTAAAGTCAGAATGATACATACATGACAAGGAGTAGGAGCCCAGAACAGCAACAATCAAAATCAAAGAGCACTCAGAGAGCCCCTGCTGACTAGCACAGATAAGTGTCAGACTACAAGCATGGTGTCACCCAGGCCTGCCTAAGAGCTCTGCCAGAGAGCAGACCTGTGCTGACCATACTGATGGCTTCCTGTCTCAGTGCCTACTCTCTGGCCACTGCTCCTGTATCACTGATGAGCACCATTGCATATGTGGTAAGGAACAGTGTAAGTGCAGCCTGCTGCCTTTCTCTATAACCCACAAATAAGCTCTGTGTTTGGGACTAGATGTGTTAATCTGGCTCCTTGGATGGGATGATAATTATGGACTGACTTCCTTCTTCTCGGGAGAGCCTGGAGATAAATCATATCCCCTAGCAGATAGTGACCTGCTGGCACGTACCTATCCCTTTCACCCTAAACATAAGTAAACATTCACTGGAGACTGTTTGGCTACGTATGTGCATTTGATGGCGCCTGGCTCACCCTTGCTGCTGTATCTGTTCCTGGCAGGTTGGAAGTCTGGCCTCTCTTGCTGGAGCACACAAGAGGTAGGGTGTTTGTAGACCATCTACTTGCTTCAGCTGCAGAGTGAGACCCATTGGCCATGGGGGACTGATGCCCACTAGTGAAGCCAACCATGCTTTGTCTCTTCTCTATGTGAGTAAATGTTGTTCCATCAGTGCCTGTGTGAGCCGTGCTTTTGCTGGTGACCCCAACACCTGCAAATCATGCTATCCTCCATGTGGTGGGACTTTTCACCTGGAGGTAACAGCAAATGTCTCTTTCCTGACAGCCTGAGAGAAAGTGTAAACCCACCCAGAAGGAAAGAAGGCTGCATTTTGCAGGCTGAGTTCCTGAGAAGTTGTCAAAGGCAGTGATGGGATTTTTGAGAGCAGCTGGCCTCTGCTTCTCTACAGGAATAAACTGGAGTTCTACTGAAATCCTTCTATTTATTTAGACTGAGAGAGAATAAGGTCAGGTGATAGGTAGAGGCAGTGAGTTCTAACTTGAGCCACAATGATACTGACCCAGAGATACTCACAGTCTGTGACCACAGTATCTGCAGGCAAATACCTGCTAGTACAAGACCTGGCACCCAGTATTTCCTCAGCGAATGCTTGCAAATTAAATGGAACTGAAAGTGACGACTCAACACGGGCAATGCAGTGGCCATCCCTGTTATGCACAATGAGAAGGGGAATAAATGGTAAAAAGGGCTTCTGTTGTATGCAGTGAGAAAGGGAAAAGCAAGGGAATTTTAAAACATAAAATGCATCCTGTGCTTCACAATTTCAAGCTCACCCTAATAACAGAAATGGCTTTTCATTGTAAATTCATATTTAGATTGTAATCTCACTCCCAAACCTGCACACATACACACACAGACACACACACAACCACTTTGCCAATTCCTTTTCCTCCAACAATGGAGACTGCAGCAGTGACAGCCTCTGTGATGTATACACAGCTCCTGTAACTGGTACCATGGTTACCTCCATGTGTGAATGAGTTTTCACACTGATTGAACATGGTAACACCATTCCCTCATTGTTCATTCAGACAGTGCTTATGAATCTCAGGCAAGGCAGGGCACTAGGTATAGCAGAGCTGGCAAAGATGCATTTGGTAGATCTGTACCACAGAAGTAACAATTGAGTAATAGGGCTTGAAAAAATCATTCACACTACAATCTTCATGTATAGAGAAAAATTATTTCCTTATATTTTGTATATAACTAATCTGGTCCCTTCCAGTGAGTGAGCAGGAAAGCTAATTAATTAAGAGTCCAATATAGTTCAAATGTAACCCTATTAAATATCTCCTCCTCCTGCTGCCCTCCCTAAAATGGTGCATCATTCAACATCCCAGGCATAGGATACTACGATCTTTGGGGATTGAAAGGGAATGCTGGAATATTTACACTGGAACAATTGGAATAAATTGGCACTATATAGGTCAAATCAGGATAGAAATTGATTTTATCCAGCAGGACATAGCATATTCAAAATGGTTCATTTAACGAAGGCACTGCTTTCAAAAGTGTAGATAGGGTAAGAAGCAGCAGGAGGAACATAATGTCAATCTCTCCCCCCACCCATGCTCTGATGCTTTTCATGGGCTTGTGCCTTCCATTAGCCAACAACAACCAGAAGCTAGAGGGCAAAGGAGTCCAGTTAACATGGTCCACAAAAGTCAACTGCAGATGTGCAGAGCAAAGTGGAAAAGGGAGGGAAATGGATCTTCTGGTGTTGGGGGTGTGGGGAGGTAGAAAGGAGAAGAGAGTATCTAATTCATCATGGTTTTATGCCCTCATGAAAATCTGTATTAGTTTCCTATTGCTGCTTTAACAAATTACAATAAACTTAGTGACATAAAACAACACAAATTTATTCTCTTACAGTCCTGGAGGTCAGAAGTGAAAAATGAGTCTTAAGAAGCTAAAATCAAGGTGTTGGAATGGCTGACTTCTGGATACTCCTAAGGAGAATCCATTCCTTGACTCTTCCAGCTTCTGGTGGCTGCCAGCATTCCCTGACTACTGGCAAGCTTGCCACAGCCAAGAGGGACACTTTGAAGAAAGCACAGGAGCTGAGAGAGGAGTTGCAGATGAGAGACAGTTTAAAGATGGCCATTGAAAGCAGACTCTTGATTCTGTTGTTACATCTCCTACTTCTGCTGCTGCTGTCAAATCCCCTTCTGTCTCTCTCTTGTAAGGACACTTGTGATTATATTTAGAGGCCACCCAGATAATACAGGATAATCTCTCTCTATCTCAGGATCCTTAATTTAATTGCGTCTGCAAATTCTTTTTTACCATATAAGGTAACATTCATAGACTCCGGCTATGGGTACCTGGATATTTTGAGGGGGCCATTGTTCAACCTACCACAGTCCACCCTCTGGTCCCCAAATATTCCCATCCCATTCCATTTGCAAAATACATTTACCCCATCCGAAGGTCCCCAAAAGTCTGAACCTATTACAGCATCAAGTCCAAAATTTCACCTATGTCTCATTAGCTCAAAAGTCCTCAATCTCATCATCTAAATAATCTAAATCAAGTATAGGTGAGGCTCTGCAAACGACCCATCCTAGAGCAAAATTCTTCTCCATCTGTCAAAGTCTTGAGGTCCTCAGGTAAATGACCTGTGCCTCCAAAGCAGCACCCTTGTTCAGTTACATTCCCCATTTGAATATACTGCTTGCCCTGCCCACACCTTCAGCTGATGGCTGTGAGTGGTATAACCCCAGTGTGCTAACCCTCTCAATTAGTTTAAAGGTCAATGGTCCATAGGTTTTATCCTTGGGAAGACGGTTGCTGCAAAGGAGAGGCTAGGCCTCCCTATGGTTGTGCCTAAGAGCCTCCTCCCGAATCCTCTTTGTTGCTCAGATGTGGCCCTCTCTCTCTAGCTAAGCCAACTTGAAAGGTGAAATCACTGCCCTCCCCCCTACGTGGGATCAGACACCCAGGGGAGTGAATCTCCCTGGCAATGTGGAATATGACTCCCAGGGAGGAATGTGGACCTGGCATCGTGGGACGGAGAACATCTTCTTGACCAAAAGGGGGATGTGAAAGGAAATGAAATAAGCTTCAGTGGCAGAGAGATTCCAAAAGGAGCCGAGAGGTCACTCTGGTGGGCACTCTTATGCACACTTTAGACAACCTTTTTTAGGTTCCAAAGAATTGGGGTAGCTGGTGGTGGATACCTGAAACTATCAAACTACAACCCAGAACCCATGAATCTCGAAGACAGTTGTATAAAAATGTAGCTTATGAGGGGTGACAATGGGATTGGGAAAGCCATAAGGACCACACTCCACAATGTCTAGTTTATGGATGGATGAGTAGAAAAATAGGAGAAGGAAACAAACAGACAAAGGTACCCAGTGTTCTTTTTTACTTCAATTGCTCTTTTTCATTCTAATTATTATTCTTGTTATTTTTGTGTGTGTGCTAATGAAGGTGTCAGGGATTGATTTAGGTGATGAATGTACAACTATGTAATGGTACTGTGAACAATCGAAAGTACGATTTGTTTTGTATGACTGTGTGGTATGTGAATATATCTCAATAAAATGAAGATAAAAACAAAAACAAAAACAAAAGACATGTTTAATCCACCCACATGGTAACAATACCATGCCATGTGCTGTTGCCTAGAGTTCATGGATTGGAGACAGTGTTAGGTGTGAGAAACCCTGTTTACTTGCTGGCTGTTCCTATGACTGCTAAGGCTATTTGTTTTCGTTTTCTCTTTGCAAATGCTTAAAACATCCTGAAAAGGGTATGGGCAAACACTCTTGGTGCAATTATGCAATCTTTGTTGGATAAAGCAACAGAATGGAATAACTGTTTCTCCCTTCTGTAATAATTGCTAATTATAAACTAGCTGATATACTCTCCAATGGATTTAATTTTCTCTAATGGCCTCTGTCCTTTCTTAACCCTACAAGAGTAGTACTCAGGAGTCTCAGCCCACATCCAGTTTCCCGAAGGAATTTCCCATGATTACTATGACGGACTTCCAGAAAACATCCACTTGACTTCAAGCGGTCGCATTCCTCCATTATGTACCGTCCACTTCCCTCCACTCTACCCACGCATTCTGTTCACTTCTTGTTTAAAACCTTCAATTAATCTTTACAAATATTTAAATCAATGATGTACAAGACACTGAGCTAGGTACCTTGAGGGTCCTGAGGACAAATAACAGGCCCTGATTGTAAGCTTGAAGGTAAGTATTTTCGAGAAAGAAAATATGTATACAAATAATGCATTATAATACAAGGCAGAGTGTAGTGCATGCTCTAAGACACAAAATGCCATATCACAGTGGAATGAGTTTATTTTTCAGCAAGGAGGATCAAGGAACACTATGTTCAAAGAAATTTCTGAGTGAAACTTCAAAGATAAGTAGGCAATAGGAGCCCAAAATTGGGTAACAAGGTTTTATTTTACTGTTCTCTAATGTTCGAGGCATTGTATGAGGAACTTCACAAACATAAACTCATTTAATTCTCACATTACCTTATAATGTGTAAATTAATACTTCCTTTATAAAGATGTAAGAAACTGGGAGATATTAAGAGACTTTCCCAAGAATACACAGCAGGAAAGAATCACTGCTGGGATTCTAATCCAGTGCCATGTAACAGGAAGTCTCCTCTTTCTGTGGTGATATACCACCTACCAAATCACAAAGATATTACACCCTTAATTTCCCTAGCAAACTATCTCTTTTATTCTGAACTTGATCACCACATTACTTAAGCATGGAGTTTGAAAACAACTGGATGAGACCATTGTAGCAATGAGATTATTTTCTATATGTTGGAAACATCAACTCCTGACCAATAATAAATAATTTCACATAAATCAAGGAAAAGATGTGAGCCTCAGAAACAAAATCTATCCATCCCTTTAAACCGAGGTGTCATCCTGGATCCTAGAGGCTTTTCTTTCTTTTGGTAACTGATAAAGTTGCAAGGTCAGATTTCCCTTAGATACCATAGGACCACAAAAGAAGATTACACAGTTCAATAGAAACAGTGTTCACCAAGATTTTTCCTCAACTCTGTAGATCTCTCATACCAGGGGACTGTAATTCTCTCAATTACCCTTTTTTCCCAGGTTGGAAATTTTGCTTTGAAAATCCAGATATTCTACAATCAATGGAACCTAGTGCAGTCACGATATAGTGTGTCTTGTAAGTATGCAACTTACCCAGGAGACTAAGTCACCAGTAGAAGATGATCCCTGTGGAAGTCATGGCCTGAGACAGGGACAGAAGGAGAAGATAGGCTTCAACACAGATTCTTCTATAAATTGGCTTCGTGATCTGACAGCTTCTTTTTCTTATTATCCTTCTCTTTTTCCCTCTATTTCGTCTCCTCCTCTTGACCCTTTGGCTACTCTCTTAGTTTGCTAGGACTGCTGTAACAAAATACCACAAACTGGTTGGCTTAAACAACAGGAATTTTATTGTCTCACAGCTTTGGAAGATAGAAATCCAAAGTTGAGGTATCAGGAGGCCATGCCTTCTCTGAAATCTGTAGCATTCTGGTGTTCACTTGCTGGCAATCAATCCTGTTTCCATCACATGACAATATGACTCTTTCTGTCTCCTCCTGTGACTTCTATGTTTATGTTCAAATTTCCTTTGTCTATAAGGACTCCACCCACCCTGATTAACACCCACCCTGATTTAATAGGATCGTCAAAGATTGTATCTATAAATGAGTTACACCCACAGGACTGGGGATAGGACTTGAACACGTCTTTATGGGGGACGTGATTCAATACTCAACATCTACCTACGGTTGGTGGTCACTGGTAGATAAATCTATGTTTCTTTTATTCAAAAATCTAGTATATTTATTTTTGTGTGTTTAATTTAATGTTTTTCTATTAAATTTTGCATAGTGCCATTTCCTAGACATAGATATTCAGCTACAATGAGGGTTTTCAGTTGATATCAGGAGGCATTTATTATTTTTATAATTCAGTTAGCTGTTTTTATGTTTCTGCACATATATATCTGAACCACACAAAAAGCATCATTCAGTAAGCAGCTTATGTATTCATTTATTGAGAACTTGCTATGTGTCCATGTTCATTTTTTTAACGTAAGAAAGTTTCTGCTTTTATTGAAAATTTATATGACTCAGTATTGTAATAAATAAACAGATAACCATTTTCACACAAAAAATGACAGTGCTATGTTAGAGAAGAAAATATTAATTGGAGGGATTTACTCATAGTGGCAAGACAGACTTCTATCAATACAGAATAAATATTAACAGCATTCTTCAACCAACAAAATGCAGGCACCAAGCTAGATGTAATACATAATTATCCAGAGAAAAAGATGGCGCATTCTCGGATGATAAGCCTGTCTTTGTAAAAGGATGCATGTTAATTAGACCCATCCTCATGCCTCACCTTCAAATCACAGAGCTTGTCTCAGGCTATATTAAAAGACCATCCTCTAAGACAAGCAGAGGAGAAAAACACTATTATCCTTATGGTAAATGCAAAACAACTGAGAATACCCCTATGGTAAATAGAATACAGTTTAATAAGTACATTGAGTATGATCTAGCTATAAAATTTAGGTAGCAGAGTGCTACATATGGCAGTACTGGAAAAAAATCATTCATGACATTTTTCTTACCCCTCTCTGAACCTCCCTCCCACCATCATTATGCTATTAACAACAACAAAAATTTTCAAATTTTCCTTCCATCAAAAAAAATATGAAATAATGCAGGGAGCATTTTTTCCTTTTTGAACAGCTTCTTGAACACTCCCAATACCAAGTACTCACAAGGTGTCTGTGCAAATCTATTTCACATGATTTCAAGGAAATGATGAACTCACTAATAAATCTTGAAACAAATCTATTTTGTAGTTTTGCATATTATCTGGAAAGGTAGGAGAGGAAAAGGGGTGTTGGTGGTAAAGAAGTACAATCCAACCAAACAGAAGGTTAAAAGTTTTAAATCAACAATGAGTCTGACTTTTTCTGGTCTGGGGACCCAAGACTCTAAAACGTTGGGTGAGATTCTGGTTCGGCTGCTACTAAAGAACACATTTCTCTTCTTTCTTGGCCATCTTGCCTTTGTTTTGCTCCAGAGTTCACTCCAAATGCTTGTCTTCTTCTTTGGCCTGCTTCTCCTGAGCATCCAGGTCCCTGACAAGCATGTCGCACTTGTTCACCAGGGCCACCAGCTCATCCAGCAGGAGTTGCTCGTATCACTTCTGGGCCTCTGTCTTCTGCCAATCTTCAATGGCTAGCATTGCTCACAATTCCCAGTTCAGCAGCTCATACCTTTGTTCCAGGTCATGCTCTTTCTCCAGAAGAGAGAGCTAGTTCTTTCTCCTTATTAAGGCATTTTTTTATTAACACAAACCATTCCTGCATCATAGCTGCTGCTTCTTCCGTGTTCCTCCCTGTGTCCACGAGATAGTGAAGGTGCTTTTCCAACAGCGCGGCATGGGTGTCAATTTGCTTTTGCTCATTCTCTAGTGCTGCCAATTCTCCTACAACATACTGACTGGTGTCTTTGAACCCTTTATTAAGCACTTCATCTTCTGACGGCTTCCTCTGAGTTTCAGTTACCACTGCCTTCTCCTCATTTCCTTTCTTTGTTATCTTCCTGTATTGATCTCTGCCTTTTCATCTCTGATCTTTTCTCAACATACTGACTGAAAAACTGAAGTTGAGTTTTTCTGACTGTAGTATCCTTGCTGAACACAACAGGATTTCTGAAACATTATGTTGCTTTTTGCAATCGTTCTATCCGGAGATCTTCTGTGCCATTCTTAATGTCTTGCTTTAAGCTCTGTTACAGCTTTCTGAGGAGCACTGGAGAATGAACTTGCCACCTGTGGCGGAGCTTCTAGGAGCATCTTCAGTTTCAAGTCCACCAACTTAGTGTTTTGTTCTCCAGATATCTTTGACCTTTCTTTCAACTTTTCTGCAGCCATTTCACCATAGCTGGAAAGTGCTGACATCTTCACTCCAGATCGAGCTTCTGCTATTAGCTGACGAGCTCTCTCTCTCAGCTGCCGACGTCACTCTTCATTTTGCTGATCACTTAGCTGCCTGTTGCAGAGTGGTGTGGCTGTACTGGTATTCTGCTTATTCCCTGCCTTTAAAGCTGCAGCTCTTCTTGCTTGCTCAAGAAGAACTCTTGCTCTTTCTTTAAGTTCTTCTTGTCTGGGTAACATTCAATGCTGGACTGTTTTTGTGGCTGTATGATTTAAAGTGGTTCTGTCAGCATCTGGATCACTCTCTGCTGTATGATTTAAAGTGGTTCTGTCAGCATCTGGATCACTCTCTGTCTGCTTCAGGGAGCTATGTTTTTTCTTTGCAGGGTCTGCATCTCTATTGTATGGGTATCCAAGTTTAGCAGTGGGAGATGAACTTGTTTTTTTTTGACAGGTGATTCAGGATCTGATCTGCATTCTAATGGTATAAAATTCTCCAATTTTTCTTGGTCCAAGTAACTAGTAACATCTACAGTCTGAAGTTTTTGGTCATCTGTTTTCTCACAAATAAAGGGTAGAGACACATCCTTCTTCTTATCACTAACATATAAGTCACTTAATTCTAAGTTCTCAGCTTTCAATAGTCTCTTCTTGCCTAACAAAATCTGTGCTTGGGTTGCATCTGTATTGGGACATATTCCAGGGTCATCGGATCCTGAAGTCCTTCCAGAGCCCTGCTGGGACTTTTGGGGTTCTGTGTCACTTTTAGTCTGGTGACAGTAAGGGCAGGCTGTGCTTGAACTAAGGTGATCATCAGGAGTCTGATGCTCACTTTCTGACTCTCCAACCCCACTATCATTTACAAATACAGAGTCATCCTGAGATAAGAAGTCTACTGCTCCGCTGGTAGGCTGCTGCAGTTCAGGCTCCTGCTTCAGATCACTAAGCTCTGCATAGAATTTTTCCTGATCAACAGAACTGTTTGTATCTGTTTCATAGTTTCCAACTTTATATGTGCTTTTACTGCTGTTTTCCTCTATCTGAACAACATTTAGTTCTTGGCCACTGAAATGTGCCCTTATTTGATAGAGATAAGTCATAACAGTCAGTTTGCCAGGAATTGCTAATAAAACCATATCAGAAGGTTCCAATAACTGAGAAATTCTTATGCTGGCCAATCCATTGTATGCCTTCTTTGTTGTTCTCTTTAATATCTTGAGGATATTAAAGCCAGTCTAAAATGGTGTAATATTACACAAAAAGATAAACCAACCATTTCTCTATGATGTAGTAAAATTGATAATTTTCACTCCACAGTAGTTTTTTGTAACTTCTTTGCACCATACAAGCAATGACTGACTAGCATTTGGCTTTCTCCCCAAAACAGGACTTGGTATAGGACTTGGCTTAGGAGAAGTTGCGAGATCTCTTCCTGCAGAAACAATTGTGTTTTCACCTACTCTTCCTGTCTTTTGTGATATGACTGGTGGAGCTGGGGCCTTTCTTTTCATTTTCTTTTCAGTTTCCAGTTCTTCAATTGGATTTACCAAGTAATCTGGAGGAGGACTTGGCTTAGGTTCATGAAAAGGATTTGATTCATCCAACTCTTCTTCAGTTTTAGAACTATCAGCATAGAGGTACTTGAACATGTCCACAGGCCTTATATTTTTTCTTTTTGTACACTGGGGAGGAGAATCCTTTACAGTTACAAAGGTTTCTGGCTCATCAAATGGGTTAAAATACTGCGGAGTCTGTATCTCTTTAAAGAGATTATAGCTGTTATTATAACAAGATTCTTCTGGTTTTTTAGAAGATGCTCTTTCAGTGATTGGTTCTTCTGAGTCAGGATCTCCGAATGGATTTAAATCTGTTACATCCAGATCACCAAATGGGTTTGAATTCACAGTGGCCAAGTCCTTTTCTGCTTCATCCAAACAGTTAAGTTTGTTGATAAGCTCTGTAATTTTTGCTGCCTTTTCCTCCTGGTTCACTTGGTTCCCATCATCATTTTCTTTATCTTTTTCAAAGTCATCCAAATTGCCAATGTTAGCCTGCTTCATACTCATCAAACTAGCCAAATTTTGCATGTCTTCATCCGTGGCTTTTCCTTCCCAAAGGAAAATGCAAGACAAAGAAAACTGGAGAGTGGCAGATACAACTTTTTTAGACAATGGCTTGAATTTTAACTTGACATCAGTCTGAGTCTGCATAGGGCTTGCATACTGTTTCATGTTGATGCTGCTAGTAGCAAGAGCTTTTTTTGACCAGAAGGGGATTCATTTTCTATGACAAATGTCCACTCTTCGTCTTCAAATTCCTCTGCATGAGGATCCTTAAAAAGTGTCACAGTGATTTCAATGTTTTCAGGAACAGGTCACACTGTAACACCACAGTACGGATTTTTTATTCCAGGTTGCCAGCTGTGAGCCTTAGAATACTTCCTTCGGCTTCTCATTGCCCAAACTACCACCAGCTTATCTGGTTGCCATTTCTTAGTACACTCAACCATCAGCTCTTGGTAGAAAGTCACAAACTGGAACTTGGATGCGTGTTTTCCCATGTGCTGCAATCTCTTCTAAACTGAAGCCATGATGATCAATCAATACAGTGGAGCAGTTCTGGGTTAGCAATGCAGCAGCTTTAATACAGTAGAGGGTCCAAAGCAAAAGAGCTTTGCACAGTATGTTGATATTAAAAAAAAAAAACTCAACTACAACTTGAAATGATGTTTGGGGTCCATAAATCTTCTCCCCGTTTCACAGGGTAAATCCCATCTTAGATGAATGGCCCAGTCGACAACAGTATGGTACACATGACAGGATGAATGAGAGGATGTTCTCTCATGAAGACATCACCATTACACCTCATGGGCTATATGATATGTTTTCTGGAGGACTCTAATCCCGCTGTCCAGCTAAGTCTGGCAGGGTTCCTCCTCAGCGCCGCTCTTCCATCGCCACCGCCACAGCAGCAGCAGCCACCGCTGACGCCACCAAGTCCTCCATTCCCACCAGAGACACATGGAACAGCTGAGCCAGCCATGGTGCCCTTGGGAGCCAGGGTCTGCAGCCCCTCAGGCGGACAGAGCCCCTCATACCCGCCCCCTCCTTGATGGAGTCGCCTCACGACCATAGCCCACCCTGCATAACCCTGCCAGAGCCGCCGCCTTTCAGCTTCTAGCACCCCCTCCCCGGCCTTCCTCCTCTGCCACCATCATCATTACCTCCCCTGTTCCATTTTAGAAAATATTCTTATCTTAATCACCCAAGCAAGCAATTTAAACATACAAATACGTATGTTTGACTGTTGGCCTTGCCATGGCCATTCCACTTTGTTCCCTTCTGTTTTTGCCATCAAGTGAGCACTTAACACACTTCTGCCTCTTCAAAACTCTGCTCCTTTCAACACCCTCATGTAACATCATCACTATGAAACTCCTTCCCATGCTGTGCCAGTTTGAAACTGCTATAGATCCCAAGAAGAGCCATGATATTTTAATCCAATCTTGCTGGGTGGAAACTTTTGATTGACTGTTTCCATAGGGATGTGACCCACCCAACTGTGAGAACTTTTGATTAGATAATTTCCATGGAGGTGTGACCCCACCCATTCCAGGTGGGTTTTAATTAGATCACTAGAGTCCTTTAAGAGAGCTCAGGCCACCATAGGTGCAGGGAGCAGTGAATGGGAAATGGGATTTGGTGAGTTTGCACAGGCTGGAGTGAAATCCTGACACATCCCAGAGTGATACGAGCAAGAGAGTAAAAGTGTATTTGCAGGGCTTCTGGAGGAACTGGAGAGAAATACATAACTGTTGGGCTTACTGATTTTCAGCAATCAGGGCTATTGCTAATTTTCCCACAAACATTGAGGACTGCCAGTTTAGTGAGCCAGGCCCTCGATCTGGGGGCTTTCTGCTGTGAAGCTAGTTGCTGCAAGAGAGAGGATAGCCTACTTATAATTGTGCCTAGGAGTCCCTCCACCAGAAAACCTCTTTGTTGCTCAGATGTGGCCCCATATCTCTCTAAGCCCACTCAGCAGGTGAACTCACTGCCCTTCCCACTATGTGGGACATGACTCCCAGGGGTGTGAATCCCCCTGGCAACATGAGAAATGACTCTTGGAGATGAGCCTGGGCCCAGCACTATGGGATTGAGAGGATCTTCTTGACCAAAAGGGGGAAGAGAGATGAAACTAAATAAGGTTCCAGTGGCTGAGAGATTTCAAATGGAGTCGAGAGGTCACTCTGGAGGGTATTCTTATGTGCTACATAGATATCACCTTTTTGTCTTTAGTGTGTTGGAATGGCTAGAGGGAAATACCTGAAACTGTCAAACTGCAACCCAGTGATCTTGATTCTTGAAGATGATTGTACAACTATGTAGACTGCATACTGTGACTGTGTGACTGTGAAAACCTTGTGGCTTGCACTCCCTTTATCCAGTGTATGGACAGATGAGTGGAAAAATGGGGGCAAAAATTAGAGGAAGAATAGGGTGGGATGGAGGGGATGGAAAGATTCAGGTGTTTTTTTGTTTTGTTTTGTTTTGCTTTTGTTTTTATTTTGGAGTAAGGGAAAGTTTCAAAAATTGATTCTGGTGATGAACACACAACTGTATGATGCTGCTGTGAATAACTGATTGTACACTGTGAATGACTGTAGGGTGAATGAATATATCTCAATAAAACTGTATTTAAAAATTATATGAATAATGGGGGAAGGAGGGGAATGGGATGTTTGGGAAGATCTTTTTTATTTTAATTTTTATTTTATTTTTTGGAGTAATTAAAATGTTCAAAGTTTGATTGTGGTGATGAAAGGACAACTACATGATGATACTGTGAACAACTGATTGTACACATTGAATGATTGTATGTTATGTGACTGTATCTCAATAAAATTGCGTTAAAAAGAGAACACATGGAGAGAAGAAGCTCAGAGAAGCTGAGAGAGATATTTTGGAGAGAAGCTAAGATATGTCCAGAGTTGGCCCCAGGAGAAGCTAAGAACTGATACAGACCCGGATGCTTGGAGATGTTGGGAGATGCAGACAGAAGGACATTTGGAGATGCTAAGCTCAGAGACGAAGCCCAGAGAGAAATGCCCTGGGAGAACAAGCAATGATGCACAGGAGCTGAGAGAGAGAAGCTAAGAGAGACAGAAGCCCAGAGACATTTTTGAGAAAGCCATTTTGAAATCAGAACCCAGGATCAAAGGACCAGCAGACACCAACTATGTGCCTTCCCAGCTGACAGAGGTGTTCTGGATGCCATTGGCCTTTCTTCAGTGAAGGTATCCTCTAGTTGATGCCTTATTTTAGACACTTTTATGGCCTTAGAACTGTGAACTTTATTTGACTTGATAAATCTCTTTCATAAAAGCCAACCCATTTCTGGTATTTTGCTTAATGGCAGCTTTAGCAAACCAGAACATATGACAGTCTCATATCTCCCAACTAATAGCCCTTCTTTGCCTCATCGTCTGCCACTTCTGAAGTAGGAGGGCACAGAAACCAAGAAGAAAGGAAGATACACAAGAGAAATAGCACTTGAACCTGACACAGACCATGGAGATGTGGGGCTTGGCAGCCGAGTATTAGATAGAGGGTCAAATGAAGGGGAAGGGATAGCTTGTGAGATCACTCTTCAACCAAGCAACCAAGATGAGCTGAGTGAATGGTGATGTAAAAATCAGAGCTTAGATGGCCCAATGTGCTGGTGACCAGTCTTCATAGTTTCACCAAAATTTTCCTTTCAAGAATTTCAATTAAATTACTTCTTAGAACCCTTCCAAAATTTGATGTTGAGATAATTTACTTTGAACAAGATATTATATAAAGCTGGTCAATTCACTACTATTTGGTGTTTATATTTTCTATTGCTAAAATTTTACTTTTGAGCTACTTAAAGCACACAAAAAAAGCATCTAGAATACCATAGCAGATGTACTGTTACCCTCCACCCAGTAACCTTCTGTGCCAGTTTGGATGTATTATGTCCCCAAAACACCATGTTCTTTAATGCAATCTTGTGGGGGCAGAGGTATTAGTGTTGATTGGGTTGTAATCCTTTGACTGAGTGTTTCCATGGAGATGTGACTCAATTAACTGTGAGTGCAACATTTGATTAAATTATTTCCATGGAGTTATGGACCCCCACCCATTCAGGGTGGGTCTTGATTTAATCACTGGAGTCCTATAAAAGAGCTCACAAACAGAAGGACCTCAAGAGTGGCTAAGAGTGCCGCTAAGAGAGACATTTTGGAGATGGCTGTTGAAAGCAGACTTTAGCTAGTCCAGACTTTGCTCTGGAGAAGCTAAGAGAAGACAGAGTGTCCCAAGAGAAACATTTTGAAGAATGCTCAAGAGCTGAGAGAGGAGCTGGAACACAACCTGGGATCAGCAGATGCCAGCCACGTGCCTTCCCAGCTAACAGAAGTTTTCTGTATGCCATTAGCCTTCTCCAGTAAAGGTATATGCATGTAGATTTCTTAATTTGGACATTTTCAAGGCCTTCAGACTGTAAATTGGGACCAAATTAAACCTCTTTATAAAAGCCAATCCATTTCTGGTATTTGGCATAAAGGCAGCATTAGCAAACCAGAACACCTTCCTTGTCCCATGGCCTGCTCTGTGACACTTCCTTGCCTTTTATAGGAAAACTATGACAAGACTATACCTTTTTCTTTTCATGCTCAGATAGATTGAAAAGCCATCTTCAGTTCCCAAGTCAATCTCAGTTCAGTAATTAATGTTTCCACTCTGGAATTCTATTCAAAATTTCAAACTCTATTCAGTCAGAGTTTCTCCCCCCTCCCAGCTTGGACCATATCTGTGCTGGTTTGGATGTATTACATCCCCCAAAATGCCATTATCTTTGATGCAGTCTTGTGTGGGCAGGAAACATACTGGTGTTGATTGGGTTGGAGACTTTTGATTGGATGTTTCCATGGAGATGTGATCACTCAACTGTGGGCAAGATCTTTCATTGGATAATTTCCATGTAGATGTGGCCCCGCCCATTCAGCATGGGCCTTGATTAGTTTACTAGAGCACTATATAAGCTCAGACAGATGGAGCAAGTTTGCTACAGCTAAGAGGAATACTTTGAAGAATGCACAGGAGCTGAGAGAGTAGCTGCAGCTTACAGAGACATTTTGAAGACAACCATTGGAAGCTGTTGCAGACATTTTGGAGAACACTGTTTTGAAACATCACCTGGGAGCAAGCAGATGCCAGCCATGTGCCTTCCCAGCTAACAGAGGTTTTCCAGACACATTGGTCATCCTCCAGTGAAGGTACCCAATTGTTGATGCATTACCTTGGACACTTTATGACCTTCAGACTGTAATTGTGTAACTAAATAAACCCCCTTTTATAAAAGCCAATCCATTTCTGGTGTTTTGCACTCTAGCAGCATTAGCAAACTAGAACGATATCCAAGTAGGAAACCTGCATTGAGGAAGGTTTGTGTTCCAATTTGCTAATGCTGCCATTATGCAAAATACCAGAAATGGACTGGGTTTCTTTTAAAGGGGATTTATTAGGTCACACATTTACAGTTCTGAGGCCATAAAACTGTCCAAACTAAGGTATCAACAAGAGGATACCTTCACTGAAGAAAGGCCGATGGCGTCCAGAACACCTCTGTCAGCTGGGAAGGCATGTGACTGATGTCTGCTGGTCCCAGGTTGTGTTTTAGCTCCTCTCTCAGCTCCTGTGCATCCTTAGCTTAGCGTTTCCAAATGTCCTTCTGTCTGCAGCTCCAAGCATCTCTGAGCATTAGCTTTCAATGACCATCTTCAAAATGTCTCTCTCAGCTGCTCTTGGGGCATTTTGTCCTCTCTTAGCTTCTCTGGAACAAACTCTGGGCTAGCATCTCAAAGCGCCATCTCCCAAGAGTCTCTCCAAAAGTCTCTCTCAGCTGCTCAGAGCTCCTTCTGTCTGTGAACTCTATTATAGGACTCCAGTGATTTAATTAAGACCCACACTAAATGGGCAGGTTAATACCTCCATGGAAATAATTTAATCAAAGGTCTTATCCACAGCTGGATGTGTCACATCTCCATAGAAACATTCAATCAAAATGTTCCACCCAACAAGATTGGATTAAAATATCATGGCTTTGTGGGGGACATATTATATCCAAACTGGCACAGTTTGCTTATTTTCTAGTTTACAACCCTCCTCCCCCAGCTTGCTAACCACAGTTTCTGAGTGCTCAGGGGTCCAATTTTGGGGAGTGAGAAAGAAAAATAGGGGAAGAAAAACAGCGTTACTTGACTGGTAGAGTGCTAAGCTGGTGTTTGTTTCCTTTAGCTGTGTTGAATGTTTAGTTTCCTCTCTCTTGTAGAATGCTGCATGGGTTCTTTGGAGAAACACCCACACCCATCACTGAGGATGTTCTCTGACATGAGTGATGCACCCTCCACCTGATCTTTTGTAACTCTATCTTTGATCTTCTGTTTCTTGACATTCTTCCTCCACATATATCTTCTCCCATTACCACTCTAGGGGCCCTCTTGGGCAAAATCTCTTTAGTTTCAGGCTCACTTCTTCTCTCTTTCCACATTTAGTCCACCAGAAACTCAAACCTTTGTCCAGTCATCAGAAAGTATCAGGTACTTCCCAACCAAAAACCACAGGTTGATTCATCCAGGCCCTAGAACTTTATATTTCTCAGGAGTGTAGCATATACCAATCTACAGGGCCTCCAACTCCAGAGGACACATACTGAAATAGTTTCATTGGAGGCGTTCTCAAGGGAAACTTGAGGTAATGGACCTCTACTTCTTTCCCACGGTGACAGCAATCTCAAAGGACACAACTGTGCTCTCAAAAGAAATGATCTCTCTCATCTCTAATCCTCCCAGTTCCTTCAAACTCTTTTGTAGGCTGGATGTATCTAGGTCTACCTCTTCACTTCACCTACTATATTTGGAGCCTCAGTCAGAACTTAGACCACATACCATTTTAACATCTTATTTGCATATATTTATATATGTATACAATCTGTTCTATTATAACTTGTGTTTGCTTAACATAACTGAACTCAAATAAGATAGATAAATAGTGGAAATTGTCAATATTATATGGAACTATGTTGGCTCATGTGTCATTTTTTCCCAGCATGCTAATGATTTCAAAAGACCAGGGGCAAACTTCATCATAATTAAAGAGAAAGCTCTAGCAATATACATAAGAATAAAGGTGAAAAACCCATCCAAGCTGTCTTTCTTTAGTGCAAGCAGTGGCTGGCTTAGGGGTTAAAAAAACACCACAACTTATATTATGTTAAACTATCTGAAGAAGCTGCAAAGACGTTTCTCCTTATGTTAGTAAAGGAAGGGAGGGAAGGAGGGAGGGAATAAGAAAGGAGAAAAGGAAAGAGAGAGAAGAAGGAAGGAAGGAAGGGAAAGATAAAGAATCTTGATTGATTAAAAAATGTCTCCACCTGTTCCAGTTAGATAATGCTGCCAGAATGCAAAATACCAGAAATGGATTGGCTTTTATAAAGGGGATTTATTAAGTTACAAATTTACAGTTCTACAGCCATGAAAGTGTCCAAACCAAGGCATAAACATGAGTATACCTTCACTGGAGAAAGGCCATTGGCATCCAGAAAACCTCTGTTAGCTCAGAAGGCACATGGCTGGCATCTGCTTGCTCCCTTATTGCATTTCAAAATGGCAGTCTCCAAAATGTCAGCGTCACCTTTCAACGACCATCATTAAAATGTCTCTCTTAGCTACAGCTGCTCTGAGCTCCTCCTGTTTGTGAGCTTTTATAGGGCTCCAGTAAACTAATCAAGACCCAAGCTGAATGGGTGGGGCTACACCTCCATGGAAATAATGTAATCAAAGGTATCCCCCACAGTTGGGTGGGTCACATCTCTGTGGAAACAGCCTAATTCAAAGATTCCAACCTAATCAACACTAATAAGTCAGCCCCCACAAGATTGCATTAAAGAACATGATGTTTTAGGGGACATAACACATCCAAACTGGCACACCACCCTAGATTTATATTTTTAGTTCTGATGAAATTGATCTCATCAGAGTGAGTGCCCTCAATGCCTTACATCTCAAAGGTGAAAATGTGAGTCTCTGGCCAGGAGTAGCCAAGGATAAGCTGATTATGAGGCTAGGTGCAAATATTCATGGAGATTGAACCAGTGTTTTTATTAGGATTGTTGTGGCTTTTGTTAGTAATCTAGCTACAAATTCCATATGTTTTTGACTGGTTTGCCTGAACTGTATTTTTCCCATAAGTCTGTTATTTACAGTGTATGATTTTGCAGCATGAGAGGTTTTTCAGAAATACATATTTGGTGTTACAGCAGAAGTCTGAATATATGCATATGTATGAAAGTTCAGTCCCATATAATAATCAAAACTAAAAAATTGATTTAAAGATAAATTTTTCCACTCAGCTGGGGCCACTGCAGATGATTCTGGGAACTGTACATGATCTTCCACTTTCTCTCTCCACCTAAACCTCCAACCCTCCCACAAATTTATCATCACCCTTATGCTTCTCCCAGGGTCAAAGAGAGAAGAGGGAGTAAAAGATGACTTTGCACTGACTGGATCTGGCATATACATGAAACTGAATTTCTCTCTTAAGCTTCACAGAGGCTCCCCCGAGACATTTATCTGAACTTCCTGTGAGCCAAGCTGTGCTGGTTTGAAGCTGTTATACACCCCCAGAAGCTTCCATGTTCTTTTAATCCATTCTTGTGGGTGCAGACCTATTACAGGTGGGAACTTTTGATTGGGTTGTTTCAATTGAGATGTGACCCACTCAATTCAAGGTGGGTCTTGATCCTTTACTGGAGTCCTTTATGAGGATAAAAGACAGAAAAAGTCCACAGAGCTCAGAGAGAAACAACCAGAGAAGTCTGGAGGGAAAAACCCTGGAGATGCTAAGAGAGGACTCACAGAAGCTCAGAGAGGAGGTCACTGGAAGCAGAAGCTGAAAGCACCGAAACCTGGGAGCGAAGGACCAGCAGTTGCCAGCCATGTGCCTTCCCATGTGACAGAGGTGTCCCAGATGCTGGCAGCCTTTCTTCAGAGTCCAGGTCTCATACTGTTGTTGCTTTAATTTGGAAATTTTCATGGCCTAAGAACTGTAAATCGTAAGTCAATAAATCCCCATTGTAAAAGTGAACCCACTTCTGGTATATTGCATTGCAGCAGCTTCAGCAAACTGAAACAAAAGCAAATGTGCCTCCTCTGGCTGGCTGCTTCCTTCTCAGCCTTTGTTCTTTCAAGTGCCCACTCCATATAGATTCCCATTCTTTTAGCACCCCTTTGGCCCTCCTGATGGTTCTCTAGGACAGAGCTCCAGGCTGGCTCTCTCTTATGCACATGGTCCCATCTTGTCCACAGGAAACACTCTTGCATCCTTAGCCCCAGCAAACTCTAGGAGTACAGGCCAATCTCAGTGCAGAAACAAACACAAGCTTTCACCGCCATGAAAGCAGCTTGCCAGCTCCTCAAACATCCTGTATTTCCTGGAAGGAGCCAAACTCCAGGCCACTGGGTCCCAGTTAGCAGGAAATACATAGCAACTTCTCACTGTCATTTCCTCATTTCTTTCAACTTGAGGTTAAGGGAGAAGCACTCCCAACCCCAGCACTTTCCAAAGAAATTATGTTTACAAATCCTCCACCAAGTTTCCACTGCTACCAACATCCCAACCCACCCCCATCAAAGTGAAGGGTTTAAAAGCTGACTAAACAATTCTCATATTTTTACTTTGAAATGTTTGCATGGTGGTGTCTTTGAAGTATAGCATTTATTGTCTTCATGCTTCAACCAAAATTGAGACAAGAAGATCCCTATTTTAAAATATGATACACACTCACACACTTAAACACATAGTTACAAATACAGTGATATATAAATGCTTCATAGTTTCCTGTGATAAAAGGTCTACTTTTCAATCTTTGTACCAATACTGCACTGCTTTAATTAAATTATGCCTTAGTTTGCCAAATGTTGCAAAACTAAGTTAGGCTGCCATGACAAATACCACACAATGAGTTGGCTTAAACAACAGGAATTTATTGGCTTATGGTTTTAAGGCTAGAAGGAGTCCAAAATCTAGATATCCATAAAGCTTACTTTCTCCTCAAAATCTGCTGTGTTCTGGTGCTGTTCCAGTAATCTTTGGTTCTTTGGCTTGTTTCTCTGCCTCCTGTCATATGGCAATGTTCTCTCCTTTTGGGCTTCAGTGACTTCTATGTTCTCTTTATACAGCCTCCAGTAATCTAGGTTAAGACCCACACTGGTTCAGTTTGCAGCACCTTAACTAAAAATAATATCTTCAAAAGGTTCTGTTTACAATGGGTTCACACTGGCAGGAACATGGATTAAGATTGAGAACATTTTATGTAGTTACTCCACCCTCACAGAATGGGAGTAAAGTCCCCCATCCCTTAAGCCACTTTCTTCCAGAGTACAGTATGGAAGGGGGGAGGCAGTAACTTTACAGTGGAGAAACCTAACAAGCACAACCTCATGTCATCAAGGTCAACATCAGCAGTCATAAGTCACATAGATAGCGGGAACCCTAGATACAAGGTGAAAATGAGGGTACTTGCCTTCTGTGGTCTCAATCCCAAGAACCCGTAACCCCTGTATAATCATGAGAAAAACATCAGACAAATTTCAATATGGGGACATCCTACAATATACCTGGCCCTTCTCCTCCAAATGGTCAAGGGCATCAAAAACAAGGGAAGTCTGAGAAACCATCACAGCCAAGAGAAATCTAAGGAGACATGAAGACTAAGTGTCATGTGGGGTTCTGGATAGGGTCCTGGGACAGAAAAAAGTTATTAGAGAAAAACTGAGGAACTCTGAATCAACTATGAAGTTTAGTTGATAATAATGTATCAATACTGGTTCACTGATTATAACAAATGCATCATACTAATGTAAGATGTTCATAATAGGGAACAATTATTGTGTAATGGGTACAGAGTTTCCGTTTGAGGTGATGAAGAAGTTGGGATAATGGATGCTGGTTATAGTATAGTAGCAAGTAAAAAATATGTATTAAGATTTTGTGTTTGTTAGAGTACATAATTCAACCTACTACAAAGTAATCTTGCAAAACTATATACAGCGATCGATATACATGATATAGAGACAGATATAGACAGATATATATACAGATATAGATAGATGATAGAAATAGATATAGATAGATACAGATCTGGTAGGGCAAGGTCTTCTATGTTGTTTTTATTTTTATTTGTTCAAAATTATCTTGTTTATGACCTTTTACTATTCTGTTTGAATTTTGAGATCTTCTCATCGAAGTATGCACTTATATGAAACTGCTGGGAGTTTTTTAAACTAACATTCACGAACATGTAGATATGTCCACCTGTTTTTCTACATTGTCACATATATTTTTTATTACATCTATTCATAGACAAGGGTTTGTTGCTCTTATGAATAGTGTTCTTAAAATTATATCTTCTAATTGGTTTATTGCTGATGTATTGTAATGTTGCTGATTTTTTAATTTTTCTTTTTATCCACTAAGTTTGTTGAAATTTCTTACCAGTTCTAACAGCTTATCGAGTCTCTTGAATTTTCTATGTAAATAATTAGATTGTCTGAAAATCCATGACAATTAAACTTCTTCCTTCCTAATTCTTAAAACCTTATTATTTTCCTTGTATGTTGCACTGTTTACAATGTCTAAAACAATATTTAACAGTAACAGTGAAAATAAGCAACCTTATATTGTTACTGAATTTTTTCCCTATTTGAGCTGGGTTTTTTTAAATTTTTTATTCTACTAACATACATACAACCTAAAATTTCTCCTTTTAACTACACTCAAATAAATTATTCAGTGCCATTGATTATGTTCACAATGTTGTGCTACCACTACCACTATCCATTACCAAAACTTTTCCATCACTCCAAAATGGAAGCTCTGTACAATCTGAGCATTCACTCCATTCGCTACCCCCACCCTGGCCCCAGTAAACTATATTCTAGTTCCTGGCTTTATGAATTTGTTTATTCTAATTATTTCATATCAGTGAGATCATACAACATATGTTACTAAATTTAAAGGAACCCATGTATCGCTGTTTAATATGATATTTGCTGTAGGTTTTTAAAGTTGCCTTACAGAGATTGCCTTTCTTCCAGATTTCTCACCATGAATCATTTTCAAGGTGAATGGCAGAGGGTCTGATCAGCAGCAGAACTGCCCCTGGAGCACTGCTCTGGGAAACAGATTCAGCAGTTAAGTGACTTCTTCGAGGTAGCCTAGCAAGTTTCTGGGAAAAGCAGTGTTGGGTCATTCTTTTACTGTGTTTGCCTTAACCACCTGCATCTGAAATGCATTCTTTATTCATTTTCTCCTATTTTTGCATTGCTTTGTAATTTTAATTTAGCACATTCATTTTGTTTATCCAAGTAGATTATAAGATCCTTGGGGATGAGGGCTAAATATTCCCTTTCTTTCATATTATATTTTCTAGAATGTAATTTCCATGAGGGCAAGGACTTTGCCTGTTTCATTCACTGCTGTCTTCCCAGTGGTTAGCATGGAGCTGAGCATTATAGGTACTAAATATTTTTTAATGAATAAGCCAGTTTCGTGCCCCTCCAACTCCTCAGAGACTTCAGCCCATGTTTGGTGATTTGCTGTATGCACTGAATGCATTCAGAAAATGTTGGTGGAATGAATGAGCCATTCCAGCCCCTTGTCTTTCATTTTGATTCCACCATTCTTTCACCTGGACATCTCTATTTCTAAACAGCTTGAGTAAAGCTTAATGTTGATGTTTTTGTCAATGCCAGGAAAAAAATATTTGACAAGTGTGGAATCTAACTTCATGAATTTCAAAACAGATGACACCTATTTTGATAAATGCATATGCTTCTGCAGCTGATGAAAAAGAAAGCTGAAAATGGGGCCAAATTACGGTTTGGTTTAAGCGATTACCACCTTAACATTGAATAAGGTTACCATAGGCATAACAGACTAATTGGTAGATTTAGGTCTGTTTTTAAACATCAAATAGCATCTTGCTCTCTTACAAGGCTGCTTTCTACCCCTTAAATGAGAATATTAACTGCCTATGGATGTCTCATTCCTACCATAGTGGTTTATCTGCATTTGTTTTGTTTTGGTTTTAAAAATCATAGAGTTGAAGAGAGATACATATACATCTGACAACCCAGACTTCATGTTTCCTCCCGCAGGGCAGTGGTAATGTAGGCTGGGGAGACAGTAGAGCAATGCAAAGACTGGAGGTGGGAATGTTGATATCTCAGAAAAGCTCTTGTTCCCACTGAGCTGGTCCAGATGCACTGTGCACAGCACTGCCACAAGCAGCTCAGTTATCTCCCTTCATCTCTGAGCTCTTTATCCCACACCCTCATCTGTAACTCCCAACTTCAAGTTCTTTTCCCTCCTCTAAAGTATTCTCTCTCAGCTCTATGAACTCAGTTACCTGTTCACATGATCTTTTATCTGAAGACAGAAATCCCCTTCCCTGATGCCATCACAGCCTTCATGAACTTTTGTATGATCAGAATCCATGAGGGCACTCATCATATTCCCATGATCCCTTTGCTGACTACAGCTGTCAATTTCTCTCCCTAAATATACTTTCATGGACAAAATCCAGGTTCCTGACTGTCCTACTTTGGATTTTTCCAGATGCAAACCCTGAGTCAAGAAATTGAGAACAGATGGATTATTTGAAAGGTTATCGCAGAAAACACCAGCAAGGGAGTGGAGAAGTGAGACAGGGAAGGAAAGGAAGTAAATAAAAGAGATGTTATCAAGAAGTTACCACTAGGGGCAATGTGAACTCAATCCCATTGAGGAACTCTGGAAAATAGTGTAGAACACACACTTCAGTGTTATACCATCTAAAGGGCAAATGGGCTGAGAGGTATTTATTCACCCACTCCCATTAGCAAGTGGTGAAGGCTACTCCCAAGTAGCGTTAATTTCCTGGCACTTCTGGCCTGCTGTGGGCAAGGGCAGAGTTGGTTCAAGTGTCCCAATAAAGCCTTGAGGCAAAGAGATGCAATTGCTGGCAGTTAGTTGGGCCTGAATGCATTGAAATGGTTAGGACTGAGGAGATATGTTTGAAGCCTCTACTACCTCAACCAATCAGGGGTAATTTGGTAACTCTGTTCTTGGTGCAGGAAGATAGAAGTCCTTACAAAAATCTTTGCAAAAGACAAAAAACTGAAATGCAAATCTTCACACAAAGTCCTAAATATTCCAACTACACCCCAGTTATTCCATCCTAAAGCATCCACATTCTGCTAATATGTATCCCACAATACCAACTCCCTATCTTCACCCTGACAACCTTTGTAGTTTGCAGTAGAGATTAAATCCAGAGTGAAAGTATTCAACATTCAAGTATACTTCTTTCTCCAGAAAATATCTACATGTATAATATTTTATTAGAGCTAGGCAAACAGTTTTGTGTGGGCGAATATTCTTATTTTTGGAATAGGAGAACTATAAATCCTAAGGCAATTATCTTTAGGAAAGCAGCAAAGTAATAGAAGAATGAGTATTATCTTACCTTTAATGACTTTTTGTAATATCAGAATAAATCATTACTGATTGAGATGAGAGGTAATTTCAGTATTATAAACAAATCAGTATAACAATTAAGTTATCAGGAATGAAATCAAACTAAACAGAAGAACTATTCTCCGATAACTAAAGATTATCTTTATCTGCTGCCCTTTCAGCAGACTAATGAATTACAAATATCAAATTCTCAAAAAGGTTTTTAACATGTCTCTTGGAATCTTGGGTACCGTTTTGCCCCAAAAATATTCATGGAAGGGAGGGGACAGAGTTTGGCACCTACAAGAGATTAATAGTGAATAGTGCAGAGTGAGTTCTAATCAATGACGGAAGAGTGGTTCAATCAGAAATGTCTACCAAAACACTGAAATGATGATAGAATACCAATGGCGGAGGGGGGAAGCTTTGTTGTTTGCACTGGGTTGAGTTCTCTTTCAAAGAAGGAGAAAAATCTCTTATATTTGTTTTGTCCTGCAATCTTTTCAAAGTTCTTTCCCATAAAAAAGATTATTGAATCCCCAAAAAGTTATGTGGGATAACACCAGATACTCTACTACCATCTTATACGTGAGGAAAATGAGGCATAGAAAGATTCAAGTGCCTTCACTGAGACTTCACTACTAACAACAGAGTATGAAAGTCATCTCACCCCGCTACTGCTTGAGGCTCTCCTGGAACAAAAGATGAAACTTAGATCTGAAACACAGGCACAGAAATACTCTGTAAATAAACAATAGGCTGGCCTGTTTCAGATTACAACTCAAGACAATGACCCTTCAATTATGAAGCTATCTTAAATGAGGATAGCAGAGATAGGAAACATAGAAAAACTGCCGAACATGATCTTAGGTGAATACTAGATCTAAGATTAACTCAAATTTATTCAATTTGTTTCATATTAATCATTGACAATTTCTTTTAGCTTGCATGATTGGTGGAAATAAATATATGCTATCCCTGAAACTCAGCCCTCTAAGGAAATACCCAGTGTGGATAAATAAATTCTATAATTTCATGTAGTCTCTGAAAAGCAATGTCTCTCAGAAACTTTAGAACATTCCAAGAGCAAGTAAAGGAAGATGTCCAATGGCATTCAGAAAAGCTCTGTTAGCTGGGCAGGCATGTGGCTGGCATCCGCTCCAAGTTCTGGTTTCAAAATGGCTTTCTCCCAGGACGTTCCTCTCTAGGCTGCAGTTCCTCAAAAATGTCACTCTCAGTTGCTCTTGAGGTGTTTGTCCTCTCTCAGCTTCTCCAGAGCAAGAGTCTGCCTTCAACTGCCATCTTCAAACTGTCTCTCACATGCAGCTACTCTCTTGGCTCCTGTGCATTCTTCAAAGTGTCCCTCTTGGCTGTAGCTCCTCTTCAAAATGTCACTCTCAGCTGCACTAAGTTCCTTCTGTTTGTCAGCTCATTTATATGGCTCCAGTGATTTAATTTAGACCCACCCTGAATGGGCCTCCATGGAAATTATCCAATCAGAGTTATCACCCACAGTTGGGTGGGGCACATTGCCATGGAAGCACTCAAAGAATTACAATCTAATTAACACTGATAGGTCTGCTCACACAAGATTACATCAAAGATAATGGCATTTGGGGGGATACAACACATCCAAACTGGCACACCCTCCTCTTGCTGTATAAAAATTATACACACTTTCAAGTTTTTCCTATGTACTGCCAATTCCCCTTCAATTTACACACGCACCAGTAACCCATAAGAGACTGGTTTTTCATTTTGGCCTACACTGAGTATTTTCCTTCTTTCGGTTTGCCAAATTGCTGGTGGGGTGGATGAGGTACTAAATCCTAATACCTATTTGTGGTATTTAAAAAATGCATTTCTTTGAATACTAGTGAGAGTGGACATTTTTCACAGGTTTATTAGGTATTTAAAATGCTTGTGCTATATACTGCCTGTCCCTATCTTATGCCCCTTTTCGACTAGTTTATGACTTCTCCTATTATTTTATTAGAACTATTTATGTATCTATCATATAGTTCTTTACTGTTTATGACATAATATTCCATGCCAAAGTTTAAACTTTGTTAGATGTAGCCACATACAATGATTCTATGGTTTATGCCAAGGGTCAGCATACTTTTTCTGTAAAGAGTCAGAGAATAAGTATTTTAGGCTTTGCTGGCCCTAAGATCTCGGTGACACCTACTCAGCTCTGCCATTGTAAGGCAACAGCAGCCAGAGGCAATATGTAAATGATTGGGTGTGGCTACGTTTGGCCCTGGGACCTGGCAACAGTTGGCGAACATCTGGTTTTAGACCTTGTTGTCAGGTTTTGAAAATGATTCTCTAGCACAAGACTATATTACTTTCCATACTCTATTCTATATTCTATTCTCAATTTTATGGTTTAACTTTTGAAATGTCTATCTTTAATACATTTGTAATCAGTTGGGTTGAGTTCATTTTTGTCTCAAATGGATAGCCATCACTTATTGAATAATTCATACATTCCCAATTGACTTGCATTTCATTCTTTTATAAATAAAAATATATAAACGTGTATATATGGACTTTTTTATTCTATGGATATTCTGGGGCTCATATCATACTTTTAAATAATAGAATTTTGTAGTACATTTTAATATATAGTATAGCAGCTTTGCAGCCCTCATATGCTTCTTTTAAAGTTTCTGTTGTTGATTTTCCCTTTTCCCAAATGTTCTTTAGACTCATTTTGTCAAGTTCTAATAAAAATTGCATTGCCTTTTGCTTGGAATTTCATTTAATCTATAGACTGATTTTCAGATAAACCAACAGTCCAAAATGGCAGTGTTCACACCATAGAGGTTGCTTTCTCATTAACTTTCTTTTCATTAATTGACTTTCTAAACAATAAATGCAACTGTTAACAGTACAGCTTTTGTAATTTAGGACTGAACATAGAATTTTACTTGAAAGTAAGATTCAGCTGTTTAAAATTTTGAAACTCACTGGTTTAATCTACTTATACTTACTGTTATTACTAATTTGGCTTCTGTCATCTTACATTATGTCTTCATATTTTTAATTCTTCCTTCTAGTTTCCTTTGTTTTCTATACTTTGACAATAACTGACTTTAATTATACTAGTGGTTATTTGTAAGGATTTTTTTTAAATAAACCTTTTACCCTCTATTTCTCTAATCTGTGGGAGTGAGGACTGAAATTATATCGTTTATGTCTCCTCTGTTTGAAACAAAGGTTATGGGACAGTCTTACATTCTCAACCCTGGCTACTTGGCCCCCTCAACCTTTTCAGTTTTTATTAATAACCATAGTAAAGGGTTTTTAATCCACCCTCTTTTCAAAAATTTATGAATCTTCTCATTTTAGAATATTTTACATTTTATTTAATTTTATAATCATATTTTAAAAATAATATTCTATCTTTCTAATATTCCATAAACATTTCATGAAGACTATGTTTTCTTGTGCTCTGTTACAAATGTCAAATAGTTTCCTGAAGCTTCTCTCTAGATTCGCTAATTTCTCACAGGCCTTATTGTGACTTTTCTCTTTATTCACCATTTGTTAGTCCTTGGTCCTCCAAATTGTCCCTTGTTAGTGGTGGAATGCCTTTCTCTTACTTACAACAGAATGCCAAGTTAATGTACAAGTTTAAGCCAAATTTAACTTTGTGTACCTTTGTTCCATGTAAGGGGACGTCTTCTTTCTACCCCATGGTTTGGTTTTCTGGCACACTGGTCCACTAGTATGTGAAAAGCTACAATTCCCAGCATGCAGTGCTACCTGGGTTCTTTCTGTAATAGCCCCATGTAAATAATGCCATACAACCCTGTTTATAGATATACTGTCTCTTTCCATACCCCAGAGAAAAGAGAGATGCCCAGCTTTCTCGCCAGTTCAAATCTTCCATTGCTGGGTCAGTGGGGAGATAGTGACTGAGGCACAAAATATTTATCTGCCTTTTATGAAGTCCTTTGTTTCCCAAAATAAGGCTTCTTTATGCTATGAGCAATCACTAATCCAGCTCCTAATGCCCTAGAATTTATTCCAGTTTCTTCACAATTCTCTATTATATTACTTATCAATCTTATTTCCCATGTTGGGAGTTTTATCTGTTTCCTCATGACTTCATTAGTGATTTTGTTAGATGTTGAGAGAGGCTTTCCTGGGGACTGTTTAGCCAAATGCCACTTTAAATAGCAACAACAGCAGAAACTAATTTATTGAGCACTTATCATGTACCATCCATCTATTTTCTCATTTAGTCACAACAATGCTCATTCAACCTGTCTAAGACTAATTTACCCAAGGGCACTTCGTGCTAAGGACGCAAGCTGCCATGAACATGCAGTCAACAGAATTTGTAAACCCCTAGGCTATCTAAAATTCCGACAAATATGGTATGCCACCTCTTGTGCTTCTTTAAATTTGTTAGTCTATATGGCTCTGAATAAACCTCTCAAACTCCAGTATTTCTTTTTTTTCCTTGCATGTTTATATGATAACCCCATAGATAGCTCTGTGATTAATTTCTCACTTGATATACATCCCATGTTATCCATGTTTAAGTAATGTGCATTTAGTAACCAAAGATCCCTTAAAATTATTTTAGCTGGAAAAATCATATGTTCTACATACTTGAGTGAATATTTAACTTACCTATGTCATTTTTAAACTTTATAGAAGCAAGCCTTTTGTAAAAAAATACATGTCATGTACCCTTGCACACAGATCCAGACATAAAATGCTAACATCGTTGAAAAACACTTTTCATGAGCACTAAATTCACTAACAGGAGGTCACAGGAATTCTAAGAAGGTAACACACCTATACATGATTGTTATGGGTAGGATTTTCTGGAAAACAAAATCAGAGATGGAGTTTAACATGCATGATATTGTTTAGGGGTTGTCCTTTGGAATCAACACCTGTGGAAAGGAGAAAGAAACAGGATTAATAAAGGAATAAATTGTGCTGTGATCTGAGCTTTAAAATAGCCACTGATAACCTTGTCAGAGAGCTCTGGAGCCTTCAGAGTTGTCCCAAATTGGGCCAAGGTAGTCGGATCTTTATACTCCTTCAATAATCAGTAATTGAAACCGGGCCACCTGGAAAGAGAATGACCTTGGTAAGGTTGCTCTTTGCAGCCTGTGGCAATTTTTGAAGGGGCTGACACTGACGGCTATCTGTCCTTATCATTCCCATCAGCTGTGGCAACCTGTCCTTCCTTGGAGGAGGATCTGGGTGGAAGAACATCATAGTATCTACCACAGCAAACCTCTCTGAAAAGTCAGTCATTTCAGGGATTACCAAACTGCATTTGCACATTTCCAATTGCTTTAAGGTTTACTGGAATTCTGTAGTACTTTTTAAGGGTGGCCCCTGAGTCTTGGCTTAATCCTAGCCTCTCCCCACACCCCACCCCCTTTACTCCCTACATTGAATGAGAATGCTAGGTAAATCATTGCTTTGAATGGGACTTGAGTGGTAATCACTAAAAGCAAGACCTTTGAGGAAGGAGAGAGAACTGACTTTCATTGAGCACTCTATGGCTCAGGCACTAGGCCTTCAACAGTAATAATTTCATTCCACCTGCCCAACAGCTCTGTATTTACAAATGAGAATGCTGAAAGAGTAAAGCTTACCCACAGCTGATCAATGGTATGCTTAGAACTGGATCACCACAAAACTTCAAGATTTATACTGGCAAAGTGGCTCTGACTTTGGAGACACCTCACTCCCTACTTCTGGAATATTTGGACAAATGATGGCAGGGCCTATGGGCAGGGAGCCTGGGCCAGAGTAGATGGGCTAGATGGTATACAGCACCACCCCAAGAGAGAACAAAGGGCTTCCAAGCCATTCCTACAAACTTCCTGAAAAAATGTATTAGGCAGCCTTCTTGGAGAATTCCACTGAATCAGGATCTATTAAATGTGTCTCCTCACAAGAGTCTTCCATGATCCCAGCATGTTGATGGGTCTTTTAGGCCTTGAAGGAACCTAAGGATAAAACACATTGTGGTTGTTGGAAGCTAAATATACCCCAGAAAACCATGTTCTTAAATCGAATCCATTCCTGTGGGTGTGGACCCATTGTAAATAGGACCTTTCAATGAGGCTACTTCAGATTAAGATTAGGGTGGATCTTAATCCTATTACTGAAGTCCTTTATAAGAGATTAAGTTCAGACAAAGAGAGACAGAAAACCATGGAAGCAAGAAGCTGAAAACAAGGAAACCTGGAAGAGAAAGGAGTGACCAGCAGAAACACCCATATGCCTTGTTATCTGATAGAGGAGCCAAGGATTGCCAATAGCTGGTCTTCAGGAGGAAACCATCGCTTTGATGATGTCTTGATTTGGACATTTTCCTAGCCTCAAAATCATGAGTAAATAAATTCTCATTGTTTAACCTGACCCATTTCGTGGTATTTGCTTGAAGCAGCCTAGGAAACGAAAACACCCTTCAATCAAGCAGTATATTCTTACAGCATCAATAATGAAGAAAGCACTGGCTTCCTGCTTCACTTAGAATAAAATCCAAATCCTTCACCATGGCTTATAATTCCCTCCCTTATCTGTCCCCTGTTTATTTCTCAGATCTTATCCTTCCCCTGGTTCACTTTGCTTTAGCCACACTGGTTTTATCAATCACTGTTCCATCTTTCTGGAACAATATTCCCTGAATCTCTACATAATTGACTTATTCCCATCCTCCAGATTTCAGCTCAAATTTTTCTCATACAGAGATGCTTTCCCTGATCCCCATAGCTATAGTTGGCCCCTATTTATCACTGCTTTATTTTTTTCATGGCTCCTTTAGTTTTCTGAAATTATCTTATTTGCTTATTTACTTGTTGATCACCTGTCTCCCTCAAATACGTAAGCTACATGGGAGTTGGGACCTTGTTTGTGCCCAGTACCTAGAATAGTGCTTGACACATAGGAGGTAGTCAATAACTATTTATTGAGTGAATAAAGCAAACAGGAAGCCTGGGTTCCATTCCTACTTCCACAAGCTGTGTGGATTTGGAAGGATCATTTAACTGATTTGAGTGGGAGCTTATTCATCTAGAAGAGATCAGCAAATCATGACCCCAAAACGAAATATGGCCAATTGTCTGTTTTTGTAAATAAAGTTTTATTGGAACACAGCCATGCTCATTCATGCACATATTATCTTCAGCAGTTTTCATACTACAAGGGTAGAATTGAGTAGTTGTGACAGTCTTTACAGCCTACAAAGACTAAAATATTTATTATGTGGCCATTTTTTAGACCCATGGACTAGAAGTTGGTGATCATAATGCCCATCTTACATTGCCTACAGGGTGTGTGTAAGGAACAAGTGAGAAGATGCAGGTGAAAAATCTTTGTGAGGTGAAAAATGCTACTTGATATAATGGATTAACTTTATTAGCTAGGAAGATGACCATTGTGAAGCCACTGCAATCCATCAATCAATCAAACAGGGATTGTAGAAAATAACAGCACTGAATTTTGATTCAGAGTATTTCAAGAGGACTTCAGAGAAGGGTGAAATCATCCCTCCAGGCATAGGCCAATGTGTTGAATATTAGCCCAGCCTGGAAGGTGGAGTACCAACTGTCTCACCACACCGAAGGTGAACAGGAAAATGAGGAGGGGACATCCAAGTAAAGTCAGAGTTTAGGTTCTGGGGGTAGACATACCTGGGATCAAATTTCCACTCCATCAGTTATCAACTGTGTGTCTTTGGAACCTCACCAACTCTACATGTCAGTTTCCTCAGTCGTAAAATGGGGATTAGTAATAGTTCCTATTCCAAAGGACTGTTGTGAGCATCAAATGAGATAATATGTGTGGAAAGAGGTAGTACCTGGCTTGTTGCCAGCACTTATTAATGGTGATTGCCATCATCAGCCTCATCACTGTGATAGGCTGAATTATGTATCCCAATAAACACATGTTCTTAATCTTAATCCATATCTCTGTGGGTTGAACCCATTGCAAGTAGAACCTCTTGAAGATGTTATTTTTAGTTAAGGTGTGCCCTAGCTGAACCAGGGTGGGTCTTAATCTGGATTACTGGAGACTTTAGTAGAAGAAAGACGCAGGGAGAATCCAGGAGCATGAAGTAAAGCGGAACCCTGAAGAGAAAGAAGAGGATACGTCTGTGTGACAGGAAAGCTAAAGAACCCCAAGGATTGTTGGCAGCCAGCCCCTAGAACACTACTGTCTTCTGGGAAAAGATATTGTCTTGCCCATTTCTTGATGTTTGACTTCTGGCCTCTGAAACTGTGAGCAATAAATACTTGTGTTTAAGCCAACCCATGGTATGGTATTTGTGATAGCAGCTCGGCCAAACAAATGCAATCATCATCCAGCTATTTTTTCCACATTTTGAATTAATACTGTGGCTAAGGAAACAAGTTTACCTATCCCTTTATATCCCAAAAGTGTCTCCACAAAGTACCAGGGTTCGGGTTGTCCTTCCTGTTCCTCCTGTATTCGCCTACTCTCTCCAGTGCTGCCCCACCATCTTCCCAGATGGCCTCTGAACCTTGGCTTCAACCAAGACTCTCCTCTCCCTCACTCTCTACCTTGAATAGACTATGAAGTGCTGCCAATTTTGCCTCCTGGAACTAATCTTTGTATCTTTCCTCTGGGCTCCATTCTTACTGCCACAGGTTCACCAGCTCTTATCTCAACTCTATGACAGCTTTCCAGGTGAACACCTGACTCCCAAGAACTCCAGCTCCATCCCGTCTCCCACATAGCTTCATTATTATCCTCCAAAATAAAATCCTGACACTTCTTTAAAGAGATCTGGGATTCCCCATGTTCTGCTAGTTGTATGAGGCCATTCTAGACCTGCCACCTGCCTACCCCTGGAGCCTCCAGTTTCTTCCACCTGTTTCCTGCTGGTGCCTTCTCCATGCTGTTCTTCAATCACATTCACCCATTTGCTGCTCCTTCAGCCAACCTGCAGACCCAAGAGTGAGAAATAAATGGTTATTCTTCTAAGTTACTGAAACTTTGCAAGTTTTTATTTATGTAGCATTATCTCAGCAGAAATCTAACATGTGACAAAAATTCTAACTGAATATCCAGGTACTAAGGTGAAGCATCTCCCCCCTAATGTTACATTTATAACATAATTTCACTCCAAAATAAAGTCATGGATCTAAAAATTCACAAAACAAGAAATACATATGGAGAAGGAAATCATATATGCTGTTTTTGAGAAACATCTGCTGAGTGTGTGTCTTATGTACCCACAATTTAATCTCCATTAGTAGGGGCAATTTTCTTTTTTAAAATACCATAGTAAAATTCTGAAGCATAGAAATTGAGTGAAGAAAAATAAGAAGCAGAAAAATTCAGAGGAAATGGCACTCAATAAGAAGTCTGAGATGAGGTAAGAAAATGGGGTCAATTAAGGTTGTTGAATGATTCAGGAAGGGAGAAATAAAGCTCCGGATGAGTATACAGAAAACCATGTGAGTGTGTGAATAGGAGGCCCCCAAATTGCAGAAGAGTGAGAAGAATGAAAAGATGAGCAGTACCCTGGAAATGGACTTGTGCCAATAAGTCACCTAAGGGAGGTTAGCTAGAGCTGTGGCTGGGTAAGAAGGCCCCAGGTCACAGGAGAACAAGGTTCCCAAGTAGAGGTGGCTATTGAATTTATTCCCTTCGGCATTTATCTGAGAGCCTTAACAGATCCTTGAAGATCATTTTGCCCACATTAGCTACTAAAGAGACATGACCCTCAAGGAGAGGCGCCACCCGGTACATCAATTGCCCTGCTAATGGCCTGACCTCTTTGGCAATGCCATATATACAGTAACTTTCCTTGATTGGCTTTGAAGTGCCCCTGTAATAATTGCATATTGTTTGCCTGACTTTGTTGCTGGGAAGTAAGGGAGGAAAGAGAAGGGAGGCAGAAAGCACAAGCTATATTTCATTCTTGCAAACTACTAGGGAAGGACTCACATATAAGGCAGTGTTGGTACCCTGGGAATCACCCAGAAGAGTAAAGATGTCCTGTTTAGCTCCCAGAGCCATGTGTGGATACTCTGAATTGCTTTTGATCTTCAGTCTAAACAAGGGGGCTTGAAATGATCCAGGAGTTGGAAACCATACTTAATTTGGTACAAATATTACTTGGATCATTGCTGGGAAAACATGAGAGAAGGGGTAAAAGCCACCAGTTATCATTAATCATCAAAGTAAAAGAATAATTTCATCCAGCCTTTCTAGGTAATTTCATTATGAGATCATCTAAGAGCCCACAGTAAGAAATTGGAACTAAAAGCCATGAAGAACTGATCCCAGCTCTTGTTTACAAGATAAACTTTGATAAACAGAAGAAAAGAAATCAAAGTATCTTTTGATATTTGGATAGTTTTTAACTTTCCATCCTAGAAATTATTTTTGAGGGTAATAAAATACCAATGCCTGCTGAAAAGATCTAACTTCAGTTATTTCCACATTTCCATGGGCCATAAACTGTTAAATCCTTGGGTACAGGTTTGTATATCTAGTTCTGAAAGTCCTTTATATCCAGAACATGTTGGATATAAATAAACAGATAAATAAATAAACATATAAATGACTCTCTGCACATTCACATGAAATGCCCTCGGATGATTTTGGAAATGGGTCTTCTTTGATGGTAGTGTCCTGGTCTAGAGCACAGAGTTCACATAAGTTTCATTAATACGGAATAATCTATAGTCTATAGTTGCCCTTTTTAGAAAAGGGATCCCTTATTACTTGTACCAGAAAAAAAATTTTGATGGCAAAAATAGAGTAACTAAGGTAATTGAAGAGAAAAAATATCCTAACAGTCACTAATGTAACAGAATAAGTCAGTAAAATGAATTTTGAGTGAGTGAATTATTTTTTTCTATGGGTCTTAGTTCCCTGTCTTAAAAATGAGGGGCTTGGACCAGAAAATTCCCAAGTTCCTTCTTGATGGTAAAGGGCCACACAACCCTAAGTGTATGTGTGGTTGTAAATTGAGAGTAAGCCCTCCTGCCTGCACCAGGGGTCCTTTGACTCTGGCATTCCAATCCCATCCCCATCTCACTCAATTTTGTCTTAACTTACTCACGCAACTCCTCCACTTTACCTGGACCAGTCTTCTCACTGAGACATTATTAAGAAGGCCAGGCCTCAACCCATTTCTGGACCTTGGCCAGGATGCTCCTCTCATTTGGAATGTTAACCCTAGACTATCCAAATTCTACTTTTGCTCCCAGGCTCCACTCACTGTCCACATCTTTTATGAATCTTTCCGTGATAATATCAGCCCCAGACTTTTAATTTCTCTGAGCGATTGTTTGTATCATCCTCACTGTGTTTATGTATAGTCCAATAGGTGTTGTTGATGTTTCATTTAAAGAGCTTGAACTGTAGAACCAGGCTTCCTGGGTTCAAAGTTCCTCTACACCAATTGTTTATTGTAGAAACCTGGTCACGTTAGTCAGCCTCTATTAACCTTTCTTAGCCTCGGTTTTATAACCTGTAAAAGGGGATAATAATAAGTACTTCAGAAGTTCTGTGTCCTGCAACACTTTCAGGGAAAACCACTCATAAATCCATTGAGAATGCTTCAGGAAATGTGTTCAGCATTAAACAATATGGTTCCTTAATAAACATTGAATGATATGATTTTTGTGGCCTATCAGATTTTTATTATTATTTTAATACTTCTGTGTCCATGTAAAAAATAAAAAGTAGAGCCATATGAATAATTCATAATTTGAACCACCCAAAGAAAGTCATTGTTTAAAATATTGTATTTATTCTTACATTTTCCCACAAATTGCTTTGGTTTTAAAATATATCCACAAGGTCTTTGACACTCATACTTTCCAAAGTTGTAGCCTAATTTCCTTCTCCTTAGGAGTGAGTTCACTTGTGTATAACCTGGTCAGTCCCTGGAACTTCGGGTATCTGTGTGACATCTGAGACTCAGAGCTAGAGTTCGGTAGCTATGATGTCAACATTACCCCATACAGCAAATATTAAAGAAGCTGAAAAAGAGATCAGACTTCAATTAGAGATATGAGTGAAATGAACTTGGGTAGAACTAAGGTAAATCAGACTAAAGGGTAAAGGATGATACTGTTGGTGTTTTAAAACATCAACTTCTGTGTGAGACCAAAGGAAGAGGTGTTTATTCAGTGCAAAATATATAGTTTCTGTAGCACACTATATAGTTTAACTTGTATTGCCAGTTTATTCAAACACCATAATTACATGGAACCTTGAAAAGTGAATGAGACCTGGTTTGTTTGTACAGGTTAGTGTGAAACCCCGATACATCCCAAAGTAATTTGGGCAGGCAATAAAAATGTATGTGAGAAGCCCCCTTCAGGGACTGGGGAAAAATGTTGAAATATTGAATTTACCTACCTGGGAAATTCCTGATATTCTCGCAAACATTGGAGACTACCAACTTAGTAGGCCAACCCCTTGATCTTGGGGCTTACCCTTATGAAACTTATTCCTGCAAAGGAGAAGCTAAGTCTACTTATAATTATGCCAAGAGCCACCCCCAGAAAACCTCTTTTGTTGCTCAGATGTGACCTCTCTCTCTCAGCCAGCTTGGCAGGTGGACTTGCTGCCCTCCCCCCTACATGAGACATGTATCCCAGGGGTGGAAATCTCCTAGCAATGTGAGATATGACTCCAAGGGATGAGTATGAGCCTGGCATCATGGGATTAAGAAAGCCTTCTTGGGGGTGGGGCAAGATGGCAGACTGGTGAGCTGTATGTTTTAGTTACTCCTCCAGGAAAGTAGGTAAAAAGCCAGGAACTGCGTGGACTGGACACCACAGAGCAATCTGTCTTTGGGCATACTTCATACAACACTCATGAAAACGTGGAACTGCTGAGATCAGCGAAATCTGTAAGTTTTTGCGGCCAGGGGACCCGTGCCCCTCCCTGCCAGGCTCAGTCCCGGGGGAGGAGGGGCTGTCAGCTCCAGGAAGGAGAAGGGAGAATTGCAGTGGCTGCTCTTATCGGAAACTCATTCTACTGATTCAAACTCCAACCATAGATAGACTGAGGCCAGACACCAGAGACTCTGAGAGCAGGCAGCCCAGCAGAGAGGAGACAGGCATAGAAAAAAAACAACACGAAAAACTCCAAAATAAAAGCAGAGGATTTTTGGAGTTCTGGTGAACACAGAAAGGGGAAGGGCGGAGATCAGGCCTTGAGGCACATATGCAAATCCCGAAGCAAGGCTGATCTCTCTGCCCTGTGCACCTTTCCTTAATGGCCCTGGTTGCTTTGTCTATTAGCATTTCAATAACCCATTAGATCTCTGAGGAGGGCCGTTTTTTTTTTGTTTTGTTTTTTTTTTTAAATCCTTTTTGCTTTTTCTAAAACAATTAATCTAAGAAGCTCAATACAGAAAGCTTCAAAGAATTGAAATTTGGGCACGTCAAGTCAAGAGCAGAACTAAGAGAGCTCTGAGACAAAAGGCAATAATCCAGTGGCTGAGAAAATTCACTAAACAACACAACTTCCCAAGAAAAGGGGGGTGTCTGCTCACAGCCACCATCCTGGTGGACAGGAAACACTCCTGCCCATCGCCAGCCCCATAGCCCAGAGCTGCCCCAGACAACCCAGTGTGACGGAAGTGCTTCAAATAACAGGCACACACCACAAAACTGGGCGTGGACATTAGCCTTCCCTGCAACCTCAACTGAATGTCCCAGAGCTGGGAAGGGGGAGCAGTGTGAATTAACAGAGACCCATTCAGCCATCATTTGAGCAGACTGGGAGCCTCCCAACACAGCCCAGCAGCCCAGAACTGCCCTGGGGGGATGGCACTCACCTGTGACATAGCACAGTCATCCCTCAACAGAGGACCCGGGGTGCACAGCCTGGAAGAGGGGCCCACTTGCAAGTCTCAGGAGCCATACGCCAATACCAAAGACTTGTGGGTCAGTGGCAGAGACAAACTGTGGCAGGACTGAACTGAAGGATTAGACTATTGCAGTAGCTTTAAAACTCTAGGATCATCAGGGAGATTTGATTGTTAGGGCCACCCCCCCTCCCCGACTGCCCAGAAACACGCCCCACATACAGGGCAGGCAACACCAACTACACACGCAAGCTTGGGACACCAATTGGGCCCCACAAGACTCACTCCCCCACTCAGCAAAAAGGCTAAGCAGGGGAGATCTGGCTTGTGGAGAACAGGTGGCTCGTGGACGCCACCTGCTGGTTAGTTAGAGAAAGTGTACTCCACGAAGCTGTAGATCTGATAAATTAGAGATAAGGACTTCAACTGGTCTACAAACCCTAAAAGAACCCTATCAAGGTCAGCAAATGCCACGAGGCCAAAAACAACAGAAAATTATAAAGCATATGAAAAAACCAGACGATATGGATAACCCAAGCCCAAGCACCCAAATCAAAAGACCAGAAGAGACACACCTAGAGCAGCTACTCAAAGAACTAAAGATGAACAATGAGACCCTAGTACGGGATATGAAGGAAATCAAGAAGACCCTAGAAGAGCATAAAGAAGACATTGCAAGACTAAATAAAAAAATGGATGATCTTATGGAAATTAAAGAAACTGTTGACCAAATTAAAAAGATTCTGGACACTCATAGTACAAGACTAGAGGAAGTTGAACAACGAATCAGTGACCTGGAAGATGACAGAATGGAAAATGAAAGCATAAAAGAAAGAATGGGGAAAAAAATTGAAAAACTCGAAATGGACCTCAGGGATATGATAGATAATATGAAACGTCCGAATATAAGACTCATTGGTGTCCCAGAAGGGGAAGAAAAGGGTAAAGGTCTAGGAAGAGTATTCAAAGAAATTGTTGGGGAAAACTTCCCAAATCTTCTAAACAACATAAATACACAAATCATAAATGCTCAGCGAACTCCAAATAGAATAAATCCAAATAAACCCACTCCGAGACATATACTGATCACACTGTCAAACACAGAAGAGAAGGAGCAAGTTCTGAAAGCAGCAAGAGAAAAGCAATTCACCACATACAAAGGAAACAGCATAAGACTAAGTAGTGACTACTCAGCAGCCACCATGGAGGCGAGAAGGCAGTGGCACGATATATTTAAAATTCTGAGTGAGAGGAATTTCCAGCCAAGAATACTTTATCCAGCAAAGCTCTCCTTCAAATTTGAGGGAGAGCTTAAATTTTTCACAGACAAAGAAATGCTGAGAGAATTTGCTAACAAGAGACCTGCCCTACTGGAGATACTAAAGGGAGCCCTACAGACAGAGAAACAAAGACAGGACACAGAGACTTGGAGAAAGGTTCAGTACTAAAGAGATTCGGTATGGGTACAATAAAGGATATTAATAGAGAGAGGGAAAAATATGGCAAACATAATCCAAAGGATAAGATGGCCGATTCAAGAAATGCCTTCACGGTTTTAACGTTGAATGTAAATGGATTAAACTCCCCAATTAAAAGAAATAGATTCGCAGAATGGATCAAAAAAAATGAACCATCAATATGTTGCATACAAGAGACTCATCTTAGACACAGGGACACAAAGAAACTGAAAGTGAAAGGATGGAAAAAAATATTTCATGCAAGCTACAGCCAAAAGAAAGCAGGTGTAGCAATATTAATCTCAGATAAAATAGACTTCAAATGCAGGGATGTTTTGAGAGACAAAGAAGGCCATTACATACTAATAAAAGGGGCAATTCAGCAAGAAGAAATAACAATCGTAAATGTCTATGCACCCAATCAAGGTGCCACAAAATACATGAGAGAAACACTGGCAAAACTAAAGGAAGCAATTGATGTTTCCACAATAATTGTGGGAGACTTCAACACATCACTCTCTCCTATAGATAGATCAACCAGACAGAAGACCAATAAGGAAATTGAAAACCTAAACAATCTGATAAATGAATTAGATTTAACAGACATCTACAGGACATTACATCCCAAATCACCAGGATACACATACTTTTCTAGTGCTCACGGAACTTTCTCCAGAATAGATCATATGCTGGGACATAAAACAAGCCTCAATAAATTTAAAAAGATTGAAATTATTCAAAGCACATTCTCTGACCACAATGGAATACAATTAGAAGTCAATAACCATCAGAGACTTAGAAAATTCACAAATACCTGGAGCTTAAACAACACACTCCTAAACAATCAGTGGGTTAAAGAAGAAATAGCAAGAGAAATTGCTAAATATATAGAGACGAATGAAAATGAGAACACAACATACCAAAACTTATGGGATGCAGAAAAAGCAGTGCTAAGGGGGAAATTTATAGCAATAAACGCATATATTAAAAAGGAAGAAAGAGCCAAAGTCAAAGAACTAATGGATCAACTGAAGAAGCTAGAAAATGAACAGCAAACCAATCCTAAACCAAGTACAAGAAAAGAAATAACAAGGATTAAAGCAGAAATAAATGACATAGAGAACAAAAAAACAATAGAGAGGATAAATATCACCAAAAGTTGGTTCTTTGAGAAGATCAACAAGATTGACAAGCCCCTAGCTAGACTGACAAAATCAAAAAGAGAGAAGACCCATATAAACAAAATAATGAATGAAAAAGGTGACATAACTGCAGATCCTGAAGAAATTAAAAAAATTATAAGAGGATATTATGAACAACTGTATGGCAACAAACTAGATAATGTAGAAGAAATGGACAATTTCCTGGAAACATATGAACAACCTAGACTGACCAGAGAAGAAATAGAAGACCTCAACCAACCCATCACAAGCAAAGAGATCCAATCAGTCATCAAAAATCTTCCCACAAATAAATGCCCAGGGCCAGATGGTTTCACAGGGGAATTCTACCAAACTTTCCAGAAAGAACTGACACCAATCTTACTCAAACTCTTTCAAAACATTGAAAAAAATGGAACACTACCTAACTCATTTTATGAAGCTAACATCAATCTAATACCAAAACCAGGCAAAGATGCTACAAAAAAGGAAAACTACCGGCCAATCTCCCTAATGAATATAGACGCAAAAATCCTCAACAAAATACTTGCAAATCGAATCCAAAGACACATTAAAAAAATCATACACCATGACCAAGTGGGGTTCATTCCAGGCATGCAAGGATGGTTCAACATAAGAAAAACAATCAATGTATTACAACACATTAAAAACTCGAAAGGGAAAAATCAATTGATCATCTCAATAGATGCTGAAAAAGCATTTGACAAAATCCAACATCCCTTTTTGATAAAAACACTTCAAAAGGTAGGAATTGAAGGAAACTTCCTCAACATGATAAAGAGCATATATGAAAAACCCACAGCCAGCATAGTACTCAATGGTGAGAGACTGAAAGCCTTCCCTGTAAGATCAGGAACAAGACAAGGATGCCCGCTGTCACCACTGTTATTCAACATTGTGCTGGAAGTGCTAGCCAGGGCAATCCGGCAAGACAAAGAAATAAAAGGCATCCAAATTGGAAAAGAAGAAGTAAAACTGTCATTGTTTGCAGATGATATGATCCTATATCTAGAAAACCCTGAGAAATCAACGATACACCTACTAGAGCTAATAAACAAATTTAGCAAAGTAGCGGGATACAAGATTAATGCACATAAGTCAGTAATGTTTCTATATGCTAGAAATGAACAAACTGAAGAGACACTCAAGAAAAAGATACCATTTTCAATAGCAACTAAAAAAATCAAGTACCTAGGAATCAACTTAACCAAAGATGTAAAAGACCTATACAAAGAAAACTACATAACTCTACTAAAAGAAATAGAAGGGGACCTTAAAAGATGGAAAAATATTCCATGTTCATGGATAGGAAGGCTAAATGTCATTAAGATGTCAATTCTACCCAAACTCATCTACAGATTCAATGCAATCCCAATCAAAATTCCAACAACCTACTTTGCAGACTTGGAAAAGCTAGTTATCAAATTTATTTGGAAAGGGAAGATGCCTCGAATTGCTAAAGACACTCTAAAAAAGAAAAACGAAGTGGGAGGACTTACACTCCCTGACTTTGAAGCTTATTATAAAGCCACAGTTGCCAAAACAGCATGGTACTGGCACAAAGATAGACATATAGATCAATGGAATCGAATTGAGAATTCAGAGATAGACCCTCAGATCTATGGCCGACTGATCTTTGATAAGGCCCCCAAAGTCACCGAACTGAGCCATAATGGTCTTTTCAACAAATGGGGCTGGGAGAGTTGGATATCCATATCCAAATGAATGAAAGAGGACCCCTACCTCACCCCCTACACAAAAATTAACTCAAAATGGACCAAAGATCCCAATATAAAAGAAAGTACCATAAAACTCCTAGAAGATAATGTAGGAAAACATCTTCAAGACCTTGTATTAGGAGGCCACTTCCTAGACTTTACACCCAAAGCACAAGCAACAAAAGAGAAAATAGATAAATGGGAACTCCTCAAGCTTAGAAGTTTCTGCACCTCAAAGGAATTTCTCAAAAAGGTAAAGAGGCAGCCAACTCAATGGGAAAAAATTTTTGGAAACCATGTATCTGACAAAAGACTGATATCTTGCATATACAAAGAAATCCTACAACTCAATGACAATAGTACAGACAGCCCAATTATAAAATGGGCAAAAGATATGAAAAGACAGTTCTCTGAAGAGGAAATACAAATGGCCAAGAAACACATGAAAAAATGTTCAGCTTCACTAGCTATTAGAGAGATGCAAATTAAGACCACAATGAGATACCATCTAACACCGGTTAGAATGGCTGCCATTAAACAAACAGGAAACTACAAATGCTGGAGGGGATGTGGAGAAATTGGAACTCTTATTCATTGTTGGTGGGACTGTATAATGGTTCAGCCACTCTGGAAGTCAGTCTGGCAGTTCCTTAGAAAACTAGAGATAGAGCTACCATTCGATCCAGCGATTGCACTTCTCGGGATATACCCGGAAGATCGGAAAGCAGTGACACGAACAGATATCTGCACGCCAATGTTCATAGCAGCATTATTCACAATTGCCAAGAGATGGAAACAACCCAAATGTCCTTCAACAGATGAGTGGATAAATAAAATGTGGTATATACACACGATGGAATACTACGCGGCAGTAAGAAGGAACGATCTGGTGAAACATATGACAACATGGATGAACCTTGAAGACATAATGCTGAGCGAAATAAGCCAGGCACAAAAAGAGAAATATTATATGCTACCACTAATGTGAACTTTGAAAAATGTAAAACAAATGGTTTATAATGTAGAATGTAGGGGAACTAGCAGTAGAGAGCAATTAAGGAAGGGGGAACAATAATCCAAGAAGAACAGATAAGCTATTTAACGTTCTGGGGATGCCCAGAAATGACTATGGTCTGTTAATTTCTGATGGATGTAGTAGGAACAAGTTCACTGAAATGTTGCTATATTATGTAACTTTCTTGGGGTAAAGTAGGAACATGTTGGAAGTTAAGCAGTTATCTTAGGTTAGTTGTCTTTTTCTTACTCCCTTGCTATGGTCTCTTTGAAATGTTCTTTTATTGTATGTTTGTTTTCTTTTTAACTTTTTTTTTCATACAGTTGATTTGAAAAAAGAAGGGAAAGTTAAAAAAAAAAAAAAAAGAAAAAAGACAAACAAGGAAAAAAAAAAAAGAAAGATGTAGTGCCCCCTTGAGGAGCCTGTGGAGAATGCAGGGGTATTCGCCTACCCCACTTCCATGGTTGCTAACATGACCACAGACATAGGGGACTGGTGGTTTGATGGGTTGAGCCCTCTACCATAAGTTTTACCCTTGGGAAGACGGTTGCTGCAAAGGAGAGGCTAGGCCTCCCTGTATTTGTGCCTAAGAGTCTCCTCCTGAATGCCTCTTTGTTGCTCAGATGTGGCCCTCTCTCTCTGGCTAAGCCAACTTGAAAGGTGAAATCACTGCCCTCCCCCCTACGTGGGATCAGACACCCAGGGAAGTGAATCTCCCTGGCAACGTGGAATATGACTCCCGGGGAGGAATGTAGACCCGGCATCGTGGGATGGAGAACATCTTCTTGACCAAAAGGGGGATGTGAAAGGAATTGAAATAAGCTTCAGTGGCAGAGAGATTCCAAAACGAGCCGAGAGATCACTCTGGTGGGCACTCTTACGCACACTTTAGACAACCTTTTTTAGGTTCTAAAGAATTGGGGTAGCTGGTGGTGGATACCTGAAACTATTAAACTACAACCCAGAACCCATGAATCTCGAAGACAGTTGTATAAAAATGTAGCTTATGAGGGGTGACAGTGGGATTGGGAATGCCATAAGGACCAAACTCCACTTTGTCTAGTTTATGGATCGATGTGTAGAAAAGTAGGGGAAGCAAACAAACAGACAAAGGTACCTAGTGTTCTTTTTTACTTCAATTGCTCTTTTTCACTCTAATTATTATTCTTGTTATTTTTGTGTGTGTGCTAATGAAGGTGTCAGGGATTGATTTAGGTGATGAATGTACAACTATGTAATGGTACTGTAAACAATCGAAAGTACAATTTGTTTTGTATGACTGCGTGCTATGTGAATATATCTCAATAAAATGATGATTAAAAAAAAAAAAAAAAAAAAAAAAAGCCTTCTGACCAAAAGGAGGAAGAGAAATGAAACAAAATAGAGTTTCAGTGGCTGAGAGATTTCAAGTAGAGTAGAGAGGCCATTCTGGAGGTTATTCTTCTGTATTATATAGATATCCCTTTGTAGTTTCTAGTATTGGAATAGCTAAAGGGAAATACCTGGAATTGTTGAACTGTAAACCAGTAGCCTTGATTCTTGAAGATGATTGTATAACTATGTAGCTTACAAAGTGTGACTGTGTAATTGTGAAAACCTTGCAACTGACATTCCCTTTATCTAGTGTATGGACAGATGAGTAAGAAAATAAAGACAAAAAATAAATAAATAATGGGGGGGATAAGGGGTATTGGATGCTTTGGGCATTCTTTTTTATTTTTATTTTTATTTTTTGGAGGAACAAAAATGTTCAAAAATTGATTGTGGTGATGAATGTACAACTATATGATGATACTGTGAACCATTGATTGTACACTTTGGATGATTGTATGGTTTGTGACTATATCTCAATAAAATTACAAGGAAAAAAAGAGTGAGTTAGACTTGGTGACTTGCTTCCAACTAACGGAATATGGCAGAAGTGATGGAATATGATTTCTGAAACTAGGTCATAAAAACATTGTGGCTTCCTCTCTCTCTCTCTCCCTTCTTCATTCTCTCCCTCCGCCTCTCCTTCTGATCACTCACTTTGGGGAAAGCCAAATGTTATGTCTTGGGAACATTCAATCAGCTTTATGGAATGGCCCATGTGGCAAAGAACAGAGGCCTCCTGTTCTCAGCCATATGAGTGAGCCATTTTGGAAGCAAGTCCTACAGCCCCATCAAGTCTTTAGAGACTGCAGCCTCAGCCAACATTCTCACTCTAACCAGCATCCTGACTCCAACCCTGAACCAGAACCACCCAGAGTAAGCCATATTCATATTCTAGACACACAAAAACTACAAAATAATAAATGTTTGTTGTTTTAAGCCACTAAGTTTTGGGGAAATTTTTTAAACATAAATAAATAACTAATACACACTATATACAACATAGATTATGCATATTTAAAAACAGGAAAATACATCACAGACTCTTTTTTAAACTTCATTTTTGATTAGTAATAATTTTCCATAAACATCTTTCCATCTGTATTCATCAGTGATATGATTTTAAGAGTCAGAAAATGCATATGGTCCCTGTCAAAACACAAAACTATCCCACATGTCTGCTGGGCCAAAAAATTCCCCTAAACATCCTCCCTCTCTAGCTAAGCCAACTCAGCAGGTGAACTCACTGCTCATCCCCATATGTGGGATCTAACTCCCAGGGATGTAAACCTCTCTGGAAACACAGGATATGACTCCCAAGGATGAAACTGGACCCAACATCTTGGGATTGAGAACATCTTCTTGACCAAAAGGGGGAAGCAAAATGAAACAAAATAAAGTTTCAGTGGCTGAGAGATTCCAAATGGAGTCAAGAGGTCACTCTGGTGGGCATTCTTACACACTATATACATAACCCTTTTTAGGTTTTAATGTATTGTAATAGCTAGAAGTAAATACCTGAAACTATCAAACTGCAACCCAGTAGCCTTGACTCTTGAAGACAATTGCATAGCAATGTAGCTTGCAAGGATTGACAGTGTGATAGTGAAAGCCTTGTGGATCACACTACCTTTATCCAGTGTAAGGATGGATGAGTAAAAAAATGGGGACAAAAACTAAATGAAAAATAGGGTGGGGGTGTGCTGGTTTGTATGTATTATGTAGCCCAGAAAAAGCCATATTCTTTAATGCAATCTTGTGGGGGCAGATGTATTAAAGCTGATTAGATTGTAATTCTTTGGTTGAGTGTTTCCATGGAGATATGACCCACCCAACTGTAGGTGATAACTCTGATAAGATAATTTCCATGGAATTGTGGCCTCACCCATTTGGTGTGGGCCTTGATTAGTTCACTGGAGCCCTATAAAAGCTCAGACAGAAGGAGCTCAAAGTTTCAGTCAAGAGAGAGCAACTAAGAGTGACATTTTGAAGAGAAGCTGCAGCTAAGAGAAGACAGAACACCCTAAGAGAAACATTTTGGAGAACACCATTTTGAAATGCAACCTGGGAGCAAGAGGAGGCCAGCCATGTGCCTTCCCAGCTAACAGAGGTTTTCCAGATGCCATTGGCCATCCTCCAATGAAGGTACCCGATTGTTGATGCATTGCCTTGGACACTTTATGGCCTTAAGACTGTAACTTTGTAATCAAATAAACTCCCTTTATAAAAGCCAATCCATTTCTGGTATTTTGCTTAATGGCAGCATTAGCAAACCAGAACAAGGGGGATGATTTAGGTGTTCTTTTTTACTTTTATTTTTTATTCCTATTTTTATTTTTTCTGGTACAAGAAAATGTTCAAAAAATAGATTGGGATGATGAATGCACAACTACATGATGGTACTGTGAACAGTTGATTGTATGCCACAGATGATTGTATGTTAAGTGTATATATTTCAATAAAACTGAATTAAAAAAAATTCCCCTAAACAAAAGACAAAATAAAATTCTAACTGAAGCATTAATGGCTAATGTCCCTTAACTCCCTAGTTGTGAGTTTTGCTTTAAGAAGAGAAATATAATAGGGATGAGATAGACATGAAGACAGAGAATTGAATTTGATTGTAGGTAATTCAAGATATTATGCAGGAGATTTAAATGAGGGAATTGTTAGCCTAGTGGTATGGAGAACTTGATGATTGATGAACTCCCCCAAGAATGAGAAGAAAATTTCAAGGTCCATGGGCTGAGCCCTGGGTGAATTTCCGTAGATGGAGAGAAGAGAAATTAGTGTCAAGAAAGGAAGCACACACAAAAAAAGAGAACCACAACAAGGATAGGGAAAATCAGAAGCAGATGAGGTCATGAGAGCCAGGAGAAGGAGTATGTCAGGAAAATTAAGAGAAAAATGAGTATGGCCCAAAGTCTTTGATGACATTAAGAGAAGGAAAACAAAAAAGGACCATTGGATTTGACAAGAAGGTCATTTAATGGTCTTTCAAATTACCAACTGGGTTGGGCAAGGGGGCACAAAAACCAAATCAATGCTCATTGTTTCTAGTTTGATTTGGTTTTTTCCTGACTTTCCTCCAGTCAGCTTTTAAGGTTCAGTTCAGTGAGCAGCCCCAGGAAGAATCCTTTGCCCCTCTAGGCTGGATTAGGTGCCTAATCCAGCCATGAGTTCCCACAATACCCAGTGCTCTCCTGTCTTATAACATTAATACCATTATATGTAGTAATCCCATGTTTACCCATTGTACTGGGCTGAATAGTGTCTGCTTGCCCAAATTCACGACCCCCCAGAATCTTCATAATGTGAACTTATTTGGAAATTGGGCCCTTGTAGATATATAAATTAAGATGAGGTCATACTGAATTAGGGTGTAACCTAATCCAATGACTGATGCCCTTACAAAAAAAGAACACAGAGACATGGACAGATGCACAGGTAGAATGCAATATGACAACAGAGACAGAGTAAGTAATGCAGCTACAAGCCAAGGAATACCAAGGATTGCCAGCAACCGCTAGAAGCTAGGAAGAGGTAAGGAAGCATCCTTACCATAAAGCCTTCAGAGAAAGTGTGGTTCTGCTGACACCTTGATTTCAGGCTTCTGGCTTCCAGAACTGTGAGGGAATAAACTTCCATTGTTTTAAGCCACAGAATTTGTGGTAGCCTGTAGAAAAGAAGTTGCTTGAGAGAACGGAATGCTTTGTTTACAGCTGTATCCCCAGGACCTAGCATACTGTCTGTCACATTTTACAAGCTCAGAGAATCTTTGATAAATGAATGAGTAGTATGGAAATAGAAGGAAAAGGGAAAGACCTTTGTTGAGAGGTGTGGCCACCAAAGAGGGGAAGTGGTAGAACTGAAGTTAATGAGGACATGAAGGAAGAGTGAAGGAATGAGCTTTCAAAGAAGTGCTGGTTTCAAGGATGATCCTGGATGGGATCTGAGGATGGAGAAGAGAAGGCTGAAAGGGACACAGATGGGAAGTAAGGAAAAAAAAAGGAAACATAGAATGTAAGCTTTGTATCAATGTTGAATTTCTTGAGCTTCTTAGCTGCACTTAATGGGATTGCATAAAAGAATGTTCTTGTCCACGGGAAATGTATATGTGAATTATAGTGTTTGTTCAAAGATGTGTGCAGCTTGCTCACATATGTTCAGAGGACAGAGCAATAGATGATGGATGATAGATAGGGAGGGAGGGAGGGAGGGAGGGAGAGAGGGCAGGAAAGAAAGAAATGGTGGTGTGACAGGATGTTAAAGGTGGTGGATCGGGGTATCAGGGAAGGGGGGTCGGGGTATGCTAGAGTTCTATGTATGGGGTTTGTACTGTTTTTGCAACTGTTCCTGTAAGTTTGAATTTATTTCAAAATAAAATTTCTTAAAAAAAAAAAAGAAGTGCTGGTTTGAACATGGTCCAAGCCATCTAAGATGGAGACTAAGGATGTACCCAACATTAGGATTTGTACTCAATAAAGCAAAATCTGAATCTATCTGGGGTCTTAGAAGACCAAAAATACTAACCATCTCTATCACTTCTAGTGTCCTTATATTGTGTACAATCAGTGATCCACATAATGGCGTGCATTATCCTCCTATTTATCCAACATAACTACATTTGTAGAATGAACAATACTTGTCATTCTGATTCATTGTTATTATCTAAATACTCACTTTCAAATAGGTAGACATCCTAGTTGTACCTTCGAGTAAAATTATCTCCTCATGTGCTTTACATATTGAAATTCTTTCAAACTATTGAATATAAATACATATTTATATTTAATATAAATAATATTATTTATTTATATATTATTTATATATATAAATAATTATATTAAATATATTAAATATATAAAGTATATAATATAAATAATTAAATACTATATTTAATGATGGTGTGAAAGCTGTTGTTTTCATTCAAAAACAACTTAGTCAAATAATTAAATAAGTAGAGAAATAGATTGACAGTTTATAAAATATTCAGAGAGAGTCTTAGTTTACTAGTTGATAACTTTAAGAAGTTGATAACTTTAAGAAGAACATTACTTCCTTTCTGAGTCAACAAGTGTTTTACAAAAATTTAAACTCAGTAATAATACAAGGCCAAGTAATAGAGATTGGATCAGATCATAATTATATCTATTGAGGAATTGTTTTTAGTGCTAACACTTATAATATTAAACAAAATAATATTTAAGACTGTTTCTGAAAATATTAAGAAAGTATTTTCCCTCAAGCAATACACAATCCCAAGATGTGATGATTACTTTTATGTGTTAACTTGTCTGGGCTATTTGTCCAGTTGTTTGGTCAAACACTAGCCTAGATGCTGCTGTGAAGGTATTTTATAGATGTGGTTAGCATTTACAATTACTTTAAGTAGAGGAGATTACCCTCAATAATGTGGCTGTGCCTCATTCAATCAGTTGAAGGCCTTAAGAGCAAAAAGCTGAGGTTTCCCAAAGAAGAAATTCTGCCTCAAGATTGTAACATCAACACTTACTGGAATTTCCAGCCTGCTGGCCTGTCCTACAAATTTCAGACTTCACAGCCTCCACAATTACATAAGCCAACCCCTGAAAATAAATTTCTTAACACGTATACATATATCCTGCTGATTCTGTTTCTGTGGAGAACTCTGACTTATACAGTGAGGTACTAATAGATAGAAAGGCTTAGTAACATGATGGCAGCATTACCCTATATTGACAAAGAGAGCCTCGAAATAACTTGCTCATCCACCAACCTAATTTGAAAGTGAGTAACTATTTGGTATCACAAATGACTGCACAAGCAATCAAGTTGCTGACAGTATCTGAGGAAATATCATTAGGGATTTGAACCACGTCCCCACAAGAAAAGTTCTAACCCCCAGTCTTATGGGTATGAACTCATTTGTAAATGGGATATTCAAAGATTCTATTAAGATGAGGCCAATTTGAATCAAGGTGGGCCTTAATTCTATATGATTAGAGTCCTTATAAGGAGAGGAAATTTGGATGCAGAAGTAGAAGCCAGAGGAGGCGACAGATCACCATTTGACAGAGGTAGGGATTGAGTTACGGATTACCGGCAAGCTCTCATCAGAACACTATAGACTTTGGGAAGAATGTGGCCTGCCAATACCTTGATTTTGGACTTCTAGTTTCCAAATCTGTGAGCCAATAAATCCCTGTTGTTTAAGTCAAACGTCTGTGGTATGTGTCATAGCAGCCCTAGTAAAACAAAACAGCTATAATGTCAATTTTGTAAAAGTTGATTACTAGATTTATAGTAAACATTTTGATACATTTTCAGATTTATTCTTATGGCCTAGAAATTCATTTTATGATAGTGATTTTCAGCTTTGTTATTAGCTTTGCTGAATATGATTTTTAATATTGAATCTTTTAGCATTTGGCCAAAACGTGTGTTCGGTGTATTGTAACAAAAATCATGGGGCTTGATGGAAAATTGATAACCAAAGCAATGTTTGGAAGAGACATTTAAGTCAAGGGAAATCTTGAGAGGGTTTGATCTTCCCAGAGGAGGACTGGGATTAATGGGAAGATAGACTTACCTCCTTTACCCTATTTAAGGGAATAGAGGTGAAGTGAGACCTCCTGTCAGATGACATGGGGCAAGGTGTATAGAGGAGGCATTATGATGGGGGAGCACACATTTTGTATCTTCAACAAGGCAAGCAGGTAGTGAGAAAAGGCACAGAAGGGAACCCTCTGGCACTGCTTTAAGAAAACTAAACTCCCTTCTTAGGTAGGCCCCAGGAAAGATCTCCTCATTAAACATTTCTCTTTTGAGGAAATGTCCATCAACATGAGGGTTGGAGATATCTGGCAATCTACTGGCAGATGTAGGATTTGATTAAACAAGAGCAAGAGAGGTTCTGTGGGGCTGTGGGGATCAGAATTCCTGGGGTCACCAAGTTGTTGGATGGAGCTGGTACTGAGCCCCTGGGTCCAACTCTCATGGTCACTTACTAGCCTGTCTTTGACTGTGAAGCTCAGCTTTCCAGATCCCTTAATACTTACCATCTGCTTAATCCTTCGTATTGTTGACAGAGATATCTAAAGCAGAATAAAATTTACCTTCCAATGTAGGCATTTACTGAGCACCTAAGTAGGAAAAAAACTGATGTCTGAAAAAATCTCTGGCAGTACCATAGAGCAAGGTGTTTAGAAGTGTGAAATTTGGATTCCAACAGGGTTTGAAACCTGCCCCATTCAGCTCTTTGACCTCGGGCCAGTTATTGTATCTTCTTGAGTCCCAGTTTTCCTCATCTGTAAAGTGAGATAAAAGCCCTGACAGGGCAGATTAGCTCAAAACCTGTCTCTAATTTTTTTAAGCTGGAGTTTTCAAGTCTCTTCATCCTCCCAGCTAGTCATCTGGACTCACCCACTTTGCTATGATCTTTGAATCATTCTCCTGGTGGAAAAGATTCAAGGTTTAAGAGGAATGCCAGTTTGGGCATAAGCTCTTGTGCAGGTTTGAATGTATCATGTCCCCCAAAACGCCTTTATCTTTAATGTAATCTTGTGTGGGAAGACCTATCAGTGTTAATTAGATTGTAATTCTTTGAGTGTTTCCATGGAGATGTGCCCCACCCAACTTTGGGTAATGACTCTGATTGGATAATTTCCATGGAGGTATGGCCCTGCCCATTCAGCATGGGCCTTTATTAGTTTACTGGAGCACTATATAAGCTCAGACAGAAGGAGGTGAGCTTGCTACAGCCAAGAGGGACACTTTGAAGAATGCACAGAAGCTGAGAGAGGAGCAACTCAGGAAGACTTGTTTACAGGGCAAGCCAGTTTGCTTACCAGGAAGCCCATCTCCCAAGAGAAAGCAAAGGCCAACCAGTTCGACTCAAGAACAAGGGATTCATAGATTTATAGAATCACTAAAAATCTGAAGATCACAAATATTTTAGTTACATGTTATTGTATTCAATGATGGAAAGTATACACTATCAATAATGAAAATTTGGAGATTTGTGAGTTTTTATGGTGGTATTGTTCTCAAATGCCAAAGGCTTTATGTGTTATCTTACAGATCCTTCCTATTATTTTAAACAACATTTAAGATGGTACCTAAATTCTTTGGTATCAGGATGCTTATATATAAGCTACTAAAGGCAAGTGCAATGGGTTATTTGCTTAGACTTTCTGGGTAGGGGGTGTTTCCATTAGGTTATATTAAAATAGCATCTATCTAAGCAGGAGGATTTATTTATGTATTCAATAAATATTTATTGAGGGCTTCCTATGAGTATAAGTACTAAATAAATAATGTGCTAGGATGGTAGGGTGTATTCAGAAAGGCAGTAACACATGAGCCCTGCTTTCAGGTTATAGCTCTATAATATTTTACAATTTTCAAAGAGTTCTAATTCCTATTCTCATTTCATCCTCAAAGATTCCTGTAAAATAACTAGTTACACTCCATTTTACAGATGAAGAAGTAAAAACATTTTTCTAAGGCCATGAAGTTAGTAAATAATCACAATTCAAAGCCAGGTTTTCTAACTCTAGGTTTAATATTCTCATTTACCTTAGCTGCATCTTGAAAAAGAGACTCGACATCTTTGCTAAATCAAGATGGGAAAAAGGCGCAGAGAATGTTTTCAACTGACTTTTCTATAAGGTTCTATAATCCATCTGGCCCCGGCAAAAAGACTATGGAGGAGTGAGAAGAAAAAGAAAACTTGGTTCCTACCTTCCAAAGTCTTTCAAATTACCTAGATATTGAGTTGTATATGAAAAAAAATGAAGTGATAGAAAAACTTTAAGGAGCATGAATAGGGTGGTAACACTGTTACATTGAGATGGCCCTTGTCCTTATGGAGCTTACAGTGTCTGTCTTGTTCATCATTATGTGTCCCCAGTGCCTGTCACATGTTTCGTGAATAAGACATATCAATGGTAGAAAATAGAAAACACAGACACACATTTTAGTATATATTGTAACTTCAAATGTGATAAAGAAGAAAATCACAAAGCAATAGGAAATAGATGGTTTATTTAACAAAAGAGGTTTGGAAAATTGACGATTTGGAGAAAATCAAGTCAGAGCCTTATCTCATAATTTCATAATGCCAATTAAATTCCAAACTAATCAAAGAATCAAATGTTAAGAACAAAACCACTTAAAAATGGTAGAAACTATAGATGACAATTTCATTAATTTCTGAATAATGAGGAATTTCTAAGAATAAATTAGGGTAAGAAATCATAATGTAAATGGTTAAGAATGTGATCACATCAAAAAGAAAACCTTGGTTCCTTAGTTCAAAATTTTTAAGCTTCTATATGACCAAAGATACCATGAATGTCATATGATGAATTAGGAGGAGGGAGGAAGAAAGGGAGAGAGGGAGGGGAGGAAAGAAAAAAATAATGGAATAGCAACTTCTGTTGAGATTTTGTTGTATATCTCAGGATGATGAGATCACAAGTGATTTCTTATTATTTTGTTTTTGCTTTATCAGGTTTTAACAAATTTTCTGCATTTTTGTAATTGGAAAAAGCATTTATTTACACTGAAAAGAATATTCTGAAATCTCTGGGCAATGGGATTACAAATATTCTTAATTTTCTTCTTGATACTTCTCTATATTTTTCAATACTTTGACAGAAAACAAATTATTTTTATTTAAAGGAAACAAGTTCTCCTTTAAACCAGGAATATATGGTATCTCTTATGTGTGACATTTTATTTTCAACCTGAAACACATGGTATGTCCATTATCATGAAATATAGGCTTAATAATAAAGTTCTAGTCTGAATAATCTAGAATAGATGAAGGGTTCAAATGGATACAAATTTGCCAGTAAGTCCCAGGTATCAAATATTTTTCCAATTCTTTCCACAAGGAATCTGTGACAGAAATGAGGACTTATTCCCCTTATTTTCTGCTCAACTTCCACGGCAGCCTGTGGGATGGGTAAGGCTTAGCTGCAGGAATGTCCTTGTGTGCTCCGATCCTGATGGAGTTGGGAACAATAGTTGGAGTGTGGCTGAATGGAGAGAGTTTGAGGGTAGTATTTATAGGGTCTGCACACATTTTTGCAGGATCCTATAGGTTAAAGAAAAAGTCACTGCAAATAATCCATTCATTTCACCTTTGTTTAAAGCTTAAATGATGTCAAACAACTTTTCAATAAATAATGTTAAAAATAACAATGACTGACATTTATTGGGTGCTTGTTCTTTACCAAGCACTCTACTAAATTTCAGCCATGCATTATTTCATTTAATCCACACAACAGCTATGAGTCAGGAACTATTTGAATCTCCCTTTGGCAGATAAAAAAATGAGACTCAGAGAAGTAAAGTAACTTGTCCAAGTTTCTAGTAAGTAGCAGGGCAAAAATTTAAAGCCAGGTTTATGTGCATTTAAGCTCCAGTAAATAATAATACTTGCCTAGTGTATCTACTAATGCTGAACAACACCCCCCAAAAAATGTATTCATGCGGTCACCAAAAGACATGTACTAACTAGAATGTTCAAGAGAAGCACTATTCTTAAAAGGCAAAGCTAGAAACTATACAGATGCATTTCAGCAGTTCCAAAGACAAACAAATTGTGATATACTCACACAAAGGAATTCTATACAGCAATGAGAATGAATTATCTACAACTACGTGAAATAAATGGATAAATATCATCAACATATGTTGAACCAAAGAAGCTGGACCCCAAAGAGCACATACTGAATGATTCAATTTACTTATGTAAATCATGTAAAACAGGCAAAATTAATCTGTGGTTTTAAAATCAGGATAAGAGTTACTCTTTGAGGTTAGGGGGTAACAGGTAGTGCCTGGATGGTGATAGGAGAGGATTTCTGGGGTGCTATTAATGTTCTGCTTCTTGACCTGGGTCTTGGTTACAAGAGTATGCTCCCCTTGTGAAAATTCATTGGGCTGTACATTGCAGTATGTATACTTTTCTGTATGGCCAGTGACTCCACAGGAAGAAAGCAGTTGATGATAGACATCTAACTTAGTTTCTACAATGGGAAAACCTAAAACAAACAAATGCCCCCACCCAGGAATGCAGTACAAGGTGATAAAGGAGGCTCATGGAAATACTGATCAGAATGATCAGCTTTCTGAGCTATAAACAGTTAGCCCTGGGGAGTGACAAATAATATGCCACAACAAGCTCACTTGGCTACCTTTTGATCAGAATTCAGAACCATGGTGTCTGTTTGGACAGCAGGAAAGAATTTGCACCTGCAGAATGAAATTCAACCAATTAAGTTAGGAAATTGCCATTTGCAGATAATTATTATTTAGCCGGTTTCTAACTTCCCAGTTCTGCAGCCATTTGAGGACAAGGTCTCAAAACTGCCACAGGGTGTGATGTTGGAGTTGGTTTATTTTAGCTTAATGATCTGGAAGAGGAAATAACCAGTACAGTAATGGCATTGCAAAGAATGCTAAATTAGGATTGTTGCAAATGCTAATAAAGGCAGAGGAACAAAATGGGAAGACTTTACTGATAAAAATCTGGGCTTTCATGAATACCAGTGCATTGAATTCCCAATTCTCTACCCCAGCAATGTTCCTGAGTACCCTCCTTTGTGCTCAAAAGAAAGGTCTCATATCTAAGAAACTTTGATATTCTAACTATTTGAGCATTGCAATTTAATTTTTTTTTTATTTTAGAATAGTTTCAGGTCCACAGAAACATTGCAAAGATAGTACAGAGAGTTCCCATACACACCACACCCAGTTCCTCCTATAATTAACATTTACATTTGTATGGTACATTTGTCATAATTAACGAACTAATCAACACATTATTATTAAAGTCCATACTTTATTCAGATTCTCCTTTGTTTTTACCTAACACCCTTTCTCTGTTCCAGGATGTCATTCAGGATACCACATTACATTTAGTCATCATGTCTCCTCAGACTCCTCTTAGCTTTGACAGTTTCTCAGTTTTGACAAGTACTGGTCAGGTATTTTGTAGAATGTCCCTCAACTGGGATTTATCTGATGTTTTTCTCATGATCATACAGGGTTTATGGTTTGAGGGAGAAAGGCCACTGAGACAGAGTCCCATTCTCATCACATCATATCAAGAGACATACTATCAACATGACTTATCACTGTTGGTGTTAACCTTGATCACCAGGCCAAAGTAGTGTTTGCTAGGTTTCTCCAATACAAAGGTACTCTTTTTTTTTTTTTTTAAAAAAAAAAAAAAAACCCTTTTCCATAGTGTACTCTTTTGGAAGGAAGTTCCTATGTGTAGCCCACACTTAAGGAGTGGAGTCATGGTCCTCCTCTGTTTTAATTTCCTTTGCTGCTTAAGCAAATACCATCCAATGGGTTGGCTTAAAAATGGGAATTTGTTAGCTCACAATTTTGAGGCTAGGAAAAAGTCCAAATAAAAGCGTCATCAAGGTGATGCTTTCTTCCTCAAGACTGGTGTTCTGGGGCTGGCTCCTGGTGATCCTTGGTCCTGGACTCCTCTATCACATGGCAATGCACATAGCAGCCTCTCTTGGCCTCTCCCTTCTCTTACAAGTTCAGGTGACCTTCAGCTTTTTGCTTCCCATGGCTTTTTTTCCCCTGTGTATCTGAATTTCACTCTGCTTATAAAGGACTTCAGTAATAGGATTAAGATCCATCCTGATGGAGGTGGGCTACACCTTAATGGAAGTAACCTCATCAAAAAGACCTGCTTACAATGGGTTCATACTCACAAGAATGGATTAGATTAAGAACATGTTTCTCTGAGATGCGTAGCTCCAAACCACCTAGACTCCTTGAAGGTGGAGTATCTACACAAATTATTTGGAATTTTTCTGCATGGGAGATTTGGCTATTGTCCTTCATTTATTTATTCAATTGTTTATTTCAGGATGAACTCATGGATATTTATTTTATACTTTGGCTTTAATCCAATACCAATTCATTAATTTTGTTCCTCAAATTGTTTCATCTTTGATTCCTGTGTCTCTTTGATATGCCCCCATTATCGTGGTTCTTTTCGGGCACTTCCTTAATTTCTGACACTCCAGGCTCATTCTGTATCTTCCCTGCCCTAGTCCCAGAATCTGCCATTTCTGCAAGGATCCCTGGTTCTTCTTATTGAAGAATGGCATTAGAAACCAAGATCTGGGCAGTATATGTGATCATTGCTACTGGGCCCTCTCAGCTGATAGCACAAGGAAATATATGTGTATATGCTAAACCACATATATACACATATCTCTAAATATTTCTACAAGTATCCATCTGTATCTATAGTAATAAATCATGAGTTCATATTGATGTCTCCCACTCTAATACATTACCACATGGATCATTCTAGTCTCTTCTTGATTATCTGTAACCTTTCCACCCCAACAGTGAGAAACTTAACTCCCACCATCTGCCATCCATCTACTTAATTGTTCAATTCCAGTATACATGCATAGTGGTTTCAGAATAGTTAATCCATACTACCATGAGAAACAACTTTATCAACTCGAGAACAATGCTTATGTTCAGTTTCTTTTGTATTTAGTCAAAGAGATTCCACTCATAAGATCAGTACATTTTACCCCACCCTATTCAATGAGTGCTTTCAATACATCTGTAGTACAGTTAGATTATTTTGTCACATTATGCATTCCATTGTGGGATCCACTCACCTACTAAATTTTGTTTTAATTTGCATTCACTCTTTGTGCTGTAAAGTTCTATGGATTTTGACAAATACATAGTACCGTGTTTCCACCATTACATTCTAATACAGAATAGTTTGCCCTAAAAAATCCTCTGTGCTTTTCCCATTCATCTCTTCCCTGACTTCCATCTGTCCCCTCCACCCACCCACCCTGCTGGAACTCCTGGAAACCATCCATCTATTTACTGTCTCTATAGTTTTGCCTTTTCCAAAATATCATATAAACAGAATCATACACAATGTACAATGTGGCCATTTCAGACTAATGTTTTGCAGTTATGCATTTGAGTCACACTTTGTGTGCCTTGATAATGTATTCCTTTTATCATTAAATAATATTCACTCCATTACAAAATGTACAAAGTTTGTTTATTCTTTCACCTATTGAAGGACATTTTGCTTGTTTCCTGTTTTTGAAAGTTATGAATAAATGAAACTACTATAAGCATTCATGTGCAGGCTTTTGTGAGGACTTTCCACTCATTTGGTTAAACTAGGAACATGATAGCTGGCTTGTATGGGAAGACCATATTTAGCTTTGTAAGAAACTGCCAAACTGTCTTCCAAAATGGCTATGCCATTTTGTATCTCCACCAGTAATGAATGAGAGTTCTTGTTACTCTGCATCTTAATCAGTAATCAGTATTGCCAGATTTTTGGATTTTAGCCTTCCTAATAGTTGAATCATAGTATCATATTGTTGCTCTAATTTGCATTTCCCTAATGATGAATGATGGTGAGCATCTTTTCACATGCTTCTTTGCCACTTGTACATTTTTTTCCTGAGTAATTTGTTCAGAACTTGTACCCATTTTTAAAATGGCCTATTGTTTTTTATTGTTGAATTTTAGGAATTCCTGTGTACTTTGGTTACAAGTCTTTTATCAGATATGTATTTTGCAGATGTTTACTCCCAGTTATGTGACTTGTGTTTTATTCTCTTAACAGTGTCTTTCACAGAAAGTTATTGATTTTAATAACATCAAATTTATAATTTTTTCTGTTGGTATTGTATCTAAAATCTCATCATCAAACCCAAGGTCATGTAGATTTTATCTTATATTTACTTCTGTAAGATTTATAGTTTTTCATTCTAAATTTATGTCTGTGATCCACTTTGAGTTAATTGTTGTGAAAGGTGTAAGGTTTGAGTCTAGGTTCATTTTTTTGTACATGGATGTCTAATTGTTCCAGCACCATCTCACCATTTATTGAAAAGATTATCCTTTCTCCATTGAATTGCCTTTGCTCTTTTGTCAAAGATCAGTTGACTATATTTGTATGGATCTATTTCTGGACTTTCTATTCTGTTCTGTTGATCTATGTGTCTACTCTTTCACCAATACCACTTTGTCTTGATTCCTGTAGCTTTATCATAAGTCTTGAAATCAAGTAGTGTGAGTCCTCAAAATGTGTTCTTCTTCTTCAGTATTGTGTTGGCTATTCTAAGTCTCTTGACTTTCCATACAGAAACTTTAGAATCAGTTTGTAGATATCTATAAACTAGCTTGCTGGGATTTGATTGGGATTGCATTAAATCTGTAGATTGAATTGGGAATCATTAACTTCTTAATAATATTGTCTTCCCATTCATGAACACAGAACACTGCTCCAGTTATTTAGATCTTTTATATCTTTCATTAGTGATTTGTAGCTTTCCACATACAGATCCTGTGCATATTTTGTTATATGCAAACTTACTTCAGTTGATTTTAGTATTATTGTAGAAGGTTTTTTTTAAATTTCAAATTCCAATTGTTCTTTGCCAGTATACAGAAAAGCAATTGACTTTTGTATATTAAGCTGATATACTGAAGACTTGCTGCATGCATTTATTACTTCCAGGAGGTTTTTTGTATATTCTTTGGGATTTTCTACGTACACAATCATGTCATCTGTGAATAAGGACAGATTTATTTATTTATTTCCAATCTGCAAACTTCTATTTCTTTAATCTTGTCTTATTTCATTAACTAATTTTGAATAAGAGTGGTGACAGAGGACATCCTCGCCATCTTCCCAATCTTATGGTGAAAGCATCCAGTCTCTAGCTATTAAGCATGTTGTTTGCTAGTTTTTACCAAGTCCAGGAAGTTCCCCTTTCTTCCTAGTTTGATGAGAGTTTTTATCATGGATGGGTGCTGAATTTGTCAAATGTTTTTTCATGCATCAATTACTACTTTGTTGTAGGGTATAATTATTTTAATAATTGTTGGATTCAATTTGCTAATATTTTGCTTATATTTTCCTAATCCTAATATTGGGATTTTTGCCTCTATGTTCATGAGAGATATTGGTCTACAGTTTCTTTTCTTGTAATGTCTTTATTTGGTTTGGGTATTAGGTTAATGCTGCCTCAAAGAATGAATTAAGAGGCATTCCCTCTACTTTTATTTTCTGGCAGAATTTATGGAGAATTGGTCTCATTCTTCCCTTATATATTTGGTAGAATTGACAAATGAAACCATCTGAGCCTGGTGCTTTCTTTTAGAAGGTTATTAATTGTTGATTCAATATCTTTAGTAGATATAAGACTATTCAAATTATCTATTTCTCCTTGTGTGAGTTTTGATAGTTTATATCTTTCAAGGAATTGGTCCATTTCATCTAAGTTAACGAATTTGTGGGCATAGAGGTGTTCATAGTATTCCATTAGTATCCTTTTAATGTCCATGGGATCATTACCGATAACTCCTCTTTCACTTCCAGTATTTTGGTAATTTATGTATTCTCTTTTTTTTCTTGGTTAGTCAGGCTAGAGTTTTATCAATTTTGTTGATCTTCTCAAAGAACTAGGTTTGGTTTCATTGACTTTCTCTATCAGTCTCCTGTATAAAATTTCATTTATTTCTGCTCTAAATTTTATTATCTCTTTTCTTCTTTATATTTTCAGCTTAAATTGCTCTTCTTTCTCTAGATTCCTAAGGCGGAAGCTTAGGTTATCAATCTTACAGCTTTCCTCTTTTCTAATATATGCATTTAATTCTATAAATTTCCCTCTAATATTGCTGTTGCTGCATCCCATAAATTTTGATAAGTTGTATTTTCATTTTAATTTAGTTAAAATATTCTTTTAATTTCTCTTTAGGCACCTTTTTTGACCCATGTGTTATTTATAATATGCATTATTTAATTTCCAAATGAATGGAGATTTTCCAGATCTCTTTCTGCCATTGATTTCTAATTTAATTCTACTGTGATCTGGTAATATACCTTGTGTGATTTTTATTCTTTTAAATTTATTTAATTATGTTTTATAGACCAGAATGTGGTCTATATTGGTGGATGTTTCATATATGCTTGAGAAAAATGTGTTTGCTGCTGCTGTTAGATAGAGGATTCTATACCATAGCAATTAACTCATGTTGATTAGTAGTGTTTTTAGTTCATCGGTATAATTTTTGCCTGATTGAAGCCTCCAACTGTAATGGTGAATTTGCCTTTTTTCCCTTTTTGTACTATTAGTTTAGCATCATGAACTTTGACACTCTGTTGTTAGGTGCTTGCATGTTTAGGTTTTCTTGGAGAATTGACCTCTTTATCATTATATAATGATAATCCCTGATAGCCTTTTTGGCTCTGAAATCTTATGTTTTTGAAATTAATATAGTTGCTTTGGACTTATTTTCATTAGCATTAGCATGGTGTATCTTTCTCTATCCCTTTACTTTTAACTTATCTTTGTCTTTTTATCTAAATAGTTTACTTTAGACAACAGCATAAGTTGGATCTTGGTTTTGTCATCCATTCTGACAATCTCTGTCTTTTAAGTGGTACATTTAGACCATTCAAATTTAAAGTGATTATTGATATAGTTGGATTAATATCTACAATGCATGTAATGCTATTTATAGAATTTTTTCTTTATTTCATTTTTCCCCTTCTATTCTGCTTTCTCTGTTGTTAATTGAGCATTTATGTGATTCCATTTTATCTCCTCTTTAAGCCTATCAATTATACTTCCTTCTTAAAAAAATTTTGATGATTTCCCTAGAATGTCCAACATACATTTTTAACTAATTTAATTTCACCTCGAAATAACACTATACTGCCTCAAAGATAGTGCAGGTACTTTATAACAGAGTATTCCCAATTCCTCCCTCCCATCTCCTGTAAAATCACTGTCATTCATTTCACTTATCCATATGTTATAATCACCCAACATATTGCTGCTATTTTTACTTTAAGAAAACCAGTTATCTTTTAGATCAATTAAGGATTAAAAAGTTAAAAGATCTTATTGTACCCTCATATATTTCTTCTCCAATGCTTTCCCTTTCTTTATGTAGATCCAAGTTGCTGGTCTATATCATTTTCCTTCTGTCTGAATAACTTATTTTAATATTTCTTGAGGGCAAGTTTGCTGGCAATGAATTCTCTCAGTTTGAAAAAAATCTTTATTTCTCCTTCACATTTGAAATACAATTTTGCTGGATATAGAATTCTGGGATGGTGGGTTTTTTCTTACAACATTTAAAATATTTCACTCCACTCTTCTCTTGCTTTCATTTCTAATGAGAAGTACGCTGTAATCCTTATCCTTTTTTCTCTATAGGTAAGGTGTTTCCTCCATCCCCAGTTTCTTTTAAGATTTTTTCTTTATCTTTGGTTTTCTACAGTTTGAATATGATATGCCTAGGCTTGAGAATTTTTAGAATATTTTCCCTGCTTGGTGTTTTCTGAGCTTCCTTGACCTGTGGTTTTGTGTCTGTCATTAATTTTGGAACATTCTTAGCCATTACTTCATATATTAATTCTGCTTCATTCTCTCATTTTCTTTCCAATTATGCATTTGTTATACCTTTTAAAAATTGTCTTACAGTTTGTGGGTAGTCTGAGAATTTTTTTGTTATTTATTCTTTTTGCATTTTAGTTTGGGAAGTTTCTATTGACCTATCTTCAAGCTTGCATCTGCTGATGAGCCCATCAAAGACATTCTTCCATTTCTGTTGCAGTGCTTTTTCATTTCTAGCATTTCCTTTTGATTCTTTCTTATAGTTTCCATCTGTTCTTGCCTGTTATCCACTTTTCCTATTAGAGAACTTAACATACTTGTGCCAGTTTGGATGTATTATGTCCCCCAAAATGCCATTATTTTTGATGCAGTTTTGTGGAGGGAAGACTTATTAGTGTTGATTAGATTGGAATCCTTTGATTGAGTGTTTCTGTGGAGATGTGATTCAATCAACTGTGAGTGAAACATTTGATTGGATAATTTCTGTGGAGGTGTTACTCTGCCCATTCAGGGTGGATGTTAGTTGGATCACTGGAGTCATATAAAAGAGTTCACAAAGCAGCTGTGAGTGACATTTTGGAGAGCAAATGAGAGTGACATTTTGAAGAGGAGCTGCAGCTAAGAGAGGACAAAATGCCCCAAGAGCAATATTTTGGAAAACAGCATTTTGAAATGCAACTTGGGAGCAAGCAGATGCCAGCCACATGCCTTCCGAGCTAACAGAGGTTTTCCGGATGCCAATGGCCATCCTTCAGTGAAAGTACCCAACTGTTGATGCTTTACCTTGGACACTTTATGGCCTTCAGACTGTAACTTTGTAACCAAATAAACCCCCTTTATAAATGCAATGCATTTCTGTTATTTTGCATTCTGGCAGCATTAGCAAACTGGAACAATACTAATCATAGCTGTTTTAAATTCCCTATCTGATATTTCCAACATCTACATCATATCTGAGTCTATTTCTGAAGATTGTTTTATTTATTTAGACTGTATTTCTTCTGGCCTTTAGGCAAGACTTGTAAATTTTTGTTCAAAAATAAACATGTTACATCAGGTAATAGGAATTCGGGTAAATGGGCCTTTAGTGTGAGGATTCATGCTAATCTGGCTAGGTGTTGGGCTGTGTTTAATGTTTGCTGTAGTTATAGACACCAGATTTTCTAAAATCCTCTAGTTTCCTTGTTCTTGTCTCCTTTCTTGACTTTTCACTTCCTTAAGTATTCCTCCTCAGAAAGAGTCATGTTTTGCAGCTCTTTCAGCTATAATCCATTGTTGTTATACTGGAGGCCTGTTGGTGTGGTACTAAAGTATATAGGAGGGTAGTATTCTATAATCTTCTGATTAAAACTCAGTTTTTAGTTGTCTTGTATCTCAAGGCTGTAACCTTCACAAAGGTTTCTCTAATGATATATATATATATATATATATATATATATATATATATATTACCCTCTGCCCCCTACTCCTTTCCCTGGCTGTAGCATTTCAAATCTATTTTCTTGAAGTCCTGGCTCTTGTTCACTGTGCATATTCTCTTCTCCCTATGTGAACTAGGAAAGCTAGAGGGAGCTGGATTGGGAGCAGTGCTCTTCCCCAAGTTGAGATAACTTAGAAAAGTCTTTTCCCCTAGATACTATGTCTTTATTATGGAGAAGGCCCTGGTCACATTTCACAATGGTTACTCTTTCTCTACCCCTGCCAGAACCAGGAGGGTATCTTTTCCAGTCTTCACCAGAAAAATCAGATTCGTTCCTGGAGGTAAAGCTGACAAATTGTGGGGAACTCTCTAAGACTTCAATCCCCAGGAGTTTCTTATTAACACACTAGTCAACACCCAAACCCACAGCAATTCATTAAAACTACCATTTAAGTATCCCTTCTAGTTTATATCTACAGAAGTTCTGCTCCAGGTTAGCAGATCTTGGCTGTGACTCTCTGGGTGTGCCTGTCCCTACAGATAAGAAAAGTTGTTGATTTTCAGTTTTTCCAGATTTTTCATTGTTATAAGGACGGGAAACATGACTTCCAAGTTTTTTGCATGTCAGAGCTGCAACTAGAATCTATCTAGTATTCTAACTAAAGGATGTAAAATATTATGTTTCTAAGAGGGGTATTGAGAAATATCATTTATTGAGTATTTGAAAAGTTTTTAAGAAACAATTGGTGTGTGCCTATTATCTATAAGGTACTCTTCTAAGGTATGAGGCCACCTCAGTGAACAAAAAAAAAGTTCCCTGCCTTCAAGAAGCTCCCATTCCATTTGAAAGGAGACAGGAAATGATGGTAAATGCTCTAAAGTAAAATAAGCTGAGTAAGGGTTATAGAGAGTGAAGAAATGGAGGTTGGGGTATGCTATTTTAAAGAGAATGAACAGAAAAGTCCCCTCTGCTGAGATAAAATTTGAAAAGACCCAAAGGAAGTGAAGGAGTGTTCTTGTAGGATCTCTGAGAGACGAGCATTCAGGGAATATAAAGAAGGCTGGAGAGGCTGGATTGGAGCCATCAGTGAGAGAGTCACAGGAGAGGGAATAGTGGGAGGCCTCATCATGTCAAGCCTCATAGGTCATGGTATGGAGTTGAGGTTTCACTCTGAGTGAGATGGGAAACCACTGAATTTTCAACAAAGGGTGACATAAGCTGACATATCTTAAAGGAATCCCGCTGACTTCTGCATTAAAAACAGAGAGTTGCAGGAGATGGGGACAACGTGGAAGCTATGGAGACTATTTAGGATGCCATTGGAATAATCCAGGCAAGAAATGGTGACATGGGGTAGTGAGATGTGGGTAGATTCTGAAGCTATTTTAAGGGTAGAGCTGACAGGATTACTGATATATTGGTTATGTTGTTCAACCCTCATAACAACCTTTGGTAAAATAAGGGCACTAAAACTTATGTGTGGGGAAGAGTGTGACCCTCAAAGAGATCTTACCCAGGTACTTAGCTAATAAGTGGCAAATCAAAATTCACATCCAGGTCTGTCAATCTCCAGATCCCTAACTATGATACTCTCACACATAGCCTAATAGAGTTATGAGGGGTCTTAGAGTTCAGTTCAATACTTTCTTGCACAGAAGAAAAAACAACTGAAGTTTAACAAAGTTAAGATATGCTCTAGGTCTTACAATTAGCCAGAGGCAAAACTGGGAAAAGAGTACCTGTCTGGTGACACCAGAATGCATCTCTTTCTATTCCATACTGTTATTTTACCTAATAAGCAGGAATATACAGCCAAAAGTAGCAGCCAATTGTCTAATAAACTGAAGTTCATCGTAAGATAGCTTTATTACAAAATCCACTCTATGTGGGTCATCTTTAGAAGGCATCACAAAACGGGGGATATTTTTATTACCCTGAACCCTGGATAATGCATATACATTTATCCATTAACAAAATGGTGCAAGATATAAGGGAATGCTCTAAGAAAAAGAAAAAGAAGGAAAGAGAGAGAGAGAGCAAAAGAGAGGAAGGAGGGGAGGATGAGAGGAGGGGAAGGAGGGAGGAGGGGAGGGAGGAAGGAAGGAAGGAAGGAAGGAAGGAAGGAAGGAAGGAAGGAAGGAAGAAGCAAAACAATGCCCAGGAAGTCAACAAGTCCTAGTTGCCCAGGAAACACACCAGGGCTGGCAAAAGGTTTAACTTTCAAGTGTTTTGAAGGATTCTTTGGGGACTTCTGTGCCAGTTATATTAACACTTATGCTGTGGCACTGCTCAGCATAAAGAAGTGACTTTATTCTGTTCAATTTAATTGGATGTTTTCTCCTAGAAAAGATATGCTAGGAAAAAAAGAATGGTAATTCCTGGAAATAAATTGGGGTCTTTTGCATTTTGTTAAATGCCTCTTCACCTAGTAATGCCTACTCACTCTTCAAGTTCAACTTAATCTATTTATGAAAGCCCTTGCTATGTACCTGAACTGGGATGAGGGCTTTACATACATTATTTATTCAAATCCTCAAAACAACCCTATGAGGTAGGCATAATTATTTCCGTTTTACAAATGAAGAGACTGAGGCTACTGGTTTGTACATCCTCTTTTGGTTCCCAGAGAACCCTGAGTTTACTTCTATACCTTTATTTCAACAAGTGAATCAAGGATTACAGTGCTGTGTGATAGTTCTCTTCCAATATGCTTTGAATGCCTTGAGGGCAGAAACCCTTTTCTCGCTCCTCTTCATGACTTCAACATACCCTGAGAAGATCTTTGACTTAAAATTTAGCTTAATTCCAACAGTCCTATGAGATGTGCATCATTATCTCCACTTTACAAATGAAGAAATAGAGTCTTGAAGTACTTAATCATGAACAAAGTCATGCAGCTATTGAGAGTTGAGGTTCTGAAAAGTTGAGGTCACTCAAAGTCATATTTAATTTGCAAATGGTTAGTGAAATATCTTTACTTTCTAGCCGGCATTTCAATATGATTTTTGGGATGTATAAGAGTGGAAAGGAAATAATCTACTATTTTCTGGCTGAAATCAACTCAGGACAGAATATTTCTCCCCAATGCACCAGCATTTGGTTGGAAGGAGTCATCACAAATGCTTTGTACCAGGAGATGGAGAGAGTCAAAGCTCATAGCCAAGGCCCCCTCACCTGTCTGGCTGCCTATATAGCTCATTAAGCTATGACTTGGCCCACTCTAGCTCAGCCTCAGAAAAAGTAAAGATAGACTTAGATAAGTTAGCACAAAGATTTTAATATGTATATTGGTTTACTTGAATGTTTGGACCGCCACTTGTCCATAATTACACGTTCCTTTAGCTTTGAGTATCTGAATAATTGTTGTTCTTCTTATATTCTTATTTTCTGACATCTCAAGCTTTCCAAATATGCCTGTTTGGATATATTATGTCATCCAAGAAAAAGCCATGATGTTTTAATCCAATCTTGTGGGATATTTGGATTAGGTTGTTTCCATGGAGATGTGACCCACCAAACTGTGGGTGATAACTTTGAATAGATTGTTTCCATGGAGGTGTGGCCCCACTCACTCAATATAGGTCTTGATTAGTTTACTGGAGCCCTATAAGAGCTCAGACAGAAGGAGCTCAGTGCTGCAACTTAGAGAGACATTTTGGAGATGGCCGTTGAAAGCAGACTTTTGCTGATGCTTCGGAGATACTAGCCCAGAGTTTGCTCCAAGAAGCTAAGCCTAGAGACATTTTGGAGAATGCCTTCCCAGTTCACAGAGGTTTTCCGGATGCCATTGGCCTTTCTCCAGTGAGGGTATACTCATGATTATGCCTTGGTTTGGACACTTTTATGGCTGTATAAACATAAATTTGTAACTTAGTAAATCCCCTTTATAAAGACAATCCATTTCTGGTATTTTGCATAACAGCAGCATTAGCAAACTGGAACACCGAGCCTCTTATTTAAGTTTTGGCTTACTGTCAATAATGAATCTAATTTGTAAAAGATGCAGCAGAGTAACTTATTTCTTCCCCAAATTTACAGAACCCTTTAATTTCTTTTTTATGTTTCAGCACAGTATTTATTTTAAAAGGTTCATTTTATTTTATCATTGAAAATTATCTTTCAATCTATTTAAAATCCTCTCTTGTGCATAAAGCTTCAACAAAACAATAACAAAAATCAGAGTAAAAAATATAAAGCCCTGTAAAAATATGGCTACACAAGAAATAATATAGTATAATACATTGTCCAGCCACAAAATTTCAATTCTGAAGCAATTTCCTCCATAAGAGTCTGTATCCAGTTTTAAAATGAGGAAAAAATGAAGTTAACTTTATCTTTAAACATGTTAAACTTTACTATAATGCATATATTACAAAAGGAAATAGTATGCTTATATTTTATATAATCTGATATATAAAATTCATTTCATGCAATTCATTTTGTAGGACAGTTAACCATAAGAGTTCAGTTTTCATGGAAACCCACTAATTCATTTTTTAATTCAATTTTATTGAGATATATTCACATACCATGCAGCCATACAAAGTGTACATTCAGTTGCTCACAGTACCATTATATAGTTGTGCGTTCATCGCCAAAATTAACTTTTGAACATTTTCATTACCACACACACAAAAATAATAAGAATAAAAATTAAAGTGAAAAAGAACAATTAAAGTAAAAAAGAACACTGGGTGCCTCCCCCCCCCCATTTTTCTACTCATCCATCCATACGCTGAACAAACGGGAGTGTGGTCCATATGGCTTTCACATTGTCAGCCCTCATAAGCTACATTTTAAACAACTGCTTTCAAGCTTCAAGGCTACTGGGTTATAGTTTGATAGTTTCAGGTATTTACTGGTAGCAATTCCAACTCATTAGGACCTAAAAAGGGTTGTCCATATTATGCATTAAGAGTGCCCACCAGAGTCACCTCTCAGCTCCTTTTGGAATCTCTCTGACACTGTAGCTTATTTCATTTCCTTTCACATCCCCCTTTTGGTCAAGAAGATGTTCTCCGTCCCACAATGCCGGGTCTAGATTCCTCCCTGGGAGTCATCTTCCATGTTGCCAGGGAGATTTATTCCCCTGATGAACCCTTTAATTTCAATCAGGGACTTCAAGGCAGAATAACTGGTATTCTTGCAAGTTTTCTGGGAGCAATTATCTTAGTCGTGTTACATTGGAGTGAGGGTGGGACTGGTGAGGGGTCCCACAGGGCTTCTGTCTGTGGATTTTGAAATCTAAACACCAATTTTTAGGCCTAAAATGCTTAGTACATTTCCAACTAAATGGATAATATGTGTAACTTAACAATGCCAATAACTTGCATTACACGTGAGCTGGTTTTGTAGCTGTGTATACTCTGAAGTCCCTGGTAATCAAGAAGAACAAAGCTCAAGTCATGAATCCAATCATATATCATCAAAAAAGAAGTCACAGAAAGTGAAAGGAAAGCTGTTGACAAGAAAACAGCACTAAAGTGGAGATATAAGCAGGGTATATTAACAAAGCACAAGGATCTCTTCATGCAAATTAAATATACAGCAATTAATCCAGCAATTCTATGCCTAGGAATCTATCCCAAAGATAACATTGGAAAAAAAATATAAAAAGAATGCACCAGATTAATCAGTGAAGTGTTATTTATAACAGAAAAGACTAAAAACAGCACAAATATTCATTAATAGGAGGTGGATTGAATAAAATATGGTATATCCACCCACAATGCAGCTATAAAAGGAAATAGGAATATTTCTATATACTGCTAGGTAGAGAAAAGTGTGTATAGTGTGCTGAGAAAGGGAGGGAGAACTAACATAGATTAGAGGAGACTCCAGAAATATATCAACCAAAAACAATGTGTGGACTTTGTTTAGATGTTGAATTTATATACTATATGAAAGCATGTTGGGGGCAACTGGGGAAAATTAAACACAGACTAGATACAGAAAATATTAAAGAATTATTTTAAATTTTAAATTTTGCAGCTGTAATAATGATATTTTTGTCACATTTTCTTAAAAAGTTCTTGTTTGTAGAGATAAATACTGGCATATTTTTGGAAGAAATGATCTGAAGTCTGGTATTTGCACTGAAAATATTCCAGCAAACAAAAAGATTCATGAAACTGAAACAGAAGAATCTCCATAAATGTTGACTCTGGATGATGAGTACATGAGGAATACTATTCTCATGTTTGTGAATGTTTTGTTGCATAATAAGTTAAAATGAATTGTGTATATACATACATACATATACCATATAGAAATATAGAAATAGAGGTAAATGATAGTGGTGATGATAGAGAGATAGATGATAGAAGATAGATAGATAGATAGACAGTGGGTCTTGGGGGGGATTTGGATATCTGAATTTTGTAAAAGATCCAAAGTTAACTAGCATCCTCATTAACCACACAATAGGATATGATATTTGGAGGTTAAAAATTCTCAAAGATTTTGACACTTAAAAATTCATACTGAGAGGGGATTATGGGAAAGTGGCAGAGTAAGAAACTGAACGACTCAGTCTTTCCACCAAAACAACTATTAAACAGGCAGGAACTGTCTGAAACAACTATTTTGAAACTCTGTAGGCCAGAAGAACACTGTATAACCTCCAGGGAAGAGCAGGGGGGGGGAAGGCTGATAAATTAGGGTAAAGAACAGTAAATTGCTCTCTCCATGTGGCAGCTACCAGCACCCAAACCCCACTCTCAGAGAAGGTCACCTTGGGGTCCAGACCTTGCTAGCTTGCTGGTGACAAAAAGGGACAAAAAAAAAGTTTCTTCCCCAAGAACAGGGTTACGTGTCTGGTCACTGATCACAGCTTTAGATTAGCAAATTTGGATTGCTGAGGGTCCAGCTCCGAGGGCAGCTATTTGTTTCAATCCATCCTGGAGAAAGGGGATAGTAGCCATTGTTTAAAACTACCTGGATGGAGGCAGCAGCAACTGTCGTTTCAACCCTCCCCTGACATGAGCATTGGTGGTGGGGGGTGGAGACATAAAGTCACTGTCCTTCCCCAGGGCTGTGGGGACTGTTAGTTGGAGGGCTCAATTTGCTGGGCAGGCCACAAAAGCTCCTCATTGGGGAGCCATAAGAGAAACTCTTGGTGCCCTTCCCAATCCCTTCCCAGGGGCACTTTGAAGCCATTCAGCACCTCCTTGGTGGGCCTCTAACCTTGTTGTGTCTGGGAAAGACTGACTTTGGAAAATCCACTCCCACCTACCACTGCTCCCAGAATTTTCCTTCCAGATGAAAGCAGCTTGAAATGAGGAAAAGTGGGTAAAAAACTATAGAGGTGGACACTCTGGGGCAAAGTCCTGCTGGCTTCAAACACCTGGGAAAGGGAAAGCTGTCTCCTGGGAAACAGAGGGGACAATAAAACTTATATAAACAGGGGAACTCAAAAACAACTTATAATCAAAAGCACAGGAAAAGACAGAGGGCCAGAAAGACAGGAAAAATGCTGGACACTGCATTTGCCTTGGGCAGACCATCCTGATTGGAGGGCCGAAGCACAAGAAAGTCTCTATCTTATCACCAGCTGGTTACAAAATCAAGAAACAGACTCTCAGGGAATAAATCCCAGAGTTAACATTTTAAAACATTAAAATGTACAGTGTGCAACATAAGAGTACAAGATAAATAAAGAAACAAGAAATGGTGGCACATCCAAAGGAAGAAAAAGAAAATCAAGAAATCATCATTGAAGAACATGAGAATGTGGACATACTGAAGAAAGCTTTTTTTAAAATGATGTTACAATACATAAAGAAAATGAAGGAAAATAAAGAGAAAGAACTAAAGTTTATCAGGAAAACCATGAATGAGCAATATGAGAGTCTTAGCAAAGAGATAGAAATGTTAAAAAGCAACCAAATAGAACCACTGGAGTAGAATGAAAAGTCCCAGGAGTGTTTCAAGAGAAGATTGTAGCTGGCAGAAGAAAGAATCAGTGAACTCAAAGAGAAGGTACTTTAAATGAATCAGGCAGAAGAGTGGACTGAAAAAAGAATTATTAAAAGTGGAAATAGGCTAAGACACCTAAGGGACACTATCAAGCACAATTATATGCAATTTGGGAGACCAGAAGATGAAGAAAGAAAGACGCAGAAGGAATAGTCAAAGAAATAATGACAGAGAACTCTCAAACATAGCAAAAGATGTTAATATACACATCCAAGAAACCCAGAAAACACCAAACAGGATAAACATGAAAAATACACACCATCATATACTGATCACACTATTGAATGCAAAGGACAAGGAGAGAGTTCTGAAAGCTTCAAGAGTTAAGCAACATCTTATGTACAAGGGAGTAATGATTAGATTGAATTCCGATTTCTCATCAGAACCCATGAAGGCAAGAAGGCAGTAGGTTGAAATTCTTAAAGTGCTGAAAAAAAACAACTTTCAGTCAAATATTTTATATCCATCAAATCTTTCATTCAAAAATGAAGGAGAGGGGACTCGGGCAAGATGGTGGCATAGAGAGGAGTGGAAGCTAAGTAGTCCCCCTGGAACAACTACAAAAAAACAGAAACAACTAGTAAATAATCCAGAATAACTGCGGGGGGACAAACGAGACCATCCACTCATCATACACCAACCTGAATTGGGAGGAATGCCCGAGAACACAGCATAAAATCTGTAAGCAAAACCTGCGGAACCAGGTCAGGAGGCCCCCTCCCCCATAGCCCGAGCTGTGGAGCCATGTGGTGCCACAGAGAAGCTCTCTCCCAGCAAGCGAATACAGCTCAGCTGAGCTCCAACTGGGGTTTTAAGTAGCGAGTGTGAACTGCTCACTACAGGTACGCAGCCCCAAAAAACAGACAGAGGCTTTGGGTGACGACTGACCTTGGAGAGCCGGAGGGTCGCCTTGGACTGGGTCTGAAGGGGACTATCTGTTTGTTTTTTGGCTCAGTGGAGAAAGCCCCAGTCATTTTCAGTTTCCAGGGTTGTGACTCTGGGAAGGGTGGAGACACCACAAGTAGAGAGTGAGACCATTGAAATGCTAATGACCTCCACCTGAGGGGTCTCTCTTCTCTGGCAGGAAAGGGGTGGGGCCCTTTCCATTCAGAACCAGACCCCAGAGCCTGGGGGAACACGGCCATACCTCCTCACACCAGTCAAGAATTATAGGCTAACAGGTGTCACCTGCTGGGCAGAAAAGCACAGTGACCCGAGGCATCAAAGGGTGGAGCAATTTTCTAAGACACACCCATAGGGAAACCAGATACTGAATATTTCTTCCCTCTGGGACCTGAGCCTGTTCTGGTCTGGGAAAACCTGACTTGGATAACCAAGGAAACCATGCCTAGACAACAGAAAATTACAACCTACACTAAGTAAAACAAAGTTATGGCCCAAAGGAACAAACGTACACTTCAATTGAGATATAGGAATTTAAACAACTAATGCTAAATCAATTCAAAAAGTTTAGAGAAGATATTACAAAAGAGATAGAGGCTGTAAAGGAAGCACTGGACATGTATACGGCAGAAATCAAAAGTTCAAAAAACCTACTAGTAGAATCTATGGAAATGAAAGGCACAACACAAGAGATGAAAGACACAATGGAAACATACAACAGCAGATCTCAAGAGGCAGAAGAAAACACCCAGGAACTGGAGAACAAAACACCTGAAAGCCTACATGCAAAGGAGCAGATGGAGAAAAGAATGAAAAAATATGAGCAATGTCTCCGGGAACTCAAGGATGAAAGAAAGTACAATAATGTACGTATCATTGGTGTCCCAGAAGGAGAAGAGAAGGGAAAGGGGACAGAAGCAATAATAGAGGAAATAATCAATGAAAATTTCCCATCTCTTAGGAAAGACATAAAATTACAGATCCAAGAAGTGCAGCGTACTCCAAACAGAAGAGATATGAATAGGCCTATGCCAAGACACTTAATAATCAGATTATCAAATGTCAAAGACAAAGAGAGAATCCTGAAAGCAGCAAGAGAAAAGCAATCCATTACATACAAAGGAAGCTTCATAAGACTATGTGCGGATCTCTCAGCAGAAACCATGGAAGCAAGAAGGAAGTGGTGTGATATATTTAAGATACTGAAAGAGAAAAACCACCAACCAAGAATCCTGTATCCAGCAAAGCTGTCCTTCAAATATGAGGGAGAGCTCAAAATATTTTCTGACAAACAGACAATGAGAGACTTTGTGAACAAGACACCTGCCCTACAGGAAATACTAAAGGGAGCATTACAGGGTGATAGAAGACAGGAGTGTGTGGTTTGGAACACAATTTTGGGAGATGGTAGCACAACAATGTAAGTACACTGAACAAAGGTAACTATGAATACTGTTGAGAGAGAAAGATGGGGAGCATGTGAGACACCACAAGAAAGGAGGAAAGATAATGACTGGGACTGTGTAACTTGGTGAAATCTAGAGTATTCAACAATTGTGATAAAATGTACAAATATGTTCTTTTACGAGGGAGAACAAGCAAATGTCAACCTTGCAAGGTGTTAAAAATGGGGAGGCATTGGGGGAGGGATGCAATCAGCATAAACTAGAGATTGTAACTAACAGAATCATTGTATTATGCTTCCTTTAATGTAACAAAGGTGATATACCAAGGTGAATGCAGATAAGGGGGGGATAGGGGAGGCATGTTAGACACTTGACATTGGTGGTATTGTCTGATTCTTTATTCTACTTTGATTTAAGGTTATGTTTCCTTTTGCTGCTTCCTAGCTGTCATTTTTTTTGTTTCCTCTTTCTTTTGCCTCTCTACCTTCTTTGACTCTCCCTCCTGCCTTTTGGAAGAAATGTAGATGCTCTTGCTTAGTATGAGCAGAATGTTCAATTAGGATGAACTTAAATGTATGGAAATGAACAGGGGTGTTGGTAGCAAGATGTGAGAATAACTAACAGCACCGAATGGTGTGTGAATGAGGTGGAAAGGGGAAGTTCAGAGTCATATATGTCACCAGAAGGAAAGTTGGAGGTCAAAAGATGGGAATGTATAAAACTGAATCCTATAGTGGGCAATGTCCATGATCAACTGTACAAATACTAGAAATCACTTCATGAACCAGAACAAATGTATGACAATGCAATTAGAAGTTAATAATAGAGGGGCATATAGGGAAGAACTATATACCTATTATAAAGTATATACTACAGTTAGTAGTATTTCAACATTTTTTCATAAACAGCAACAAACGTACTATATCAATACTAGGAGTCAACAATTGAGGGGGGGTGGTTAGGGATAGGGGAGAATTAGAGTTTCCTTTTCTTTTTTTCTTTTTTTCATCTTTCACTTTATTTCTTGTCTGGAGTAATGAAAAGTTTCTGAAAATTGAACAAAAATTAAGTGTGGTGATGGATGCACAGCTGTATGAGGGTACCCAGGGGCAAGTGATTGTACACTTTGGACCTTTGGATAATTGTATGGTATCTGAACAATCTCAATAAAAATGAAAAAAAATGAAATAAAAAAATGAAGGAGAGATTAAGACATTTTTAGATAAGGAAAAGCTGACGGAGTTCATCACCACCAGACTTATAAACATGCTAAAGGGAGTACTTCAGACTGAAAGGAAAAGACATAGACAGTGGCTCAAAAAGGCATAAAGAATTAAAGACCTCCACTAAAGCAAAACATTTGGGTAATTAAAAGTGTCAATATTACTGTAGTGTATTGTTAGGTATGCACTTCCACCTCTTACTAGAGGTGCTAAAATGCAGATGCATAAAAAGTAATGTTAAATCTATGTTTTTGGACATATAATGCAAAAAGATAAAAGTGGTAACAAAGGCAAAAAAAGGTGAGGAGAAGAGGGGTATGGGAAAAGTATATGTGCAGGCTATTGAAGTAAAGTTGTGATCAAACCAAATATGATTGTTATATGTTTAAGATTTTAAATATTAATCCCATAGTAACCACAAGGAAAATAGATGGAAAATATATCCACATAGAAATGAGAAGGCATTCAATATGGTACAACACAAAAAATCCAATAACATAAAAGTAGACATTAAAGGAAGTGAGGGACAAAAATGTCACAGGACTTAAAAAAGCTAAATAGCAATATGGCAGAAGAAAGTCTGGTATTATCAATAGTGACTTTAAATGTACATGGACTAAACTCTCTCCAGTCAAAAGGCAGAGATTGCCAGAATTGATTTAAAAAAATGACCCTAGTATATGCTGTCTTCAAGAGATTCTAATTAAATTCAAGATACAAGTAGGATGGTGGTGAAAGGATGGAAAAAATATACCATACAAGTAATAACCAAAAGAGAGCTTGGGTGGCTATACCTATATCAGATAAAATAGACTTTAAGTCCAAAACACTTATGAAGGACAAAGGTGGTCATTATATACTGATAAAGGGGACAACACAACAGGAAGATGTAACAATTACAAACATATTGTACACAACAGCAGAGCCCCAAAATACATGAAAAAAATGCAGACATATTTGAAGGGAGAAATTGATGGTTCTACATTCTTAGTAGGAGATTTTAATACACCACTTGCAATAAAGGATAGAACATCTAGTCAGAAGATCAATAAGGAAGTACAAGAATTGAGTGATACTGTAAAACAACTATACCTAACAGACATTTATAGAACACTTCACCCAACAAAAACAGAACACACATTCTTCTTAAGTGCACATAGATCGTTCTCCAGGAAAGACCACATGTTGTGTCACAGAACAAGTCTCAATAAATTCCAAATATTGAAATTATACAATGTATATTCTCCAACCAAATGGACTGAAGCTAGAAATCAATAACAGAGGGAGAAATGGAAAATTCACAAATATGTGGAAATTAAATAGCATACTCTCAAACAAACAATGGGTTAAAGAAGAAATAACAAGCCAGTTTAGGAAATATTACAAGGCAAATGAAAATGCAACATACTGAAACTTATGGGATGCAGTTAAAGCAGTGCTGAGAGGGAAATGGATAGCTTTAAATGCTTACCTTAAAAAAGAAGAAAGACTTCAAATCAGTGTGTTAATCTCAAAACTGGAAGAACTACAAAAAGTAGAGCAAATTAAACCAAAGATGAGCAGAAGGAAGGAAATAACTAGGAGTAGAGTGGAGATAAATGAAACAGAAAAAAAAACAATAGAATCAACAGAAACAAAAGTTGGTTCTTTGAAAAGATCATTGAAATTGACAAACCTTTAGCAAGACTGACAAAGAAAAAAAGAGAGAAGATACAAATAATGAAAATCAGAAATCAATAGAGGGACATAACTATTGACCCTGATGAAATAAAATTGTTTTAAGAGGAAATGAACAACTGTACACTAATAAATTAGATAATCTAGATGAAATGTAAAAATTATTAGAAGCACAGAAACTAAACACATTGACTCAAGAAGAAATAGAAGATCACAACAAAACAACTACTAGTAAAGACATTGAATCAATAATCAAAAACCTCTCAACAAACTAAAGCCCAGGATCAGATGGCTTCACAGGGGTATTCTACCAAACATTCCAAGAAGATCTAGCTCCAATTCTGCTCAAGCTCTTCCAAAAAATTGAAAAGGAGGAAACACTCCTTAATTTATTCTACAAGGTCAATATAACCCTCATAGCAACACCAGGTAAAAATATTACAAGAAAAGAAAACTACAGACCAATATCTCTTATGAATATAGATGCAAAAATCCTCAACAAAATGCTTGCAAATCAAATCCGTCAGCATATTAAAGGAATTATACACTATGATTAAGAGGGATTTATCCCTAATATGCAAGGGTGGTTCAACATAAGAAAATCAATTGATGTAATACGTTAACAGAATGAAGGAAAAAAAAGCACATGATCACCTCAATTGAATTGGAAAGGGCATTTGACAAAATACAGCACACTTTGTTGATAAAAACACTTAGAACATCAGGAGTAAAAGGAAATTCCCTCAACATAGTAAAGGGCATATATGAAAAGCCCACAGCTAACATCCTACTTAATAGTGAAAGACTGAAAGCTTTCTCTCTGAGATCAGGAATAAGACAAGGATGTCCAATGTTACCACTATTTTTAAACATTGTACTGGAAGTTCTTGCAAGAGGAATTATGCAAGAGAAAGAAATAAAATCATCCAAATTGAAAAGGAAGAAGTAAAAGTTTCCCTATTTATGGATGACATGTTCCTATCTACAGAAAATCCTGAAAAGTCCACAGCAAAGCTCCTAGAGCTGATAAATGAATTCAGCAAATTGCTGGGGTAAAAGATGAACACTCATAAATCAGTTGTGTTTCTATACACAAGCAATGAACAATTAGAAGAAGACATCATGAAAAGAATTCCATTCAAAATAGCAACTAAAAGAATCAAATACCTGTGAATGAATCTAAACAGGAATGTAAAGGACTCATACACAGAAAACTACAAAACATTCCTAAAAGCAATCAAAGGAAACCTTAATAAATGGAAGGAAATTCAGTAATCACAGGATTGGAACACTAAATATCATTAAGATGTCAATCCCACCCAAAGCAATTTATAGATTCAACACAATTCCAATGAAAATTCCAACAAACTTCTTTGCAGAAACGTAAAAGCCAATCATCAAATTTATACAGAAGAGTAAGGACCCCCAAATAGTGATAGCCATCTTGAAAAGGAAGAATGAAGTCAGTGGGCTCACAATTCCCAATCTTAAAAACATATTGCAAAGCCACAGCAATCAAAACAGCATGGTACTGTCCCAAGACCAGACATATATACTAATGGAATTGAATTGAGAGCTCAGATGTCAACCTCTGTCATTTATGGCCAACTGATTTTGACCACTCATTTGGGAGATATAATCTCTTTAAGAAATGGTGTTGGGAAAACTGAATCTCCATCTGCAAAAACAGACAAACAAAAAAAACAAAGAAGGAAGCCCCTACCTCACACCATAATACAAAAATGAACTCAAAATACATCAAAGACCTAAATATAAGAGCTAGAACTATCAATCTTCTAGGAGAAGATGCAGGAAATCATCTTCAGGACCTTCTGTTAGGCAATGGTTTCTTAGACTTTACACCTAATGTACAAGCAACAAAATTAAAAATAGATAAATATGACCTCATCAAAATTAAAAACTTTTGTACATCAAAGGACTTTTTCATGAAAGTAAAACAACAATGTACACCATGGGGGAAAATATTTATAGACCACATATCCAGTAAAAATTTAATATACAGAATATATAAAGAAAACCTTCAACTTAACAACAACAAACAAAAAAAGCAATTTAAAATGGGTAAAACACTTCAGTAGACATCTCTCCAAAGAAGATATACCAGTGGCCAGAAAACACATGAAAAGATGCTCAATGAATTTAGCTATCAGTGTAATGCAAACCAAAACCACAATGAGATACCATTTGACACCCATTAGAATGGGTGCTATTTAAAAATGGAAAATAATCATTGGAGAGGATCTGGAGAAATAGGAATGCTCATTCATTGCTGGTAGCAATGTAAATGGTGCAGCCCCTGTGGAAGACAGTTTGGCAGTTCCTCAGAAAATCAGGTATAGAACTACCATATGACCCGTCAATCCCATTACTAGGTATGTGAACAAAAGAACTGAAAACAGGGCCTCAGAGTCGTCAAAGAAAGGCATTCAAGAAAATCCAAGGTATTAGTGATGGTAATAAGGAAAGCTGCTCACCCAGTGCATCATCTTTGCCATTGGCTAAGGAGGAAGAGCCTACATTGGTGAATGACACCATCACCATTTAGCATCAAAGAGAATGGTACAGAGGCAGATGAGGGAAGAATGGGGAGGCTTGCTGGGGCTGAACAGCCCAGTCACCTTCTTCATATCTGAAAGCAGAGAGAAATACATAGAGACCTGAAATATTCCACTCCTACCAACAATCAGAAAGATGTACTTCAGGCTCACCTCTGACATAAAGAAAAAGTATATACATGAATTTTAATTTTTATTTTGCTATGAGTTTTTAACTCAATTTTAAATTTAATTTTGAGCAATGCTGTCTCAGCAGCAAAGTCTCCCTAATGCATTTTATAACATGGCTTATTTTGTATTTTTTTCAGAACAAAACTGTGGAAGTAGAATTTTCCATTTAGAAAATCTTTTTTCAGGAATAGCTATCTTGAGTAAAATTCAGAATGTCATTGGTCCTCATATTTTTTAACAAACTCAGCTTTCTCTGGAGGTGGGGGGGGTGTCTTTGAGATGATTATATGCTGGATACTGACTCAAGTTAACAAACCTCATTAGAGACTGATGTGTAAATTCGGAGTGCCAATTTATTAATTTGCAATGAGAAACTTCCAGACGGACTGAAAAGTCACATTGGCCTAATCAGCATTAATTCAACAAATATTTATTGTGCACTTTAATAGGCTGAAATTATTCCCCCCTCTCCCCCCAAAAAATATCAGATCTTATTCCCTGGGACCTGTAAATGTTACCTTATTTGAAAAAAAGGAGGGGTGGGGTGTCTTTTGAGATGTGATTAAGTTAATGATCTTGAGATGGGAAGATGATTCTTGATTATCCAGGTGTGCCCTAAATAAAATCACAAGGATCCTCATGAGCAGGAGGCAGAGTGAGATTTAACTACCATATACACACAGAGGAGAAGGCTATGAGAAGACAGATCAGAGAGATTTGAAGATTTTGGACTTGAAAATAAGCCATGGCCTGGGAATGCTGGCAGCCCCAGAAGCTAGATTCTTCCCTGGAACCCCTATTTTAGTTTGCTAGTGTGCTCCAAGCAGATACCATGAAGTGCATTGGCTTTGACAATGGGAAGTTATTAGCTTACAAGCTTACAGTTCTGAGACTGAGAAAAATGTCCAAATCAAGACAACGCTTTCTTCCTGAAGACCAGCTGCTGGTGATCCTCAATGACTCTGCCACATAGCAAGGCACATGGAGGCATCTGCTGTTCTCTCCCTTCTCTTCCATGTTTTGTTGATTTCAGCTTCTTGCTTCCATGGTTCTCTCTCCCTCTCTCCCTCTCTCCCTCTCTTCATTACATTTATAAAAGACTCCAGTCAGATGACTAAGACCCATCATCTTAACTGAAGTAGCCTCATCAAAAGTCTTTCTTGCAATATGTCCACATCCACAGGAATGGACTAAATTTAAGAACATGCCTTTCTGGGGTACATACAGCTTCAAACCACCACAGCCCCCAGAGTGAACATGGCTCTGCTGGCACCTTGATTTAAACCCAGAGATATTTATTTCAGACTTTGGGCCTCTAGAATTTTGAGAGAATAAATTTTCTGTGTTTTTCCCCAAATTTTATTGAGATACATTCACACATCATACAAACCATCCAAAGTATACAATAAATGACTCACAGTATAGCCACATAGTTGTGCATACATCCTCATGATCAATTTTAGAGAATTTTCATTCCTCCAGATTAGAAATAAGAATAAAAAATTAAACCTTAATCCCCCCATACCCCTTATCCCCCCTATTGTTGACTCATAGCATTGGTGAGGTACATTTGTTACTGTTGATGAGAGATTACAACATTATTGTTAACTGTAGTTCATAGCTTGCAATAGATACATTTTCCCCACATACCCCTCTATTATTAACTCTTTGTAATAGTGTCATACATTTATTCTCATTCATGAAAGAACTTTTTTATATTTTTTATATTTATACAGTTAATCACAGTCATAATCTACCACAAGATTCATTATGGTACACATTCCTATGTTTTGACCTCCAACTTTCCTTCTGGTGACATATATAACTCTAAACTTCCCTTTTCCACCACATTCACACACCATTCAGTACCATTAATTATTCTCACAATAATGTGCTACCATCACCTCTATCCATTTCCAAATGTTTTAATTTGACCTAGTTAACATTCTGCACATATTAAGCAACTGCTCCCCATTCTTTAGCCTCATTCTATATCCTGGTAACCTATATTTTATATTTTATGTCTATGAATTTACATATTATGCTTGCATATATTTACATATTATCATTAGTTCATATCAGTGAGATAATACAATATTTGTCCTTTTGTGTCTGACTTATTTCACTTAACTTAATGTCCTCAAGGTTCATTCATGTAGTTGCATGCTTCAGGACTTCATTCCTTCTTACTGCTGAATAATACTCCATAGTATGTACATACCACATTTTGTTTATCCTTTCCTCTGCTGATGGACACTTGTATTGTTTCCATCTTTTGGCAATTATGAATGCTGCCACTATGAACATTGGTGTGCAAAAGTCTGTTTGCATCCCTGCTTTCAAATCTACTGGGTATATCCTGAGTGGCCGTATTGGCAGATCATAAGACAACTCTATATTTAGCTTCCTGAGGAACCTCCAATTTTCTGTTGTTTTAAAGCCACAAAGTTTGTGGAAATTTGTTACAGAAGCCGTAGGAAATTAATGCAAGCACCTGCTGTGTGCCAATTGTATGTATGAGGAATATAACAGCAAACAAAACATGGCCCTCTCTTCATGGAGCATCAAAACAGATGATGGGGGTATATGGTTTGATGGCAACAGGTCCAAATACTCTTTGGTATTCCTGTTCATATTGGGAATATATAACCCACAAGCATTCTTTCCTCCAGACAACTCTGTTGTCTTAGTTTGCCTGAGCTACTATCACAAATATCACATAATGCATCGGCTTAAAAAATGGCAATTTATTGTCTCCTGGTTTTGGAGGCTAGAAGGCTTGCTTCTTGTTGGAGTCAGGAGCATTCTGATGCTGGCTTGCTGGAATCCTTGGGATGCCTTTGCTTTTATCTCTGCCTCCCATTACATGGTGATATCCTCTCCTTTCTTGCTGCTTTTCCAGTTCCCACTGACTTCTCAGTTCTCTTTATAGGGCCTGCAGTAATCTGGATTAAGGTGCATCATCATTCAGTTGGGCCAATTTAACTACAAATAACACGTTCAGGAAGTCCTGTTTACAATGGGTTCACCCTCACAGGGAAGTAGATTAAGATTAAGAACATTTCTTTGTTGGGGTACATAATTCAATTTATTTACCAGGTTTCTTTGAAGTGTCAAGCTGATCATCCTTCCTTTTGCACATAGTCTCTTCAGTCTTACGGTCTCCTCTTTCATCCCTACCAACTGCCACTCATACATATATTGTGTATTGATTTTGTTTGTTTAACTCTCAGAGTGCACCCCATTTTCCTTCTTACCAAGTTTTGAGGGATCACCTCACATAGCCATATCTTCTGCATAATATTTAATATTATCCTGTTTGCAACAAGCTTAATTACAGATGTTATACATTTGAACTGGAATGGTTTTAATATTTAATGACACTTTTGGCTGAGACCTTCCATTCAGCAAAAGGACTGTGACCTGGAGAAATGTTCTGGATACTTGGCAAATAATGGCACACAATGTCCTTCAGAACATGGTATCAACTGTCAGCTATGGTGCGCTGCCTAGTAAATCACCATAAACTTCTGTAGGCTGATTTTAAAGATGCTTTGTGAATTATCATGTCTAAGATGAGCTGTGTCTGCTACAGTCAACAAGAAGACTATTTTGCCTCTGATTGGCATCAAGGATGTAGTTTGGGATCTGTCCCTCTCTCCCATGGCAGGCACAAGGTTGTTTGTCATCCAGCCTCATATAGATAAAAAGATCATGCAGAGTTTGTCTTCCATTGCCACTGTTCAACTTTGGAGCTACAAGGAAGAAAGAGGCACAGTAGTTGTTACAGCAATGCTTTCTCTAAGCCCATGGAGAGTTAACTTCACTATAAGCTTAGGTAAAGGAAAAATAATGAATTCCTTTCCTCTTGCCTCCTGCCTCCTGCAGTGCCTATATTCTACCACCAGTCCATATTTGCCATTCAGAAATGACATTAATTCATTTTTCTCTTTAACTGTCTCTAGAATTTGTGAGGTTTTCCTTGGGCTTCAGATACTTCTGTTGGAGTCAGTTGACCTGGAGAGAAAATTGGCTTAAATGCCAAGGGAAAGAGGATAGAGTTTGCCTGTTTCACTCTTCCCCTTTCATAGGCTGTGAAAAAGAATGCACTGAGGGTGGTAGAATCCTTTTTGTATTCCTTTAAAAAATTAATACATGCTGGAATTATAAACAAATAATGTAATCATTGCAGACAATTTAGAATATAGATTAAAGTATCAGGAAGAAAATAAAACTACCTGAAAACCCACCACTCAAAAATAACCGGTACTGGTATTGAGCATGGAAACATTTCAAAATGAAATTGTGATCATTCTTTTAGATATACTTCTTGCTTTTCATAAAATATTTTTTGAATTTTTTATTGAGATATATTTCATACCCTACAATCAACCACAGTGTACAATCAATTGTTCACAGTACCATCATATAGCTGTGCATTCACCACAGTCAACTTTTGAACATTTTCATTACTAAAAAATAATAAAATAAAATAAAAAATGAAATAAAATAAGCACAAGAATAAAAATACAAGTAAAGAGTTTGCCGCAGCAGCACATATACTAAAATTGGAATGATAGGGAAGATTAGCATGGCCCCCGCACAAGGATGACATGCAAACTCATGAAGCATTCCATATTTTTTAAAACTTTCATTTGCAGATGACATGATTCTATATGTAGAAAATCCAGAAAAATCTATAGCAAAGCTACTAGAACTAGTCAATGAATAGAGCAAAATGGCAGGCTACAAAATAAACAAACAAAAATCTGTAGTGTTCCTATACACAAGTAATCTGCAACAAGAGGAGGAAATTAAGAAAAAAATCCATTTACAATAGCAACCAAAAGAATCAAGTATTTAGAAATAAACTTAATGAAGGCCACAAAAGATCTATACAAAGAAAATTACAAGAAGCTGCTAAAAGAAATCAAACAGGACCTAAAAAAAAATGGAAGAACATACCGTGTTCATGGACTGGAAGACTGAATATAATTAAGACGTCAACTCTACCTAAACTGATTTATAGATTCAGTGCAATTCCAATTAAAATCCCAACAACTTACTTTGCAGAAATTGAAAAACCAATAATCAAATTTATTTTGAAAGGCAAGGTGCCCAGAATAGCCAAAAATATCTTGAAAGTGTAAGCCTGGGTAGGAGTTGGTTAAGAGTGTTTTAGGCTGAGGGCACTGCCCAAGCTGAGGCCCAGAGTGGCCTGGAGAACTGAGAGAAGTGGGGTGCAGCTGGCAGAGAGAGTTTGAGGCAGGGGAGCTGGAGGAGGCAACCTTTAAGCCTGGGAGCCCAAATCCGGGTGCCACTGTGCCAGCTCTCCCAAATGTCCCCAAACCCAGGCAGCTCGCCCAGCTCTCCCCTGGCTGGACTTGCTGCTTCCTCGCGGCCTCCCATCCGGAACCGATGTTGGGAGATGGGCCGGAGTGGACGTGGACAGTGGGACAACCCAGTCCTTGTGGAGTTCCTGGCTTTCCTCGCCCCAGAACGCGTCAGAAGCCTGAGGGCCCCTCAGAAGGGATGTGGGATGCGGGCTGGGTTCCCAGGAACAGAGGAGGGTTTGTGGATACCCTCTGGTCTCCTTTATAACCAAAGGCAGTGTCCCCTGAAACCCCTGCCCATAGGGTTGTAGTCTGGTGCCACCAAGTAAAGTTTTGCTCTGGTTAAAGCTATCAGCTGAGAATAGGGTGAGGTTCCCAGCTGTCTCTAAGCTCTGCCCACTTCTGGGCTCTGGCCTCAGTCCTGGGAGGCTGCAGGGGTGCCAGTAATGGGGAAAAGTGAGCGTTTGCAGACTGACCCTCAGGAAAAGTCGGGGGGTGGATGGGGTGGTGAGCTAACAGCTGGCAGGACAGCAGACCTCCCTGGAGCTTCCCTCCGGACCCCCTCCTACTTGAGGGATTGTCCTTTCTCCCCCAGCAAATAGTGTCTGGTGATGGCATCTTCCAGACCAGAGTGAGGACAGGCTTTGCTTTCCAGCCTCAAATTACCACCCTCCTTCTGTCAAATATGACACATTTCCCCAGCTAATGACCTCTGCCCCAGCCTTAAAAAAAAGAAAAACAAACAAAAAAAAAAAACCCTCTCCTTCACCTCTTTGGGCTGGTGACTGCTTTTCCTGGAGCAGATGGAGACTCTCATGGTTCCTTTTGTTTTCCGATGCTTTTTTGCCTGGATTTCCTTCCTTTCAGCCTGATTTCCTGTCCCATGTCTCTTACAGAGCAGGGCTTCCCAATCTCCTCCCTCCCTCCCTTCCTCCCATTGCCATGTGTCTTTGGAAGTCCCTCTGAGTACGCTGGGATTCATGATTGGAATGGCCACAAGGAACCAGCCCTGGATCTCAGATGGGATCTACCCATGGGACAAGCTGGTGGGGAGAGCCAGCCTTTTTGACAGCAGGGGACCTGGGCAGAAATGAGCCCTATGATGCCCAGGAACCACCTGAAGAATAAATACGAGTCACAAACAGCATTACTGCCTGAGTGTGGCACTGGGCCACCTAGACCGGGAAGGGCACGGGAGAATGTCTGGTGCCTGGAACCTTCTGGAACAGAGCAAAGGAGAGGCAGAAAGCTCCTAGCTCCACTCTTGACCTTCTACCTGCCCCTACTCGTGCACGCACAAGGATCCTACCCAAAAATGGTGACAGATGGGTCCTCCAGGAAGCAGATACCAAGACTAAATTAGAGTTGAAGGAGACGTCACACCTGCTGAGGATTGAGGAGGGAAGGAGCAGGATAGGCAGGGAGAGACTTCAGACCACCATGCAGGTGTGAGCTGGGTGAAAGGAGAGGGGGAAGGAAGGAGGCGGATAGGGTAGGAGGAGCCTCTGCTGTCTGCCTGCCTCTGACAACATCTCAGCCAGGCCGATTGGGACCCCTGTCCCAGGTGAGCAGGGATGGCCTGGCTCTCATCTCCCCACCTTGCTGGCTGGGACTGGCCTGGGGAGAGTGTGACCTCGGCAGGAACGCTGCAAAGGATCCCAAATTGTGCAACTGCCGCTGGAGGCTGTAGCTCATGGCACTCCCTGCATCAGCCATTTTGTACGAAAGTACGAGAGTGCATCAGCAAGGGTCACTGGCCTGGTGATTGGCAGACCAGGCTCTAATCCTGGTCTCGTGACCTCAGCCAAGCTTTTCCCCATCTTAGTTTCATAGTATGTGAATGAAGAGAATTGACCCCGCCTCATCTGTTCCCATGTCTATGATCAGGCACAACAATTTGGATTCTGGTTACTTTGGTCTATGAGCTCCTCGTAGGTAAATAGAAATCAGGGCCTGGAGGCCTTTTCTATCTGATGTGGGCCTCCTGGGCAATGATTTGAGTATTTCAGAAAGGTGCACTGAGCATCCACCCTGTGCAGATGCCTATGCCCCAAGGGAGGCCAGGCGTCTTCCCCAGGACCGTGAAACCCAGCTGCCCCCCACTCCCTGCCCCCCACCCCAAGCAGGCTTCTGGATCCTGAAAGGGGAGGGGCGCCATCCCAGATCAGTCCCCCCCAGGCCCTGAGGTAGAGGGATGAGGGGGGTTCAGGGTAAAGGATCCCCAAAATCAGAGTATAATCCCAGTGACATCCCCCCACTCCGCCCACACCACCAACTTACAAACACGTGCATGCACACGGGTGGGCGCACGTGCGCATGCTCACATACACACACAGCCATCTTTGTCATCATTAAGAATTTATCTTTGCGGAACTCTTTTACAGTTTACAAATTGTAAAGCATTACCTCATTGTTTTGATCACTACTGCTTTGAGATGGCCCCATTTTTCCTGGTAAAGAAGTTGGGCTCAGATATAAGACTTGAGCAAGGTCAAATGGCTGGCAGGTGGTTCTTCACTTTGGAGGTAGTCAAGGATCCTTTTGAAGAACCTTCTACCTCATTCCCAACCAAAAAAAAAAAAAAAAGCATAAACAGCCAAAATTTTGCCCACACTTTCAGAGGTTTTCAGATCCTTGCTGCAACCCCACCAACCCCCCTACCCACCCCACCCAACACCCCACCCCCCGCACCCAGTGGTAGGAGGGCAGACTAAAGTTTCAGACGGGGAAAGCTGAGACAGAAGGGGCAGCCCCTGTTGACACTATAGCAGAGTTAGAAAATCTCCATCCCGGCCAGGATGGGCATGGAAGGGTTAAGCGGGGAGAGGGGGGTGTAGGGTTTTGTTTTTCACCTCTGAGGACTCGGTTATGGGTCATTAAGAACACACAAGGCCGCCTGAGTATTCCATTCCCCGGGCCAGCCTCCAGGGCACAGCTCTACTTCCCAACAAGATAAGTCCGATGCTGGAAGACAATCCTGCTTCCCAGAGAGGCAGATGGGAAATCGCCCTAGATAAGGGCTGTTGCTTGCAGTGGGGGTGTCGCACAGGGGCTTTCTGCTTACTGCAAGACTGACACAACCAAGAGGCTGCATTTTTTGCAGGCTAAGAAGAAGTGCCCTTCTTGAAGACTGCGTCTCCACGAGTGTCCTAAGGCATTGCTGCCCTAAGCAGATCTGGAGGGAGAAACCTCCCGGGGTGCAGCATGGTGGCCGGGTAAAAGAGGGGCTGCCTCCAGGACTTCCCGCCGTTTCAGGGGGCTCCAACGATGCCCTGTTGTGGTATCGGTTCTGCTGCCTCCTGCTAGACCCAGGAACAGCACGCCCCCTGCACCCTCCGCCGGGGGCTTTTGGGCATCCTTCCCCGCCCCCGGCCACCACCCAGGTGGTATCTGTGCCCGCGCAGGTGAGGAGAAAGGCCTGTGGAAAACACCATTACTGATAAGTAACAGCTCCTTTCAGGTTTAATAACACGTTGCATCCATCCTAAAGCTCTCTCTCAAAAAAAAGCCCTCTCGAGGGACGGCGCCTCGCGCCTGTAAATAGGAACGACAGGCCGGAGCGCGCAGCGGGGAGGGCGCATGGCGCGGCGCGGGTGTGTAAATTAACTGGGGGCAGCAGAGTAAATACATTACGCACGGTGTTTATTATGCGTCTGAACCTCGGAGGGGTTCTTCGGCTCCCAGAGGTGGCAAATCCTGTTCGGGGAACACAACCCCCACCCCACCCCCCCACTTCCAAGACGTGCGGTCGAGGTCCGTTTCCAGCGGGCCGGGGCCGAGGCCGGGAGCAACGGGAGCTTTGCGTCCCAGGAGCTCAGGGGCAGCCCCCTTCCCGCGGCTGGAGAGGGAAGGGGGTGGGCGAGGGGAGACATGACTCCGGGCGCCGCTCCGGCGAGGGGCCGGGTGGGGAGGGTAGCGGGGTGGGAACAGGCGACACGCCCGGCCCCTTAGCATTCGGCCGGCGCCCCCGCCATCGCCTCGTGCGCCCCCGCGCCCCGTTGTAATTACCCCGATTACCAAATGAATCTCGCGCTTTTGTGCTCGCCGGGCGGTGGGTGCGGGGAGGCAGTTCTAATAGTGGTCATCAGGGCCGAGGGAGGCGGGGCGCTGGGGGCTGGGGGTGGGGAGCACGGGGGCGGGAGGAGGCCCGCTGTTCCCTCGCTCGCTCGCTCGTAGGCTGTACCGGGCGGCGCGCAGGCCGCTGCTGGCTGCTGAGTAATGATTTTTTTTCTAACTGGAGGCGAGCCGCGGCCCTAATGGATGGAACCGCTCTCGGCGCGCTCGCTGCGCTCCCCCTCGATCAATACGGCTCGCGACGACCGCGGGCCGAGCTTCCCCGCCCTTTGTGGTCGGAGATGCTGCGGGGAACCCCAGTCAGCCCCCTAGCCCGCCCAGCATGCTGCTTCAGCCTCGCCCGGGTCGCCCCCAGCCTCCCAAGACACCTCCCCGCTCCTCCCGGGCACCCGCTATCGCGGCCTCCCTGGGTTCTCCGTCTTCCCGAGCCCCTCTTTCCGGACACCCCTCTGCCGCTCCCCAAACACCGACCCTCCATACCCAGGCTGTCCTCACACTACTCCCCAGCAGCCTGGTCCCAGGGGCTTTTCAGCCAGGGCGGGGAGGCAAGGAAACTCAAGGGTGTGGGGAGGACGGCCCTTGGATTGCGCCACCCCCACCCCGCGACCACGTTTCCGCTGAGCGCCCCAGGTCCGGGGGAGAGCCGGGTACAGGCGGCCGCCTCCGGGGGTTTGCGCCGGCTGGTCCGGGAAGGGTTCGCTGAGTCCAATTAAATTGCAACCTTCTTTCGTTCCCGGGCCCTCCCCAGCTCCAACCCGCTTCTCCTCGGCCCCTTCAGCTTTCTGGAGCAGCAGAAACCAGACGCGCGCGCGCACACCCACTCCCTCGGGGCACTGTTCTTTCGGAAGCCCCTGTCTGTTCAGCTCGGACGCCCGACGGGCCGGGTCCTTGGGGGCCGTTTTACGGGCCCGGATCCTGCACTGCTACTCACTAGCTGATGACCTTGGGCAAGGACTCAGCGCCTGGGGGCCCTTTTTCTTAATCCTGCATAAGTTTCTCCAGCCCTGCTGGCCGGGAGCCGGGAACACAACATTAAAAGGAATGGCCAAACCCTCCCGCTCCTCCCCGCATTTTACAGACCTCACCCTCCCCCCACGGAGCAAAGCTCCGGGCAGGCCCCAGCTGCTCCGTTTTCTACCCTCCTTCCTTCATCTGCTCGCTTTCCGCCACGAACCGCCGTTCAAGCATAGCATTTGACATCACCTGACATCAAAGATGCTCGTTTGCTTGGTTTTGGCCCTTGTCCCCAGTAGCATGTAAACTCCATAAGGACTGGGGTTTTTGTCCATCTTGTATGCCCCGCACCTGAAACAGAACCGGGAACCTAGTAGGTGCTCAATGAATATTTGTTACAGGAAGGAACTGATGGAATTTGAACTTGGCCCAACTTCTCCCTCTCGCCTCCTGGGAGAGGGTAAGACCTTGGTTTCTCAGTCCTTGGGCTCTGGGGCAGACTGTGTTTTTCCAAAAATAGCCCAGCGATAGTTCCAGTCTGGCTGGCTCTTCTAGAACCTTGCCTCCCTGCCCCCCTTCAGGAGGAGGATTCTGTCTCCATGAATAGAAGGTGGTGGAAGTGATGCTGCGGCCTTTCTAGTCTAGATCATAAAAGGTGATATGGCTGGCTTTCTCTCTTGGGACCCTTGGAACCCAGCCACCACGGTTTGAGGAAGCCCAGGCCATGGGAAGAGGCCAAGAGTAGATGTTCTGGGCAAGAGTCCCAGCTAAGGCCCCAGCCACCAGCCAGCAGATGGGTGAAAATGCTCATCTTCCACTGATGCCTTTGAGCTGCCCTAGTTGATACCAAGTGGAGTCAGCCCTCAAGTTGCCCAGCTGACACTCTGTGGAGCAGAGACTAGCTGTCCTCGCAGAGCGCTGCCCCAGAAGCAGATCCATACGCAAAATCAGTGCTGTGAGTCACTTAAGTTTGGGGGTGGTTTGCTACCCAGCTGTGGATAGCTGGATCCTCCACTGACTTGTCGTTGGCCTCCTGCTTCCCAGGCACACTACAAGTCTCCTTAGGCAGAGCCACCCTTCTTCTGAGGCCCTGTGTCAGCTCTGCGTGAGTAAAAAGCCAGCCCAGTATAAATCCAGCTTGGTCCTTCTCAGGATCTGTGCCCACAAGGCCCAGTTCACCAGCATCACCCTACCTGCTAATGCAGTGACACCTTCCTGGTCAGCTTGCTCTCCCATCCTGCGTGCAGCGCCTTCCCATGATTCTCCATCGACTCAGCCCCATGCCCTGCCCTCACCTCCTCCTTCGCAGAGATGGTGTGGAGCTCATGGATGGGCATCATGCACCACCCATCAGTCCATGCCACCCTGTCCACCTGCCCTCCAGTTCCAAGGGACAAGCCACCCTCCACTCAGTCTCATGGCTAATCCCACTCTTGGGTTCTGGATCTTGGCCCCTCAAACCCTAGAAGCAGCACTGTGCACTAGGATCTTTGGGTGATGATGAAAATACCAGATAATCCACACTTTCCAGTACAGTCACTGCTACCCACATGTGACTACTGAGCACTTAAAACATGGCTAGTACAACCCAAAAACTGAATTTTTCATTTTATTTGCTATTGATTAATTTAAACTTAAGCAGCTGCCCATGGCTAGTGGCTTCTGTATGGTACAGGGCAACCCTAGAGAGTAATTTCTCCTTCCTCCACATCCTCAGCCTCACCCCTCTCCCATGAGTGCTTAAAATCTCCAACTCTCTCCAGTCCCCCACTAGCTAGCCCCTGTTCTCTGGTCCTTCACAGCCAAAAATCTCGATGGACTCATCTCCACTGCCTCTTGGCCCAGTCTCACCTGAGCCTACTATAATCTGGCTCCTGCACTTGCACCCTTTCTGTCCTCCAGTTCTTTTCACGTATGTCGTCCTCTCTCCATGTCATGCCTCCCCCCACTCCCCAATCTATCAACTCTGATCATCTTTTTTAGTCTCAAGTTAAAAGTCACTTCTTCCAGGAAGCCTTCCCTGATACCTCCACCCCAGAACAGATTGGGTGTCCCTGCCGTGTGCTCCTGGAGCACCCTAACCATTCTCCAGGACTGTGTGTGTCACTGTTTATGGTAGCTGCTCTATTTAATTGTCAGGCTTCCCTCCAGACTGATTGTCCTGTGAGGGTAGAAGCCAAGCTCCTCACTCATCATCACAGCCCCATGTCCTGGAGGGAGGGGGACAAGAAAATCACAGCCTAGTGGGGAGAATGTAGCTAAACAAACAAGGGACTTGTGCCGGTTTGCATGTGTTGTGTCCCCCAGAAAAAGCCATGTTCTTTGACACAATCCTGTGGGGCAAATGTTTTAGTGCTGATTAGATTGGAAATCCTTTGAGTGGAGATGTGCCCCACCCAACTGTGGGTGATGACTCTAATTGGATAATTTCCATGGAGGTGTTGGCCTGCCCATTGGGTGGGTCTGAATTAAATTACTGGTGCACTGTATAAGATCAGACAGAAGGAGCGAGCTTGCTACAGCCAAGAGGGACACTTTGAAGAATGCACAGGAGCCGAGAGAGGAGCTACAGCTTACAGAGACATTTTGGAGATGGCCTTTGAAAGCAGACTTTTGCTCCAGAGAAGCTAAGAGAGGACACACACCCCAAGAGCAACTGACATTTTTGAAGGACTGCAACCTAGATAGGAACGTCCTGGGAGAAAGCCATTTTGAAACCAGAACTTTGGAGCAGATGCCAGCTACGTGCATTCCCAGCTAACACAGGTTGTCCGGACACCATTGGCCATCCTCCAGCGAAGGTACCCAATTGTCGATGACTTACCTTGGACACTTTATGGCCCTAAGACTGTAACTGTGTAACCAAATAAACCCCCTTTTATAAGAGCCAATCCATCTCTGGTGTTTTGCATTCCGGCAGCATTAGCAAACTAGAACAGGACTCTAATGGAGGGTTCAGTGGCTGGGTGGGGGCACTTCTGAGGGAGCTGGGAGTTGGCAAAGTCTTCACAAAGAATGCGGCATCCCCAGGGGATCTTCAAGGATGGAATGAGTTTACCAAGCGGATAAATCAGGGGATTATTCCAGGGAGAAGAACGTCAGGAGCTAAAGCACAGCGGTGTGAAATGGGGGGTGAGCAGAAAGAGATGTAGCCTTGGAGGGCAGAGCTGGGGCCAAGAGGAAAAGATCTTGCCTTGTGGGTCTTGGACTGTATCCTAAACCAAGGAACGACCTGTTCAGTGTTGGGATTTTGCGTTGGCCTGTTTGTTTGCGGGCTCAAGAAGTAACAGAGGTAGCAGTGTGGAGAACAGACTGGGAGGCTGTGGGGGGATAGTGAGGAAAGACCAGGTAGGAGCATGAACAAGACCAGAGCAAAGTGGGGGTGGAGAACAGGAGACCAGGTCTGGAGAGTTTTCTGAAGTCACATCAGCAGGGCTCAGGGGACCTACTGCATGTGGGGGGCAAAATGTAGCAAGATCTGCCAGCAATAACCCTGCAAATACTGGACACCATTGCCCCAGAAGGGAAGTTCTACAAGAAGGGCTGGGTTTGAAGGGGACCAGGGCAGCTGTGGCAATGCACTGCTCAGACTTCCCTCCAAGAGACAACCTTCAGTGAGAAGTGCAGTTAGTGCACGGCCTCCAGCTGGGCGTGACTGCAGCCTTCATACCCAGGGCATGTGCTTCCCCAGGGACCCCAGCCAACAACAGAGTGTGGCCATTTTTTGCCAGCTCAGGACTCCTCTTGGCAGTCTTGTCACCAGAACTCCCTGTTAGGCTGGCTGAGACTTTCTCAGAGCTGCCCTCCAGTCTGAGGCTCTTCCTACCCAATCCTCCTTCCTTCCCCCGCTCCTTTCACAAGGCTCAGACCCACATCCCGGTCTGAAGCCTCTCCCTGCCCACTCCAACTCCCTCCCTCCTTCATCGCCACAAAACATTTCCTCCCGTAAAACTCTGGCACATCAAATTCCATCTCGGGTCATAACCTACAAAAGAGTTTCCCTCTTTTTGAAAGTGATGTACTCTCCCCCGTGCATGGTCTCATTCATCCTCCCAGCAGTCCAATGAGACAGGCTGCCATTTTCATCCTCGCTTCACAAAGAAGGATTGAGGCTCAGAGAGGACAAATGAATTGCCCAAGGTCACCTGACTAGGGACCGATGGGGTCCAAACTCAAGCCTGGGTGTGTCCAACTCAAAGACCCAGGCTCTCTGGGCCACTGCACTAGGGACTCTTTGGGGGCTGGTTGGGGACTGGGGACCATCCAGATGTCCTGGAAATGATGACCATGCTGATGAGGGGGACTGGTGATCTTGAAGCATTTCCAAGCTTCACTTTTTCCATCCCCTCTAGCTAGCTCCCATCTTTCTCTGGTCCCTCCTAGCCAAAATTCTTGACAGTCTTGCCTCCACTGCCTCTTTGGCTTTGGGGACACACACATACATGTCCACACACACGCACAAACCTGGGCCACAATTTACCTGTGCTGGGGAAACTGCCTGCTGTGATGTGGTCATGCAAGTGCCGAATTAGGAGTAACGAGATTCAGATTCCGGTTCAGGGGGCTTTAGTCACCCACTGAGTGTCCTTTGGCAAATGACTTGGTTTCTTCGGGAACTTTAGTTTCCACAGCAATTGTGATGATCTGATTCCCCCGAGAACCCAGTACCACAGACATTCTCTGCTCCTGTCTGCCGCAGCCAAACTTCCTGTCCTGGCCTAGGAAAAAAGGGTGCATTTTCTCCCTTTTGGCTTTCAAGTTGATCCGTGCTCTCAGCTCAAGAGGCTAAGAGACGACATCTGTGGCCAGATGCTGGAATACCTGAGAACCTCTTAGCTTCCTAGGTTGCCTCTGAAGATTTCTGAGCAGTGAGGGGAGATGCAGAAGAGGGGAGCCCGCCCAAGGCCGGCTTGAGCCTGCACCTGGCACTGCACATGTTCACTACGGAGGGGCAGGCTTGGTTTTTGCTACCCCCTGCGTGGTGTAACCCGTGGTGTGCTGATAAGTGGTTCATAACTGGCTCTCTGGGGATGAGGGGGAGTTGACTTAGAGCATTTGCCGGTTTCCACCAAGGAACTGTTCCTACCATGGCCAGTTCCGAGCTACCAAGCTGTCCATTGCTGAATACGGAGGAGGGAAGAGATGCACGCCACTGGCTCCGCGTTTGTGAGGCGGAGCTGGCTGCAACACAGCCCTGCGGCTGAATGCATCACTAGCACTGCAAAACGAAGGCTCGGTCCACCCCACCCCACCCCCATCTTTTATGGCCAGAGGCTCCTGAGTTGGGGAGCAGAGAAGTCCAAGGTATGGGGCAGGAGATAGGTGCTTCGACTGGCTGGTCCCATTGAATGGGTGCCACCAAGAGGCCAGATCACAGCGAGGGCGTGGCTGCACCATCCAGCCCAGGGTTGGTTCGTGTGCTTTGTCCTGTTTCTTTCTGGTGACTCTCCAGAATGCAGATCTTATATCCGATGGATGTGCGCTCCATTTCCAGTTGAGAAGTGTGGGTGTGTGAGCCTCGATCTGGGCCTTTCTGCCCCAAGAGACAATGGGGACGAGGTGCCCAGGGAGACTGATTGTGAGGCGTGGCTGCTCTAGGGCAGTGGTGAGAGCTGCAGGGTCAGACCAGGAAGGGGCGGGAAACAGGTCAGGGAAGGAGATGGTCCTATTAGGTTGGGACACGAGGTTCCTGAGCCAAACGTGGTTACAAGGATGCCTCTTCTACAGAGAGCCCTCTTGGAGCAGGTCTGAAGCCCCGGGGTAGCTAAAGGCCCATCCCCCAGCCACCCACCCTCAGACAACCTTCTCCCACTCCCATCCCCCCACCGCCTCTGTCAGTGCACCCTAAGATCCTTTTTCCTTTTTCTCCCTTTCCTTTTTACAAAAAGGGGAGGCCAAGTCTTGCTCGAACCTGCCACTCTCCAGGAATTGCTGAGAATTCGAATGAATGAGGCCATGCAGCCAAGAACAGAACTCATCCGTAAAGCCCTGGGTATGCCCCTCTCGATCACCAGCTCGGTGGCCATCCTCAGGGTAACTGTGGCCAGGCCAAGATATCGGCAAGGACACAACAGGTGGCATCTGCCCGGAGGCTCCAAGGAATCCACTCCCCTCAGAGGCCCTTCCTTTGGCGGGAGCGAGGGGGTGAGTTCCGCTGAGCCAGAGCTGTGCCTGACAAGCAACACTTTGATGAGAGACGTGATGACGAGTTCCCTGGGAGGCTGTGGAGTCTGGTTCCTGCAGACATTGTCTCCCGAGGCAGTCTCTGTGCTTGAGTGCTGAGTGTGTGTGTGTGTGGTACGCGTGTGTGCACGTGTGCGTGTGTGCACGCATCCTGCTTCTCTGAGGAAGATTCTCCGAGCTCCACAGCAAGCTAGAGAGGGGCCCTTCTGAAGACTCCTGGGATCCAGGGACAGCGAAAACTGGTGAGGCACACACCAGCCAGCAGCTGCTAAGTCTGAGAGGTCCCTCAAGGGGTTGCCCTGTCCTCACCCCCTTGTTCAATTGTGTTCCCTTTGGAGCATATCCTGCCCAGGTTACAGCAAGGGAGGGACGACTTTGCATCCAGGAGCATAATCTGGGTGGATACAGAAATAAATAAAAACCAGGGTCCCTCTCTTCAGAGAACCTGTGAACTAGGCACTGACGAATATGGTAAGGGTCTTGGGTTCCAAAGAAGTCAAGGTCAAGTGAAAAGCTTTCTGCAGGAAGTGGCATATAAACTGTGCCTTGAAAAATGCCTCAGCTGACAAAAGCCTGTGGAGATGGAACAGGAAGGACAGACGATGGTTTTGTCTTCTGGAAGGGACTTGTGGTAGACAGTCAAGAGTTCCCTTTGGGGAAAAAGGATGGCACCAATGTGGAAGGGAGCAAAGAATCAAAGAAGCTCAAGGCGGGATGACGTGCCAGCCAGCTGGTCCCCCAGACCTCCTTCCAAATGCTGACAAGCAGCCTCCATCTTTTCCTTCATGCCTCACAGGGCCCCTTCTTAGATGGCTTTGAGTGTCTTAGAGTTCATTGCTACCTCTACTGAACCAAAAAGTTGCTACCCACTTGCTAGTCTTCCCTGGGACCTGCAAAAACAAGTCTCATTCCTCTCCCACCAGTAGCCCTTCAAATCCTTGAAACGGCAGTGTTTCCGTCAGCTCCCTCTGCCTAACAAACATCCCCAAACTTAATGGCTTGAAACAACCACCATGTATTTTTTTCTCACAATCCTGTGGGTTGGCTTGGCTCAGCAGGGTGGTTCTTCCGTGCCACTGCAGTCAGCCAGGAGTTTTGCTGGAGCTGGAATGCCCAAGATGGCCTCGCTCGCATCTTTGGCAGTTACTGCTGGCCTTTGCTTGTGGTACCTCTGTTCTTCACTCAGCCTCTCTCCCCAGCAGGAAAAGCAGGACTTCTTACACAAAAATTGTATTCAAAAGAGCTAAAACAGAAGCTGCCAGGCCACTTAAGGCTTAGGCTCAGAAGTCACATGGCAACACTTCTGTTAGCTACAGCAACTCACAAGGCCAGCCCAGAGTCAAGGGATGGGGGAACAGACTCTTCCTGCTTTACAACAGAAGGAGCAGCAAGGACACACAGCCATGGGAGGGATTGCTGGTGGCCATCTTTGCAGAAAATCTGCCAAAGCTGCCACAGCCCCTGTATCTGAATTCCTCCAGGCTACACAGGTGGCATCCCCTCAGAGGCTCCTTCCTGACAGGCTCTGGGTTCTACATTCAAAGTTATCCCTCCACTCTGAACCTGCTCAGGGTTGGGTATCTCCCTTTCAAGCCAGCCATAGAACCTCTGGATTAATTAGGGCCAGAAAATGGGGGAGGGGGAGGCACCTCCTGATTAAGGATATTTAGAGCTCCCTGGTCGAAAAGGCCCTCAGGAAAGAAAGCTTCTTGGCTGGTAAAGACTCCAGAAAACCTGTCACACAGCAGAACAAAGTGTTCTTTAAAGTCCCTAAGGATTCTCCATGTCCCTGTGGGTCCCTCGGAGCAAACGCTGATGGTTAGAAAACTCTGGAGTGCTAAGTTGGCAATTCATCACTTAGAGCTGGGTGAAATCCCACATATCCAGGGTTATTTAACTCTGCCCCTGTTTATGCTGCCAGGCCCTGGGTGACACCCCAAAGATAGGCTGCAGGCTGGCCCATAACGGTCTCTGCTGGCGCTTGAAAAAAATGTCTCTCTTCCCTCTGAATAACCGTTTTTTATTTTCTTCTTTATATTCATCTTTATTTTTCCTTAAGGAAAAAAAAAGGTTGGAGTCAAAGTTAAGGCACTTCTGACAAAAGATGTTCATTGCGGTGTTGTTTACATAAAGAAACACTCAAGAAAAGCATCACCACCAAAAAAATTGTGAAATAAACTATGGTGAAGTCATGGGGTGCAAAATTCCGAAGCCATTTAAAGTGAGGCTCTATCAGAGTTCTTTTGTTTGCTTTTTGTGTTTAGTTTTTTTTTTCTTTTTTAACTCCATATCCACCAAGATTTTATTTTTAAGGGTATAGGAAAATGCTCATGGCAGAACATCAGAGAAAACAAGTAGGAGTCAAAATTTTTAAAGAGTTTGGTCTAGACCCTGATCTTTGGAAATGTGATCAGAAGAACTGGCATCTATTGAGTGCCAGCTATTTGCTGGACATGGTTGTAAGCACTTAGAGGAATCATCTCATTCAATCCTTATAATGTAAGTAGTATGTAAGTAGTATTATTCCTATCCCCATTACAAAGATGAGAAAGCTGATGCCCAGAGCAGTTAAATACTTATTTAAACGACACAGCTAATATGTTATAGGGCAGAAGTTTGAACCCAGGGAGCCGGCTTCCTCTCCCACACTCTTAACCGCCATGATGTGCACACACTCACAACAGTCTGGAAAGTGATGTGTCAAAATGTTAACAGCAGTTACCTCTAGTTAGCGAGTATAGGTGGCTTTCATTTGCTTTGCTACACTTTTCTGTATATGCCAAATTCTCCCCAGTTGGGCATAATTTACTTTGATCACTGGAAGAAGAAGCATAATTATTTTAAAATGAGAATAAAAATAAATGGGATCCTTTGCTGGCACAACTCTACCCACTAGACTTAAGGCTTGCAGCCTTCCTTTGGTCCTACCACTTGGCACTCCTCAGGGAGCAGAGGGGTTAGCCCACCAGTCTGTTCTTGGCGATTTCTTCTCCTATCATTATTTGACCTCACAGGTCCTGAAATGACCATGGAGAGCCAGCTGCTTCCCCCATGCAGAGCCAGGCCCCTTCCTCCCTGCCCCCACAGGGGTCCCTGGGTTCCCAACCCCTGGCATCCAGCACACACGTGTGCCTTACCCCCCACTAAATCATACACTGCTCTCCGGCGTGACCAGGACTTACACACATCCTGCTGTCACCCATGACACCCAGCGTCTTGACGGAGACAGCAGTCTCCTGAAAACATAACTACCCACTGGCTGCCTGACACCCGCAAGCCCAGAAACGCTTGAGTGGTGCAGACAGTACAGGAACTCGGGTTGGGAGTGGAGTGTCAGGCCAGGGCCGGCCACCTAACTTGGACAGGGAGGGAAGGGACAGAAAGCGACAAGTCATGTTGCAGAGAGGAGCAAACCGCTGGCAGCTCAGCCAGACTCCCCCACGGGCCAGTTTGAGGCTGGAGACGCAGAAGACAAAAGAAGCGCCAGAGACCCAATTCCTGCAATGGAACCTTGGAGAAATGGGGACTTTTCATTACTCAGGGCAAAGGAGCTAACCTTCCGTCAATCTCATTGACATTCAGTCCCAGCCTCCACGGAATTCGCTTGGCCCCTATGGATGTCAACCTGTATTTATCAGTCAGTCAACAAATATTTATTGAGCCCAAGGCAGCAAGTTACAAGGTAGTTAGGTTGGGGCAGGGGTTCTTGGGGGGTGGAGGCGGAAAGTGGGCCTCCTCATCTTCTCTACTCATGCCCCCCCCACACATACACACACATCACACTCATCACACAAGTTTGTAACAAGTGACTTATAGGAGCTTGGTTCACAGGCTGTTTAGATGGAGTGATACATGGGCCCTTGTTTCCCAATATTCACCCCACCCCTTGCCATGTGATTTTACAATTTGTCTCACCTGAAGCGAAGTACATTTCCCCTCTGCTTGGCTTGGGGCTTGGACTGATGACTTGCCTTGGCCAGTGGGATATTCGCAAATGGGATGTGAGCAGAGGTCTGAAATGTGCCTGGCAAAGTCGGGCTTGCCCTCTTATGCACCTGCCATCGTCAGGAGAAGAACACGGCCCAGCTAGCCAGCAGCTCCAAGGAGCAGGCCCAGATCTCCCTCCTGCTGATGCTTCCCTGACCTCTGCCTAGATCTGTAGTTGCTCTGGCTAAGGCTGCACACTAAACAGTTTAACACCCTCTATCTCACTTAGTCCTCTCAACAGCTCTATAAGGTAGGGCCTGGCAACAATTATCCCATTATACAGATGAGGAAACTGGGAGCATGGTGAAGCCCCCTGACCAAGGTCACACAGCTAGGAAAGGGTGAGCCAGGAAGTGAACTCTGGCAGTCTGGCTCCAGGTGAAACACAATGGGGTACTGCCCCTTTCCTTCTCTCCTGACTCCCCAGGAACCTCATCCACAGGTCACCTGTGGGGACCTGGCAGCCCTGGCTCATCTCAATCTCCAGCTGGTAGGAATTCCGGAACATTCCTGCTCACCACCACCACCACCAACCACAGTCACCTGCCTCAGAGGCCCCAGCCCCCAGACCTTCAGCCCTGGCTGGACCCTCGGAACCAGCCTGCAGCACCAAGTGTGCCTCTAGCCCCATTATACCCCCAGAAGCTCCCAGGATCTGCCTTCTGGTGGGCCCTACCAGCTTTCACACTGGAATTGGGAACCTCCGGTGAAGAACAAGACCAACATTTTTCCAATCTCCCTCCAAGGCCACAGGCTCCCTCGGTGAGAACCTCCACTGGCAGGTCCTTGGCCGTTTTCCCCAAACCCCCAGATTCCTCACAGGAACCTTAGGCACTGCTCTGGTATCTCTGGGATCAGGACACAGCCCCCACAGCCTGAGAGTGCTAACTCACTCAGAAGGAAAGGTCCCTCCCCCAAACTATAGCCCCTAAAATGTCCCTACAGCTTTCTGGCATACATATATGTGTACAGATAATATGTACAACACATGTCATCTTGATTTTGGCCTTAAGGTCTTGAAGGACAGAGTAGGGGGCAGAGTGGGGGCATCTATAAGTACTGTCCATTATTATTAGAAAGAAAAAAAAAAGGTTTATTTTAGCCAAACACTAATTCACACAAAGTCCAGAGGATGGTGAAACAGCCTTTCGCTTTTCTCATCAAATCCCTTAAGGTCCAGAAGGAGGATACCTCTGTGAGTTAGCACAAGGTTTGGCTCGAAGGAACAAAGACCAAAAAGAAGAGTGGCTTAAACACGTTGAAAGTTGTATTTCTCACTCAAAATCCCAAAGTGGGTGATCCAGGGTTGGTATGGCAGCTCCATTCCATGAACCTCAGGGACTGTGGGAGGTAGCATTTTCCAGAACCAGCCACAGCTGTAACTCCCATCCTTCATGCTCTCCTGCCACGTTCCCATCAAGTGGTGGAGGCTAGTTCCCCTCTCCTTGAATCTGACAGGCCGATGGCTGTTTGGGCCAATAGAGTCTGGCAGAAGTGGTGCTGTGAGATTTCTGAGAACAGATCCTAAAAGACCATGCTTGGGGATCCGAGCCACAATGTAAGACGTCCTTGTATCCTGAAGTCACTGTGCTGTGAGGAGGCCGTGTGAAACAAAGATTGGAGATGCTCTGCTCGATTGTCCTCATCTTTGGGTTATCCCTTTCCAGGCCCCAGACATGCAAGTGAAACCATCTTGGGTCCTCCAGACTAGCCCTTTGGCCAGCTGAGTGCCACTGAGTGACCTTAGTCAAAACAACCAGGAGTAAAAGAGCTGCTTAGTTAAGCCCTACTCCATTTCCTCACCCACAAAATCTCTGAGCAGAATAAAATGGTAATTGTTTTAAGCCACTAAGTTTGGGGTCACTCATTACACATTGAAAGTAACTAGAACAGGGCCTGGGGTTCCATCCTGTGTACTGTTCTGCCTTACCTAGGGTGTGGCCTGGTACTCATTGTCCAAGATGGTGCCAGAGCTCCAGCCATCACATCTGCATTCCAGACAATTTGGGGTTTTTTTGGGACAGTTGTATTTTATTGAAGCCATGATGCTCAGGCCTTGGCTGTGTACTTCTACAGTGGGTACAGCCGGTCCTTCTGTGCTTCTGCTGCTGTTTATTGGTCTTCATGTTCTCCTCATGCTTGTTGAACCTGCAGCACATGGCATGTGTTTTCTTGGAACACAGATCCAGGGTGTACCTCTTGCCCTTGTAGAAATTCCTGAGGTTCTCTTTCCGAGTTTGGTTAATGACAGTGAGAACACGGTCAAAGGATTGGCGGACAACTCAGATCTCGGAAGGCCCAGATACCACACCGCCTGCCACCTTCAGGTCATCCAGCTGTTTCAGCAGCTCCTCCTTCTTGCAGAAAAGGTGCCCAACCTTGATCATGGCCATCACTACTCAAGTCCCTCAGCCGTCTTTTAAGGAAGGTTGCCGGAAGATACCTCAGGATGCTTGCTGACATCATATTGGCTAGTGTTTGGTTGTGCGGCCATACCTGGCAGTGAGGGAGGCTGGGAAAACATGGTCTGGATTCTGGATGCAGGCTGCCACAGCATCCAAAAGTTCCCTTGCTCCCTCCTCCCTTGAACCCCCTCCCCTTATTTATTTCAACCTTCTCAGCCCACCCCAGGAGCCTAACCTGGGATTTAACCTGAACAAACTAGCTGGAGAAAACTATAGGTCTTCAGAGTGAACATCTAAAAGACAAATGAATGTTTCTCCTGCTAATGCAGCAGGAGAAATGCATAATTTCTGATTGCTAACAAAAGTCCCTGTCTCTTTTCTTTCCAAAGCCCTCCTGCCGCAGAGGATGTAGAAAGATGGTAGCTTGGGGAGGGGGGTGAGTAGAAAGGGCATCCTGGCCTGTCACATACATTTATTCAGCATCAGTTAGTGTGTGACCAGCAGTGGCTCATCTAATCTTTGCCCTGAGAGACGGTGCTATGATGACGAACATTTAGCAGATGAAAACAAAACAAAACAAACCGAGCCTCAGAAAGCTTAAGTGACTCACCCAAAGTCACAAACAGCTAGGAAGTGGCAGGGCTGCTGCAGCAGCTGCCAAACCTCACCCCCAAGCACGAGGTCGGGTGCCAGGCCCCAGGAGGTGGCTCTGTAAACAAAAAGCCCGAGTTTCCATCCCTCCCCCTCCAAGCTTGTCAGAGACCCCCCTCCCCACCACCTGTGGTCTGCAACCTCTGCTCTGTGTTTCGTTTCTCCCCACCCCACACACCAGCACCTCCCAGCTCCCGCAGGATCATTGGTGCATCTGGGGCCAGGAGGGCAGTGTTCTGTTTAATAAGCTGCCACCTCTGCCAAGAGCAGGAGTACTTACTCCCGCAAAGCACAGTAGGGCTGCCTGGAAGCCACGAGCTGGCTGCAGGGTTGGCCGCAGCTGAGGCATACACAGCTCAGGTTGAGTTTGGCTCCAGAGTCCCCTGCCCAAGCTGCGAGACAGTCAGGAGGCTGGGGGTAGGGGACAACCCCCACAGCTTGTAAGCCAGTTAGCTTTTGTAAGTAAAAAAAAAAAAAAAAAAAAGCACACTCCCTAACCTACTGGCTTAAAACGGCCATCATTTATTATTCACAATTTGAGGGGTCTGCAGCTTGGGTTGGGCTCACCTGGCCTCATTCATGGGGATGGAGTCCGCTGGCACGTCAGCCTGGGACCAATTGGTCTAGGATGGCCCCTGCTCACTTGCCTGGTGGTTGGTGCTGGTTGTCAGCAGGGTGCCAGTGGAGACTGGGGTAGCTCCAGCAGGCTTATTTGCATGTTGGCAGCAGGTAGGGTTCCCGGGAGCAGCAGGAGAGGGCAAGTCCCAATGCACAAGCACTTTACAAAACTCTGCTGATCATGTGTGTTATTGTCCCATTGGTCACAGCAGGTCACGTGGCCAGGCCCAGATTCGGTGCGGGAGGGGAGCCCGCCAGAAGTACAAGGAGGTGTGAGCAAAATGAAGGTCACAGCTGCAAGGCAGCTTGTCTGCAGGCCCCAACCTATGACTTAACTGTTGCAAATGCAAAGTAGGGATGTGCATTCATTTTCAAAACAGAAGAGAAGGCCTCTTGCCCCAAACCAGCAGCTATTTCAGCCACTGAAGGCCCAAGATGCCCCTAGGTGTGAGTGAGAGGGAACATTCTAGCATTGAAGTCTTCCCACCAAGACCCAGAACAGAGGGGATTTCTGCAAAGTTTGGGGGAGCAAACAGGGTGCCCCCAGCTCTTCCTCCGGTCTGGTTGGTGGACGCTCTAGCCTCTCTGAGCCCCTCCCCCATCCTCATTAATATGCTGAAAAGGGGGGCTTGAAGGAGGAGGGAGGAGGGATGGTGTTGAGGAGGAGAGGGGCTGGCTGTTTCCTTTTCACAGGTGGCCCACTGCTCTTCTGGGTGGAAGAGGGGGGTGTGTTCCTTCCCGGGGTTACAGAGAAAATGGAGAATGGAGGTAACTGGATGACAGCGAGATTGAGTCCTCTTACAGGGCTGTCCTGAGGCTCCTCTGCCCTGACCCTAGCGTGCGACGGAACCCAGGTTCATTTTGGGTGTTGACTCTGTGAACTCCACCCCTACCTGGTTCAGCTGGTTTATTGCAAGTTCATTATGCTCCCCACCACAGCCCCACCAACCCCATCACCCTCCATTATTTATTCCTCTGGGCCATTTACATAAGGTTTGCTCATTTGTTCACGATGTAGCACAAATGTCTCTGCCTCCTGAGTTTTGCTTATGCAGGGCTGGAGGAAGGTTTGGGGGGGGGGTACAAACAATGAAACCAGGAGCCCACACGCACATCACCTCTGCACTGGGGGGTACCTGGAGGCTCCCTCCGTCAGGTTCTTCTTTCACAGATGCTGAAAGGATGAGCTGCCACCTTTTCCTTACCGGTCAAACCCGGAAGACTATCCCCAGTGGTTTCCCCACATCTCCATGGCTGGGGGAATATGGTAAAGGTCAATGCTGAATTGGAAAGGCAGGTCAGAGTATTGGGGTGGGGGGGGGCAGTAGAGGACTCGGACAAATCTGTCCTGGCTTTGAAGCTGCCCTCGTGCGCTCTTTTCTCCAGGTTCAGAAACCTAGACAAATAGCTCCTTCCCTCCCACGGCCAACGCTTAAATTTGGATGGAAGGGGAGGGAGAGAGCAGGCCAGGAGCGGGGGGCGGCTGTGCTGCCACCGCCGCTGCTATAGCCCCCCTGTGTGTAAAACTCCCTTTGTATGCAGGTCGCCGGCTGCTCCCCATGCCAGGTGCATCTGCCAGGATTCTCACTACAGTTTGAACACAATTTGCCGGTGTTGGTTCCACTCCACTGGCTTCCAGTTGGGGGTCCATATGCTGCCTTTAATCTGCCTGTGCAATTCTCACCAATGTCAACAGGCGCGGGCGGGTGGATGGCTCAAATGGCCCCGAAAGCTGGGGCTGGGTGGTACCCCCCACTGCTGCCAAGGCCAACAGGCCCTCGCTGGCCCCGCCAGTGGGTCCCTGCAGGAGGCTGGGCCACTGGGCGGCAAGGGTGGGAGGGGCCTGGCTGCTGGCAGCCGTCCCCGTGTTTGGCTGGGTTGCGTGGGAGCCTCTCCTTTCGGCCATCCCCAGAGCTGTCATTGGGCCTTCCCCACTGCAGACATCCCTGCCAAGGATGTCGGCCAGGGAGGTGCCACTGCTGAGCCCAGACTTCACATTTCCCACATTCTTTCTTTAATTGGATTTTTGGTCCTGCTGGGCAAAATAAGCTTTCCACTGGCAAAGCATTCTTGCCTCTTCTAAATGCGTGGTGGTGCCTGGCAGCTCTGGGTGGGTCGAGGGAGAGGGCTGCCCTCCTCCCCCTGCCGAAGCTCTCATTCCTTCTCTCCAGGGATGTGCGAGGGCACACGCACAAAACACGCACACACACACTTGGGTGCGTGCACACACACATGCCCTCTGCCAGGCAAACTCAGGCCTCCCTTGGAGAACTTACTTTGGAGGCCTTCTTTGAAAACAGTTATTCTCCAGGAACCCAGTGGCGATCCCAGCTTGGAATGGCCCAGAATCTGGCACTGTGGTCCAAACTGGGGCAGCTCAGGAGCCTGGCTCTGGCTCTGGCCCTCGGTGGCTTCCTCCTCCCTGGTGATTTAGACCCTCCTTCCCCGAAGCACGGAAATTCCCAGTTTTGTTACCCGGCCACAGATTAAAGGGCCAAGGAGCCATCTCTCCTCCTTCCTTGACAACCAGGCAAGCAAGCACAGGCCTTACTGTTGTGTTTGGGGCGTGGAGGGGGGAGGCTGAGGTTTATTTTGGGTGAGGGGTTTGATTGCCTTGGCGAGTTAACATCCTACGTCAAAAGATTGGGAGAGGCAGGCACACAGGCTGGAGTCTGACTAAGAGAATGTCATACCGGGAGGTGGCACTTTACTAGCAACACTCAACATAAGATATTTGGATATTCTTAAATCTTGGATCGAGCGTTAGGGAGGATGTGGGGAGGAGGAGGAGAAGGAGAAAGAGTGGGAGAAGCCAGGGAGAGGGAGGAAAACGATTGGGAAGGGAGGAGGGGGAGAGGAGAATGTGAGGAGAAGAGGGAGGGGAAGAGGGGGAAGGGGAGGGGAGGGGAAGAGAGGAAGAGGGGGAAGGGGAGGTGGAGGGAGAAGAGCAAGAGATGAAAGTGGGAGGAGAGGGAAAGGGAGAGGGAGTGGCGGGAGAGGAAGGGGAGAGAAAGAACCACCCCCTCCCACCCCCGTCCACCCCCACCCCCCGCCCCCAGTCTTTAAAAGTGGTGTATTTTAAATGGAGGCAGCTCTGAGCATATTACATACAGATTCCAGAGAGGAAGGTGCAGGGACAAATGCAGCCAGTAAGAACCTCATACCCGGGGCCCTCCCAGGGCTGTCACTGGCCTAGGAAACTCAGCACCTCCTGTCACCTCTGCTCCTGGGGTCGCGAGACCCCGCCCTTCCCTGCAGCTGGAACCTTCTGCCCCAGGTCTGCCTGCATGGGAGGCCTCTAGGACCCCCTTAGCAGCCCTCACCCTGGGTCGTTAAGGGGCCTGATTAAAATACAGCCCCCAAAGCAGGCTGGAAAGCTGCTGATGGTCAAATACATCACAGTATCTCCGAATCCCTGTTAACAGGTACCCATTAAAATTTGACAACCAGGTAGTAGCGCAGAAAAACGCTTGTTTTGAAAAACACCCGAGCGTTTTCTGCTGCTTCAGCAAGACAAAGCATTGGCTTACCTGTCCCTGGCATTTTTAAGCCTGGAAGCAAGAGGTGGAGGTGTTAGTGTCTGGGTGCCTGTCTGGTTAATGGAAGGCCTGTTGTTTATTTGCCAGGCCACACCTGAACCCGGCTTGTTAATGAGCTTGCTGTCAGTCATTGGGCCCTTTTTTTTTTTTAAATCAAAAGATAAAACAGTTGGTTATCAAGGATAATGACTCTTCCAGCCTCCATATGAGACTCGTATTTATCTTTTTAAGGAAAACAGAAGGAAGAAAAATGGCCAGATTTTGTTTCCATAAGCAGTTTAAATGTGCTCTGGTAAGTCAAAGTCATTCATTCATTAATTCAGTCATGTGTCTGGGAGAAACCGGCAGGCATCTCTTCCATCATAAGAACTTCTGACTGTGAAATAAACCCCGAGTAACCAGATTAAACTAGGAAGTAGGTCTCCATCAGGTTATCGGCATTAGTTCAAGTGTGCTTTGTGCATTCAGCCTTTTTGTGGTGAGTGGCCCATTCTGGTATTCCAGAAGGCACTTCAGGAAGAGAAAAAAATCTTGTTTCCCCTCTCTGGCTTCAAAATAGAACTCAAGAATGTAGGGATTGTTATGGTGCAGTGTTGGTTGAACTGAAAATATCAATATTTTATAGAGTCTCATTGGATTCATATATTTTTGCATAGCACAGAGTGTGTAAATATCTTTCCACCTCTGAACACCCAGAGATGCACGGTCATGTGTACACTCAGGCACACCCCTGGCGTGCCCATATCACACACACACACACACACACACACACACACACACACACACACACACACACACATCTATGAGATTGTATGGTATGTATGGCTGCCAAAATACTGATTTCAATTCTCTTTTGGGAGCTGTTCTGGTTTGCTAATGCTGTCCTTTTGCAAAACACCAGAAATGGATTGGGTTTTATAAAGTGGATTTATTTGGTTACACAGTTAAAGTCTTAAGGCCATAAAGTGTCCAAGGTAAGGCATCAGCAATAGGGTACCTTCACTGGCGAAAGGCCATTGGCATCAGGAAAACCTCTGTTCGCTGGGAAAGCATGTGGCTGGGGTCTGCTTGCTCCCAGGTTGTGTTTCAAAACGGCGTTCTCCAAAGTGTTGTTCTTGGGGCGTTTTGTCCTCTCTTATCTGCAGCTGCTCTTCAAAACATTACTCTCAGTTCTGAGGTCCTTCTGTCTGAGAATTCCTTTATACCATTCCAGTGATCCAACTAACACCCACCCTGAAAGGGTGGGGTAACACCTCCATGGAGATCATCTAATCAGAGTTATCACCTACAGTTGGGTGGGTCACATCTCCATGGAAACACTCAATCAAAGAACTACAATCTAATCAACACTAATACATCTGCCCACACAAGACTGCATCAAAGAACATGGCATTTTGGGAGACTTAATACATCCAAAATGGCACAGGGGCTTTGTTTATAACAGCCAACATGATGTTGGCATCTTTTCGTTAGCCACCCTAGATAGAGTTTGACCATTAAAACAAACACTGGGCCTCATACTCATCCAATCAGGCCCCGCTGTTTTCTAAGTCAGCTGTCCCCATCTTGGCCTCTCTTTTTATTCCCTGCCCTGTTTCTGAGTGTCTGTGCTCTAGGGGATGAAAGTGCTAACTCTTACATGAGGATACTTGAAGTCACAGCCAGAAATGTCAAAGTGCTCTTTCCCACATTGTCCACTGTAGAACTCCTTCACGGAACAATGCCGGCCATTTTGGAAAGTCAATGAGGTTTATGTCTCTTCACACTGGAGGGCCCTGAACCCTTGCCGAGATTGATGTTCTGCCCTCTGTGTGGGGAAGAGAGGCCCTTGGGGGTTGGGAGTGTATGGAAGGAGTCCTCTACGTGAAGTCCTAGAAAAGCTTCTGGGCAATCTCATGGAGAGGGAGTTGGAAATGCAGGCGAGAGGTGTTTCCACGACACCCTGGCCGCATTCCTTTGGTGACCCAAACCTTCAAAAGAGTACATGGCTTGGCCTACCTGATATCTATTAATTACAAAGGTAATGCTAGTCATTTTTCATTGGAGAAACTGGGCAGACACCACTTTAACCAAATGATGATGCTATTGAGCTGATGTTTTTATGCTTTAAAAATGTCAAGGTCAAGAAAGTCAACTAAAGACTGAGGAACCAGATGAAAGGAAACTGAAGAGACATGACAATGAAATACAACATGTGATCCTGAATTGGATCTTGGACCAGAAGATATTTTGTTTTCTTTTGTTATGATGAACAGTAGTGGAACAGTGGAAGAAACATGAATGTCTGTGGATTAGATAAGAGTATCATAGCAATGTTAATTTCCTAATTTGGGCCATTGTATTGTGATTGTATAAGAAAACATCCTTATTTTTTAAGAAATATAAAGTAATCGGAGGTAAAGCGGCATCTAGTCTGCAACTTACTCTCAAATAGCTCAGAAATATTTAGAGACATATATACATACATATCTATCTACATCTATCTATCCATTGGTAGATAGATAGATAGATACATAGATAGATAGATAGATAGAAAGAATAAAGGCAAATTGGTAAAATGTTAACCTTTGGAGAATCTGGGTGAAGAGTATATCAGAATTCTTTGTACTACTTTTCAACTTTTCTAAATCTAACAGTTTGGTTTTTGTTTTGTTTTAAAGCGGGTAGTTAATTAATATATAAAGGGCTTTGAGCTTCTCTTTGGAGCTGCAAGGAATGAGAGCTGGGGTGTGGGCTGGAGCCAGACATGGTGAGCATGGCATCGCCAAGGGTGAGTGGGCATGGCAGGTGCGATGCAGCAGAGAGGAAATGGGACAGGACCCAGCAATAGGGCTGACCTCAGCCAAAAGTTGCCTGTGGAATTTTCTGAAATATGTGCATGGAAGCAGGCTGAAAAGGGTTTTTTCACGGCTCAGTACCTAACATGGGATGTCTTAGTTTGTCAGGGCTGCTGTAACAAGAACTACAGACTGTTTGGCTTAGACAACAGCAATTTATTGTCTCACAGTTTGGGAGGCCAGAAGTCCGAAATCAGGGTGTCGGCAAGGTTCATGCTTTCTCTGAAGTCTGTAGTGTTCCGTTGGTGGCTGCCAGGAATCCATAGCTCATTCTCTGCCTCCGTCACATGGCCATCTCCCTCTCCATCTGTCTCTTACTACTGTGTCCAAATGTCCTCTGCTTACAAGGACTCCAGTCATATTGGATCAAGGCTCTCCCTGATTCCATTTGGCCTCCCCATAACTAATAACTCTTCAAAGATCCTATTTACAAATGGGTTCACACCCACAGGACCAGGGGTTAGAACCCAAACATATCTCTGTGGGAGATGTGATTCCATCCAGAACACCGCAGCTCAACACACAGTAGGTGGTCAATCAGACTGTGTTGCTGAATGAATAAAAGAATGAATGAAAGAATGAATGAACTTACTCCTCCCTCGCATCACACACTGCAGGGAAACAGGTTCTACAGGTCTGGTGAGGGCTTTAAACGGAAAAGCAAGGCTCGTGCTTCCATTTACTGGCCCAGGTCGGGCGAGAAGGCTTGAGCTGCAGTGGGAGTAAGGGCTCCCTGCCTTCATCTGAATGCTTATGTGAGATTCATTATTTAAGCAACGGCGCATCCCCCAAATAAACACGTGCATCTTTGCAGCCTGCAGCCCGGGAGCGTTATTAAACAGGAGCGCTATTAAGCACGCAGCGGCAAAAGGCCCAGGCCCTACGTGCACTGCTGTGTGCAATTTCCAGCCGGCTTGCTATTCTTTTGTCACCGCCTTTTTATTGGTTTTCTCAAAGTGGTTACAATGCTGTTATTGTAAAACCCTCACACCCGAAGAGGGAGAGAGGCGGCAACGACAGGGAATGGAGCAATTTCTGCCGGGAGAGCCCGCAGACATGTGGGGGGCGGGGAGGAGGATGCTACCTGGCAGAAGGGGACGGGACGGGGATGGAATGGAGACTTTTCCTTGCTCAGGACCGCTTGGCCCATTTGTGAATTGACTGGGAGCTGGGACAGCCCTTGACTTTCCTGTAGGGTAAATGGCCCTGGTGTTTTCTGCCCCTTTGGAGAGGAACCTCTCCAAAGCCCAGCTCAGCTTCTGGATGCAGAGCCCAGGCCCACATGGGGGGCAGCCCAGAGGACAGAAGCCAAGCTCTTGGGGTGTGTGACTTCACCAGTGCCCCCAGTCCTCACCTGCAGAAAGGATTTTTTTTTAATTCCGCTGTATTGTACATATTACGGTAAAATTTAACGCAATAAAATGTGCAAATTTTAAGTGTACACCTCAATGACTTTTTCCACCACCCAGATCACGAACCAGAACAGAGCCACGAAGTTGCGCTTTCTGCAAAGGTGGTAACATGCTCTATCTGCCACATGTGACTTTTGAGCATTTGAGTTATGACTAGGATGACAGAGGAACTGGATTTTTAATTGTATTTCATTTTAATTTAAATAGCCACATGTGGCTAGCGCCTGCTGTTGTAAACAGCACAGATCTCGAACACTGCCATCGTTCCAGAAAGTTCCCTTGTGCCCCTTCCAGTCAGCACTCCACTTTTCAGATTTCTGTCCCCATAGACCAGGGCTTCCCTTCTCCACCTCGGTCTTATTGACATTTTGGGTGGGATAACCCTTGGTTGCGGGGGGCTGTCCTGGGTATTGTTGGATGTTTAGTAGCATCCCTGGCCTCTACCACCAGATGCCAATAGTACCCCTTCCCCCAGCTGACAACCAAAAATGTCTCCAGACACGGTCCAATGTCCCCAGGTATGGGGGAAGACTTCATCCCTGGTTGAAACCACTACCATAAATTTGTTTTGCAGGTTCTTAAATTTCATATAAATGCGATCAGACGGCATGCACTCTTTTGCATCCAGCTTCTTTGGCTGGATACAAGGTCTGTGAGATCCATCCATATCGTTGTGAGCATCGGTAGCTCCTTCCTTTTCCTTGCTGAGTAGTATTCCCTTGTATGGGTGGACTATAGTTCATTTATCCATTTGTCTGTGGATAAACATCTGGGTTGTTTCCAGTTTGTGGCTATTACACATAAAGTGGCTGTGAGCATTCACTTACAGGTCTCTGGGTGGACGTAGGGATTCTTTTCTCTTGGGTGAATGCCTAAGATTGGAATTGCTGGGTCACGGGTGGGGACATTTCTTTCTTAATTGGAAACTCTTTCTCCCAGTGGCTGTACCGTTTTACACTGCCAGTACCATTTTATGCTGTCACCAGCAGTGTGTGAAAGCGCCAGTTCCTCCACTCCCTTGCCCTGTGCCATCGGCAGGCTTTTCATCCTAGCCATTCCGATGGGTGGAAGAGTGGCCTCCTAAAGGGCCTCAAAGCCATCCACAGGAGTCAGGCTCAAAGCACAGCTACACTAAGAGAATTTTAAGAGTTGGAAGGGGACTTGGAGGCTCCTGGCCTTAGTGACCTTTGAGGCTTGGGGAGCCAACACTGCCTGCAGGCCATTCATGGTGGCTGTGTGGCAGTTCACTTCCCAGCAAGGTCTCTGTGCTCCCCAAGCTACTGGAAAGAGAAAGGCCACAGGTAGTTCCACGTGGAATACAAGGAAGACAATTTCTAGAAAACAGAGTTTGCCCCACCAATGAGTAGCATGTCAATGTATGCGATCTGTAGGAAACCCTCAACCCTTTCCTCTCCTTTACCCTACCCCATTTCCAACACACACACACACACACACACACACACACACACACACACACACACACACACACACACACCCCTCCGTTAGAGGCCCAGGGCAGTGTCTTCCTTTGTCAGGGCTGCTGCAACAAAGCACCACAGAAATACCGGAAAACCTCTGTTAGCTGGGAAGGCACGTGGCTGGGGTCTGCTTGCTCCCAGGTTGCATTTCAAAATGGCATTCTCCAAAGTGTCGCTCTTGGGGTATTTTGTCCTCTCTTAACCAGAAATATATTGTCTTGCAGTTCTGGAGACTAGACTAGAAGTTTAAAGTCAAGGTGTTGGCAGGGCCAGGCTTCCTCTCAAAGGGGAGAATCTGTTCCAGGCCTGTCCCCTGGCTTCTGGAGGGGGGCTGGCCATCCACGGCCTTCTTTACCTTGTGGCCACGTAACATAACTCCACACCTCCTCCATTGTTACCCAGCTGTCTGTCTGTCTGTCTGTCTGTCTGTCTGTCTCTCTCTCTCTCTCTCTCTCTTTCTCTCTCCATTTTGTCTCCTTCTGACTGGCATCCAAAATGTCTTCTTCTTATAAGGACACCAGTCATATTGGATGAGGGTCACCCAAATCCAGCGGGACAGATAAGCTCACATTCTCTTATTTGAATGTGACTGGGAGGTTAGGAGTTGAGCATGGCTTTGGGGGGACATGGTTCAATCCATCACAATTTGGAGAGGTGTGAGTTGGTGAAGAAGTAAAGAAGGGCAAGAAGGGTAATTCAACTGCTACCTGGGAAGTCTGGCTGAGAACTTGCCAGTTTTTAGAGGGCATCTCCTTCTCTGCGAATATCGTAAATTAGACACTTGAAGATGGAAAATACATCAAAGAAACCAAACTCAGCCCCCCCGGCTTGGTGGAGCTTCTGGTCTCGTTTTCCATGGTGACTAAATACTGCAACACAGAAGATGGAGTTTATATAACGCCACCAGGCCCTGGACACAGAGGGCTGCCTACACTGAGGCTGACAGAGTGTGACAGGTTAATCCAGAGAGGTTTACCGGGGGGAAGTCAGGAATCTGCAGGAGAGAAGCAACCGGAATTAACCATGAGGCAGAGGAAGCTCTCTGCCATTCTTATAAGAATCATTTTCTTAACACACTCTTTTGGATTTCTGCTGCTTCTGAGGGCCTCATTATCACCAATGTTCCCCCGAAATCTTTATCATGGGAAAATGTTATCTCTGTACTCCTCTCCCAAGAAACATTAGGATCATAATGAAACTCCTGGTAATGAAGCCACCTACCCCCACCCCCACAATAGGCATGAGTGACTTGTGGGGTGCCGATTGAAAGTCTCTGACAACTTTATCCTGTACGGGTTTAGAGTCAGGGGCAAGGAAAAGCCACCCCCCCACCCCACCCCCCATTTCCCACCCAAAGATGACAACACCTACTCTGTCCATCACTCAGGAAAGAAATGGTTGGAACTGGAAAATGGCGGCTTGACTGTTCAGAAGGCAGACCTTAGTCAACCTAGTGGGGCAACTCAGATCTAGTTCCCTTGGGCTAGATGTCTCGGGACCGGAGCATTCTTAAGGGCCCCTTGAAGTGGTAGGGCTTAGAGATGGCATCTGTTTGGGGAGAAGAGATTTGAGCCAGACAGCAAATCATAGGTGGAGGGGACATCAAGCTGAACATTAGTAAATGATAAATTGTAAGCCAAATGACCCAGATTCGTGTTTCTCTATGTATTTTCTCTTGACACTCCCTTACCCCAAATGATTAAAATGTGAGCCCCAACAGGGCCAGGGCTTCCTCTGTTGTGTCCATAGCTGTATCGGCGCCTTAGAAATAGGCCCAGTATGTTGCTCTCTGTTATTGGGTTGAATCATGTCCCCCCAAAAGACATGTTTGGGTCCTACTCACCAGCCCTGTGGATGTGACTGTATTTGGAATTAAGCTCTTTGAAGGTGGTGTTAGTTAAGATGAAGGTGGGCCCAAATCCAATAAGACAAGGACATGGGGGAGAATGCCATGAAAAGATGGAGACAAGAAAGAAGGCCACGTGGAGAGGGAAGCAAGGATGCATCTATAAGCCAAGAAATGCCAAGGATTGCCAGCAAATTCCAGAAGCCAGGAGAGATGAGGAAGTCTTCTCTCTTAAAAGTTTCAGAGGGAGCAGGCTTTGAGAGCACAACTGACTCATGGATGATTTGCAGGTCAGCCATGGTTGACGGCCAGCCCACAATAGAGCTCCTTGGGTGTATGTTATCTAATCCACCCACCTCTGGAGCCACCCTTGGCCATTCACTCACAAAGCACCCCTTCCCACCCACATCCCGCCACAATCCGGAAATGGATTTTGAACGGTCTACTCATGATTCTTAAAAAGTGACTTGTAGGCTTTTTGCAAGATACAGTTACACCAGCAGCCCCTAGGCTGGAAGTTTTTGGAAGGTTAGGGCTTCCTGCTTTGTTTGTCACTATAGAACTATCAGCTGGCATGTAGTAAGTGATTGATAAATGGCTGTTGAATGAATGAAGAATGAGCAAACATAGATAAGAGTGCTCCAGTTACTATTTCTGCATGGCCAATGACCAAAATTTAGCAGTGGAAGATTTTCAATGTCAGAGAAAGAAGCTGCAAATACGGAAGTGGGGAAGGCTGGAATGAACCCATGACGTTGGATCAGCATTGGCAGCATCAGTATGAATTCATGGATGGAATACAGATGGGTATTTACATATAAAAATACAGGAAATGTAAAAAAAAAAAAACACACACACAGCAGCTGAGGACAACCATTTTGTTATGCTCACAGTTTCCATGGGTCAGGAATTTGGACAGTGTACAGCAGCAATGGCTTATCTCTCCGCTGTTGCTAAGACTTGAAGGGACTGGAGGCTGGAATCATCTGGAAGCGCCTTCATTCACACATGCCAGCATATGTGGCCTCTTCACGTGCCACCTCTCATTGAGAGGAGTGTCAAAAAAAAATAAAAAAATAAAAACTTTGGGGTTGTGTTTTAAAGCAACCACTGATGGTGAAAGATTAGAAAGCCCTTCTCAGGATTTTTCACCAATTCCTTCAAGAGAATTTTTGCATTTCTACTGCACAGCAAGCCCTGTGTTGGGTGATGCGTGGGGATTTAGTGGTGAGTAAGATAGACGTTGCCTCTGCCCTCATGCAGCCTGCAATCTGCTAGAGAAGACAGACATTAAACAAATAAACCATCAAACCAGTGGAGAATTACAGACCCATGAGGAGTGTTCTGAGAGAAAAAACAGGCAGACTTCATTTAGATCGAAAGTCACTCCCTTCTCGAGACTTGGAGGCTGATTTCGAGTGCAAGCGATTTCTTTGGGAGGTGATTCCAGGAAGCTTCAGTAGGGGAATGAGGCTATGAGAGAGGCGGGAAGGAAACAGATTATCATTGCAGATTTGTGCAGCTCAGTTCCACAGGACCCTTTGGGCTGACAGCGAGGGGCACACCTCAGATGGCCCCATCCAAATTGTGAGTGTGGTGAAGCATTCACCCACCAACCCCTAAGAGCCAGTGGGGGGGGGGCATTAGTGTGGACTGTCCACTCAGGCCAAAATGGTCCCAAGTGCTGACAAAAGGAGCCCTCGCCTGTCCCAGGAGGCAGGGAAAGCCCTCCTTGAACAAGTGGTCTTCTCAAAGAAGGGAGTTTGAGCACCAAGAACAACAGATCTGTAGAAGGTCCCCACATTTTTCCGCATTAAATGTGGATCTTCACCAAACACCACCCCACCCCCACCCCAATGCCAGCACTCAGCGAAGTGCCATGGATAGAAATGCCTTTGGGGTTTTATTGGTAATGTCCATGGGTTCACAATGAGAGTCTACACTGACCATGCGGCCTCCCCACCCCCACCCTTAGTGACTGATGGAAAACATTTGCAAAATTGCCCACAGGTAGGCAAGGTGGGGTTGTTCATGCCCCCAGCAGAGAGTTTTCCCTTTGTGTGAGGTTAAATCCCAGAGGGGGGTTGTTGCTGATGTTCTCACAGACATTGAGGACTGACAGCTTGGTATGCCTAGCCCTCTATCTTGGGACTTGCCTTTATGAAGCTTGTTACTGCAAAGGAGAAGCTAAACCTGCTTATAATTGTGCCTAGGAGTCTCCCCCTGAGTGCCTCTTTGTTGCTCAAATGTGGCCCTCACTCTAGCTAAGTCACCTCATCAGGTGAACTCACTGTCCTCCCCTCTACTTGGGACCTGACTCCCAGGGGTGTAAGTCTCCCTGGCAATGCAGGATATGACTCCCGGGGATGAATCTGGATTCAGCATCGTGGGTCTTGACCAAAAGGGGGATGTGAAATGAAATGAAATAAAGTTCCAGTGGCTAAGAGATTTCAAATGGAGTCAAGTGGTCACTCGGGTGGGCACTCTTATGCACTATATAGATATTCAGTTTCTAGGTTTTAATGTACTGAAATAGCTAGAAGTAAATACCTGAAACTATCAAACTGCAACCCAGTAGCCTTGACTCTTGAAGACGATTGTATAACTATGTAGCTTACAAGGGGTGACAGTGTGATTGTGAAAACCTTGTGGATTGCACTCCCTTTATCCAGTGTATGTATGGATGAGTAAAAAATGGGGACAAAAACTAAATGAAAAATTGGGTGGGATGGGGGAGATGGTTTGGGTGTTCATTTTTACTTTTATTTCTTATTCTTATTCTGATTTTTTCTGATATAAGGAAAATGTTCAAAAATGGATTGGGATGATGAATGCATAACTATATGATGGTACTGTGAACAGTTGATTGCACACCATGAATGCCTGTATGGTATATGACTGTATCTCAATAAAACTGAATTTTAATAAAATCCCAGACTGGGGTTCCCCACCCCACCACCCCCAGCTTTGACCCCACAAATGGGGGAAGGAGTAGGGATTTTTCATGCTTAGTCCATTCCCCAGGAGGGAGGGCATAGAGGGAAAACTGGGAAGCAGCCTGCTTGGAACAGGAGGTCTTGCTGAAGGGGAGTCCACCGGGGTCCCATTAACAGGAGAGAACACCCCGGTGCAGGGATGGGGCAGCCGTGGTTCTCTAGTCCTGGAACCCAACATGGGATTCCTTGGCCCAGCACAGGCGTCCTCAGCAGAAGCCCTACAACGCCAGACCCCACTGAATTAGTAGGCCTGGGGTGAGCTGGGGATATACGCTATTCCAAACACTGTTGAATTAAGCTCCAGCAACTAGAGGAAAAAGTCTTTTGACCCAGACAATAGCATACTCTTTTCTCTGGAAACGAAGGAACCAGAATTTCCGTACAATTGGCGGGCAAACTTAGTGCTTGTCTTCATGCCCCTTTTGAAGCATCCTTTTCTAATTCGATTGTTACTGGATTATCAAGTGGATGCCATGCCCTGGGTCAAGTAACATATTTTAAGTTAGACAATAATGGTAAGGACCGTGGCTGTCATGAGGGTGGGTCACAGAAGTCGTGGATGTGGGCGCGGCCCTGGCCACTTGTGTTCCTGACATGTTTCCCTTTACTGGCTACTCACGTGAAAGGTGGGTTGGTCTGCAGACTCCTCAGCCTTCTCCCATGCAGCAGCGGCCATCCCAGTGTCTGTCTTGCCTGGGTCACTGTCATCCTGAGGACAGCCAACGGGGAGGAAGGAGGAAGTGGGGGAAGGAGGGAAAGGAGAGGGGAAAGAAAACAGAAGGAGGAGGAGGGAGGGGAGGAGGGAGAGCAGGAGGGGAAGGGATGGAAAAGACAAAAGGCGGGGAGGGAGCGGAAGGGAGAGGGGTCAGGGAGGGGAGGGGAGGAGAGGAAGGAGAATTCTACTGCGATGGAAAAGCCAGGAAATCCAATCTCTAAACCAGTGATAAGGAGACTCCCAGTTGCTGGAGATATAAAAGGACAGTGGTTAAGATCATTCCAACCCCGAATTCCTGGCCTTGGAAAAAAAACTCATTATTGCTGATACAGGGCCCCAAGCCCCCTTTCTAGAACCACCGAGGCTTCTGGTCTCTATACCAGGAACAGGAGATTTGGGGTCCGGAGTGCCGGACATCATCTTGCCTCATTTTCCATTCACCAGCTGAAGCTGCTTCCGAGATCCACCTTCTTTCTGGAAGCTTTCAGGCCTCATTGCCAAAAGTCAAGGAAGGGGGAAAAAAGGAGGCAAGAGGCTAGAAAGAAGGTGGAAGGCAGAGAGGATGGGAAAGAGAAAGAGAAAGGCGGCCTGGGGAAGGGAGGGGTGCAGAGCTGGAGACAAAACTCACAAGCCCTGGTTGGGGCAGGGGGGTGACCTCAAGAAGAGAGCCAACAAATCAGGGGCGAGGAGGTGGAAGGAAGGAGGAAGGCTGCTTTGCAGAAGGCACCAAAAATAGAACCCCAGGCATTTCTGAGTGCCTCCTGGACTTCGGAAGCATTTTCAGCAGCATTTTCCAGAAGCCTTGCCTAGGTGGCGGACAAAGGACTTACAGCCACCCAGAAGATTGGGGAGGCCTCTTGCCCCCTGACCAGCGGGACAGGGTCTATACCTGATCCCACCAGCCTCTTGCCCCATATCTGATGTCCTCAAGGGTTAGGCTTGGCCAGAAGCTCCTCAGGCTTCCTTATCCGGGTGAATTGTTCTGCCTGGTGTGAAAAGAAAAGACTGGAAGCTTCCTTCTGATTCCAGCACCCCGCCCTGAGACAAGCTCACTCATGCAGGGATGTGAGGGGACCTCGAGCAGACAAGGGTTAGGGACCGAATTGCAAGGAGGGTCTGGGGGACATTTTCGGTGCACTTTGGCTTCTAACATCCTGCACCTGTGATGCTCTATGGAGGCCTGTCCTCAGGCTACTGGAACCAAAGTTTCTGGGAGTTTCTATCCCAGAACCCCACACCCAGACAGGTGATGCCTCTGATGGGTGAGGGAGTGAGAGAATCCAGCTCCCTTGCCTGAAGTCCAGGCAGCCTCTGGGATGTAACTCACCCACCAGAGATCCCCCATGGGATCAGGCTGGGGCCACCCACTGTGGGACTTTGTCTCTTAGACGTGTCTCCTGGGAGAGCTTCCACACCAACCCTCCTGTCAGGGTCTGTTTCTGGGGATCTAAGTCATAGAGGAACCACAGCTCGTGCCCTGGTCCATAATAACAGCTACCGTGGGTAGATGCATTCCAGCCATAGGCTCACCTGAGCCTCAGAACTCAACAGCCATGTTGGTTTTAAGCCCACTGCTCAGAGAAGGAGCTGGAAGCTCAGAGAGCAGAAGGGGCTGGCTCAGGACACCACAGATTAAACCTGAGTGCTGCTGGCTCCAGAGCCAGTGTCTAGCCCTTGACATCCCATTGGGATGAGAGGGAGCCCATGAGCTCTCCCGTGGTCTGAGAATTGCTTCCGCTGGGTTCCTGGGCTTACCTGGAGCTGGTTTCCCAAAAGCCAGCTGGATTTGTCAGGCATCCAAAAGCCTTCTGCTAAGGGACCCCCTTCTCCCACTCTCCATATGTGTGTGTGTGTGTGTGTGTGTGTGTGTGTGTGTTAAGAAACCCCTTCCCCCACAAAGTCAGAAATAACTAGGAGGAGTTCAGAAGCTGCCAAACATACCCTATGAATAAATGTTCAGGGTTCCAGCCGGAGACGCCCACGGGGACTGATGAGTCATCAGATGACCAGCTGTCACCACAGAGCGCTATATATAGAGGAGGAAGGCCTGAGGGGTGCCTGGGACCAACTGCTGGGGACGGGGGAGAGGGGCATGCACTTAGGAGTTGAGGCTCCAGCTGGGAGGCAGGCCCAGAGCATCTGGAGCCCCCTCGGCTCCACCAAATAACCAAATCTGGGTCAGCAATCCCCCTGCACAGAATGCTGCTCAAACAGGGAGCAGGCAGCCACGGGGCTGGCATGAATGATATGAATGATGATTACTGCTAATGATGATGATAACAGGGAGAAAAATGGCGTAGAGAACTTCCCTCCCCTCCCCTCACGTTCTTCCCATCTCACACACACACACACACACACACACACACACACACACACACACGCACAGGGACAGAGGACTTTTATCACCAGGGCTACCGTTAGGGTCAGGCCAACCCTGTCCTGTATGGTAGCCACTGGCCACCTGTGGCTCCCAAGCGCTTAAAACGTAGCCAAGCCCAGTCACACTGGAGTCGGAGTACTCGGCTCCAAAAAAAAAGAATGTAAAAGATCTCATTAATAATTTTTTATTGGCGACATGTTGAAATGATAATATTTTGGATAAACTGGGTGTGATAAAGTATATTATTAAAATTAATTTTACCTGTTTCTTCTCACTTTTTTTTTTTAACATGGCTAGGAGAACACTTGCGATTCCATACGTGGCCCGCGGTCTATTTTTATTGGACAGCACCAAGCTACAGGCTGGCGGTAGAACCTGCAGGAAATCCTGGCTATGGCCTTCTCCAACAAATAAAGCCCACTTCCTGATTCATGGCTGAGGGGAGCCAAAGCCGCTCTGCAGACAATGCCAGTGGACGGCCATGGCTCGTGACACGTGGCATCTCCCTGAGGGTCTGCGAACCCCAAACCTGCCCCTCTCACGTTCTCCGAAAACCCACAGCCTCCCAGGCAAAGGATGGTTAATCCTGTCTTCTCCCCACCCCCCCCCCACTTTCACCCTCAAGAGGGTTCGATGCTTTGTGATGCCCAAAAGAGACCTTAAAACGAGGCCACTTAGAAAATGAAGCAGACTGTCCCTCGCTTAATGCAAACAGCAGAGTCGAAGGAAAGAAGGAGAAAGAGAAAGAGAGGGGAACAGTACAGGAGAGAGAAGATTAATGTTAATAGAGAGAAATAGTATCCCAGAGACAGGCACACGAATGTCACACAGTCTGCCCACTGAGACCTGGAGGAGGCAGAGAAGGGAGTGTGTGTGTGTGTTGTGTGTGTGCGTGTGTATGTGCACGCATGTGTGGTTGAGCGAGAAAGCACTAGAGAAAGGTTCAAAACACCAGGCAGGCAGACAGAAACAGCAGGGCAGAAAGAAAGCACAGGAAGCAAAAACAAACAGGGACGCTGGGGCCTCGGGGTTGGGGGGTGAGGGGCAGGGAGATGCCCGCCTGTTGCAGGGAGAGTTGACAGCCTCCCTCTTGGGGCAAGGGGTGCCCTTTCTTTCTATGTCCATTTAAATTATTCACGTCAGGACAATGGAAAGAATATAGCAAAATAAAATATGCATCGTCAAAGCCAGGCAGGCCCTGGACTTGTGTGTGGAGGAAACAAAGCCAGGCAGTGGGCTGGATTTCAGGTGGCTGCCATGGGGGTGTTGTGTTCCGGGGCCGCCAGCTGCTGAGTGTTGATGGAGCGGGAGGTGAGGGGGGCTAACTGTGCACACATGGGGACCAGGTCTGGGATATTTAGGGAGCTTAGCTAAGAAGCCTGGTTCTCAAGCCGGGCAGGACTTGGTGGGCGTCTGCAAACATCCCGGCTGCTATTTTGCACCTCTCCTTCTAAGGAAGCCTGCCTGCCCCAGCCTACCCCTCACCAGCAATTCCAGGGTCTCCTAGGTGACCCCCAGTTAATCCAATCAAAGCAGACTTTTTATGCACTGTCAGGACAGGATGAGGGAGACAGGGCTGCCCCCACCCCAGGGCTCCACCCCTCCCTGGAAACGATATCTACGGACACCTAACTTGGTGGCGGGGTGGGGGTGGGGAGATGTTTTCCTAAAGGGGCTGCAGGATGAAGAGCAGAGAAAAACAGGGCCAGGTCTGAACAAGGAAAAGGAGAGAAAAGTTGCACCGGATAAATCCCACAACCTCCCTGCTGAGAGTCACCTCCAAGCACATTTAGGAAAACAGAAGAAAACCATTCTTTGGACCACGGGGTTTACGGGAATCTTTGTCTCCCGGCTGACGGTTGCTTTGAAACACACATCCATACCACTGGTTTAAAAGGGTCTTCCCCAGGAGCTGGGCTTTAGTATCCCCAACTCCCAGTCCAGCGCCCGCTTCCAGCAGGAAAACGGATGGGGGCAGAATGGAGGCTATTAGGCAAGGCTCTGGGTCCTTACTCATTTAGCATCTTGTCACTAATGGAAGCGACTCCAGAGTGAATTTGGAAGTAATTTGCAGAGAGTTGAGGACCTTTAAAGATCAGAAAAAAAAAAAAAAATGTGGCCGATTGCATTTTCTAAGATGACCACAAGGTCTCCCACCCCACGTGCTCTTCTTAACAGTCTGATGTTGAATCTGGAGCACTGGTGACAATGGTGCAAGTGTCTCTGTCATTCTCCAGGCTTTCTGTCTCACAATGCTTGCTCTAGGAATCCAGCCAGCATCAACTGCCAGACCCGATGGCAATGGTGTGTGAGACCCTGAGAGAGAGAACTGCCTCCCTGAGGGCAGTCAACTCCCAGCACAGCCAGGGATCCTAATAAAATGATAATTGGTTTAAGACGCTAGGTTTTGTGGTGATTCGTTAGCGACAGATAACACACATGTGCATGCACATGCACACACAAACACACACACAGGTACACAGAAATCGCACTTCCCAGGGCTGTTCAGATGCTCCGGAGGAAGCCTGGGTGCTCACTCTGGGGCCAGGCCAGCTGCTGGGGTTCAGGGTTCAAATCCCTTCTCCACCAATTCTCAGCTGCAGAGCCTTGGACAAGTAAATGAGCCCTTCTGCCTCAGTTTCCTCCTCCCTCAAGTGGGAACCCTAACAGACCCCTCCACGTGGGATGGTTGTGAGGCTTTAATGCGATAACCCACATAAAGTGCTCAGAACCTGGCCAGGCAGCAAACGCCTGACTGTTGGCTGCCACGATATTAGTCACCAGCTCCCTTTCCGCTTCCTAACAGGTAGGCTGAGAAGCGCGGCCACTTGCTGGCAGACACACCGCTGACCAAAATCTTTTTCCATCACACTGAGGTCACCAGCTCTGCCCCACACTTTATTTGTTTTGTAAAAATGTCAGCAGCTGGTCTGGGTCCCTTCCCTGAGCCTATGTGGGAAGTAAGCTCCTCTCCCACCTACCCCCACCTACCCACCCCACCCCCACCCCGCCGCGGGCGGTCGGGTTCTGTTCCCTGCCACTGTCGTCGCACAGCTTTGTCTTGCAAACCACTGATTAGCAGTAGACAAAACACTGGCAAAGTGCTGACCTCAATACCTGTTTTTAAGGTTTCCTGGCCCTGGCCGAGCTTCAGAGCTGCAGGACACTGGATGGGCAGGCAGGGGACCAGGTGAGAGAGAGCCGAGGGTCTGCTGGGGCTTGCAAGACCCTCTTGTCTCTCCTTTTGGGGGGCAGCTCAATGTAGCAGCCCCTTGGGCCGCCCCGCTTCCTCCCACACACTTCCTGGAGGCAGCTCCCACAGACAGCCTGCAGCAGAGGCAGCTGTGCCCGGGTGTTTCCAGCTTTGGCAAGGCCTCCTCCAGGAGGTGATCTGCTTTCTTCCTCTGAATAATTCCTACCCCAAACCCTTGGGTCACCTTGAAAAATGATCTTTGGTCTCTATTGAGCCACCTGGTTCTTAATAAAGGAACCCCAGAATTTTCTACTAACTAGTTTGTCAACAGGGCCATTGGTAGTGGTTATCTGGGCCCAGAAAAATCTGCATTGTGTGGGACGCTCCCCACACCCCCCCCACCAATGTAGGATGTTAAGTTTCCTTGGCCCCCTGCCCACTCAACGCCAGTAGCAACCCCCCACCCCCACCCCCAATCCTCCAAAATTGCCCTCCACACACACATTTCCAAATGCTTCCCCTGCCCTGGGGGGAATGGAAAAGTCCTTGATGAAGGAAGCGCCAGTTGTTATTTCAGAAATCTCCGAATAAAGCTCTGTCTGCTCAAAAACCATCAAAGAGAAGCACCTCCCCGAGATTCGGTCACGCCCACTGGATGGGCACCATCTCCCCAGGGTTCCCAAGCCACGCGGAGGAACACAGTCCGGAAACCAAGTTCTCTGTGTGAAAGCTCAGGCGTGGCTTGCCCCTCATAGATCATTCTCAGCAAAGCGTTTCCTGAGAAGTCATTTGTGTAATTCCACACCTCCCTTTCCATCACCGGCCTCACTTAGAAACTAACCAAATAAAAGAGCAGCCAGGGTTGGACGCGTTCCATTGGAGCTGTTTGTTCTTCAAGTTCTATTGAGTCAAAATTCCCGGTTTAACCCTGAATGCCCTTCCCCTGCGACGAACATGAGGTTGGCATCTGTACCTTAAAAAGGGAGGTGGGGGTAGAGACTTTAAAAGAAAGAGAAAAGGGAATTAAAAACAAAGTCTCCTGCTACAGCAACTATTGGATGTGTCCACATTTCGACATTCCACGGACAGGTGTGCACCCGCCCGCGGCGTGTTCCTAACCTGCCTTTTTCCCAAAACACATTGCCAGCCTGGCACCGTGTGCCCACACGGGAATCCGCCAGGATAGAAGCACAGCCATTCTGACAAGGACATTGCTTCATACACACATACTCACAACTCCCATGTGTCTGTGGTTTGAGCTGAAGTAGATTCAGGTGCCTTGGGCAGTTTTCTGGTTTGGAACAGCAGTTCTCCATGTCGGTGGCTTCTTGCTGGGACTGAGAATTCCAATCTCCCCCTGTCAGGCTAGGCCCGAGAGCTGCCAAGAGTTTCTAGCTGACCCAAGTACTACTTCACAGGAACCGGTATGGGAACTAATACACAGTATTGGGGTAATCGGCTAACCAAAAGTGTCGACATCGCAGTCCAATCTTTTTTTCTTTTTAGAATTTTTTTTTGAAATAAATTCAAAGTTGTAGGAACAGTTGCAAAAACAATGCTAACCCCATACACAGAATTCCATCATACCCTGACCTCCCTCCCCCAATAGCCCAATCCACCAACTTTAACATGCTGTCACATTGCTATTTCTTTCCCTCCCTCCCTCCCTCCCTATCATCCATCATCTATTGCTCTGTCTTCTGAACATATGAGAGCTAGCTGCACACATCCTTGGACATACACTATAATTCACATATGTAATTCCCATGAACAAGAACATTCTTTTATGCCATCCCATTAAGCGCAGCTAAGAAGTACAAGAGATTCAACAATGATACAAAGCTTACATTCTATATTTCCTTTTCCTTATGTCTCAACTGTGTCCCTTTGAGCCTCCTGTCCTCCATCCTCCAATCCCATCCAGGTTCATCCTTGGCATTCAATTGTCATCTATTTAGCACAGTCCAATCTTGTAACCCAGATCCCTAAAGTTCTAGCCGCAATGCTCTAGCCCAGTTGCGTCATGAAAAGGAAGGGAGTGGCTCTGTCCTGGGTTGATTAGTGTGCCCCCCAAAGTTCATGTCTACCCAGAACCTATGAATGTGAACTTACTTGGAAAGAGGGTCTTTCCAGATAGAATCAAGTTGAGATGTGGTGGGATAGGATTAGGGTGGGACCTAGTCCAATGGCTGGTGTCTTTCTAAGGAGAGGGAAGTTTGGACATAGAGACGCACAAGGAGAAACTCTGGGGTGACAGAGGCAAAGATTGGAGTGACACAGCTATGAGCAAGGGGCACCAAGGATTGCTGACAGCCACAAGGAGCTGGAGAGGCAAGGAAGGAGTATCCCCTAGATGCCTTGGAAGGAGCAGGCCCTGGTGGACACCTTGATTTCAGATTCCTGGCCTCCAGAATTGTGAGACTTAGTTACAGTCACCACAGGAAAGAAATACACGTCCTAACGGTCCTTTTCTGAAATTGGTGCTCAGGATCCTGGGATTTAACTTGTGCTGCTATCTACCACCGAATGATTCCCCTTTTCTTCCCCTTTTCAGATTGGAGTTAGAGGACATTGGCATTAAAACAGCCACACAGCAAAAAAGGAAGAGAGAGAACGGAAGAAAGGACAAAGCAAAATCGTATAAAAGAGAGAAGTCTGACTGACGCAGGTAAGAAAGGCTTGCTTTTTTAATAATTAAGAATGGCTTTATTGCATATCTTATGACCTAGCAGTTTCATTTCAAGGTATGTAGCCAAGAGAAGTGAATGATTATGTCCACCAAAAGTCAGGTACGTAAGCCACTGTGGAAGTCAGTTTGGCAGTTCTTCAGAAAGTTAAGAATCACCGTGTGACCCATCAATCCCACTCCTGGGTGAAGGCTCAAAGAACCCAAAGCAGGGTCTCAAACAGACATTTGCACACTGATGTTCATTGCAACATTATTCACATGAGCCAAAAGGGGGAAACAACCCATGTATCCATCAACAGACAAATGCAAAGCAACCAAATGTGTTCTAGCCGTACAATGGAATATTATTTGGCCGTAAAAAGGAATGAAGCTCTAATTCATGTGACAACAGAGATGAACCTTGAAAACATTATGCTAAGTGAAAGAAGCAAGCCACAAAGGCCACATATCGTATGATTCCACTGTTATGAAATATCTAGAATAAGCAAATTCATGGAGACAGAAAGTTGATCAGATGTTATCAGAAGCTGGTGGGAGGGGGAAAGGGGAGCTAGTGCTTCATTGGTACAGAGTTTCTGTTTGGGGTGATGAAAATGTTTTAGGACTGGAAGGTGATGATGGTAGCACAACCTTGTAATTGTCATCAATGCCACTGAAGTGCATACTTGAATATGGTTAAAATGGCAAAATACGTTACAGTACATGTTATGGCAATACTTTCTTAAATCATGCACACAAATGTACACTGCAGTTTTATTCGTAACAGCACCAAACTAGAAACAACCCAAAGTGCCCATCAGCAGGAGAAAGGGTACACTAATCACAATAGATATTCACATACTGGAATACCGCACAGCCATGGAAAAAAAGAACAAATTGCTGCTACACGCCACAGTGTGTATCTCACAGACGATGTTCAGCGAAAGAAACCAAGCACATGAGTACATATTGTGTGCTTTTATTTATTGAGAGTTCAAAAGCAGACCAAATAAATCTATGCTGTTAGAAGTCAGAAAAATGGTTACCTTTGGGTTGGTGGGGGGGGGGGGTAGCAGCTGGGAGTGGGTACAAGGGAGCCCATTGGGGCAGGTGCTAGAAATGTTTGGTGGCCACATTTTAGTGATCATGGGTTGGGCTACACGCATATAAAAAGTCATAAACCTGTAACTTGAGATTCATATACTTTACTGTATGTTATCTAGGTTTTTTTTTTTTTTTTTTTTTTTGGAAGTACAAATTTAAAAGTAAGAATGGGTTTCCCAGTTGGGCAGCTCTGGATCCGAGGCTTATGGGAACAGAGAAGTTGACCTGATGGGCTGGGGTAGGCAGAAGGCTTGAGAAGGGGTGGGTGGGAGCCCCTCAGCCTGCTTAAGGTGTCTTCCAAGGCCCCATCGGGCCTGCCCATGCCCTCCCCAACTCAGGAAGCCAGCAAGAAAAAGACTCGACCCAGCCCCGGCCCACAGGACTTGGCCGCGTGGGCTCCTCTGTGGAGAGGGAGATGCTTGGAACGAGCCTTTGTCCCGGGAGTTGATTAAGGAAACGAGCTGGTAATGAACAGCAGAAATAACCATAATTAATAATGCGCAGAATCAAAATGGATTTCAAATCCTGCAGCTAATTTGCCAGGAGACTTATCCCTGAGGCAGGCAGGCAGCGGCTCTCCCCTCATCAGACAGCAGAGTAAACAAGGAAGTGGCAGGACCAGGCCAGCCAGAGCTGGTGTGGTGGCCAGAGGAGGGAGGGATGGATGGAGGCAGGCAGGAGCCGCAGGGTCTGAATGGGCTCTTTGCAGCCCATTCCCCAGCAGCCCTGGGGAAGGCAAGCAGCCAGTGGCATGTCTTGATCGTGGGCTCTGTCCGGCCCCTAAGGGAGGCCTCAAATCTCAAGGACACCTCTCAGGGGACCTGCACCTGCCCTCCCATCCCCATGATGCCTGCCAAGCTCAGGGACCCACTCCCAGGGTTGGGGAGAGGGGTCAGATCCTTGGCACATTCTCCCCACCAATTCGGTGGCCTGCCCCATACGCACACAGGAGCCAAACCTGTGGAGGGTGGGGAGTGAGGGGGAGCCAAGACCACGTAACAATGGAAGGAAAACCCTTGTCAGAGAAGGAAGATTCTAATTGGCACCCTAAACGTTCCAGAAAGATTATCTTTCCAGTTCCCATTGCAAAGAGAGCAACTGACAATCGGACTGTGTCCTCAGAGGTCCCCCAACGTCATTTCCCTCCCCTGCCGCACCCCAAACGGGCTGAGTTGTATAGCTGTTATCACTTCATTATAAAAGGAGTGCTCTGGGATCCTTCCAGCTTCTTCTAGGATGGGGGCAAGCAGCCAGCCTGGGTGGCCTCCGTGGGGTTTCAATGTGAGAGAGGTCAGCGTAAAGCCCTGTCTGAGATCTTGGGGGGAAAGGGGATCAGGGATTGTACATGAAGGTCAAGTCTGTTAAGAACTGCTCATACCAGCAACTTCAGACAACCTTGCCCATGGCAATGAGAAAAAAGCTTCCCCTCTTCCGTCATGCCCTTCTCTACGTGTTGTTAGTCCTCTCTAGCTGTCCCTGCCATCTCAGGGCTCCTCTCCTGTCCCTACCACAAGGGCCCAGACTCCAAACCCACTGTTTGCTCGCTCCATCTACCCCCCACCCCACTCTGGTACCCCACTTTGCAAGGTCCTCGTGAGGTGTAGGGGAAGCCGAGAGTCTGTGCGTACATCCCTGTCTTTCATGGCGAGCCTGTTGGAGGTGTGAGATCTTAATCCCAAGACCGGTGGGCAAAACATTGGGAGGAACCCCTTAACATCTGCTACTTGCTTGCCTGCAATGAAAAATGAATCTCTTTTCAACTTCAGCAAAGTGGATTCTTTTTTGCTAAAGGCTAAGTTCTCACTGAGTTGCAAGTTTTCAAAAATGGGGCCATTGTGGGGCTATTTCTGAGGGAAAGCAAGGCCTGTCTGCAGTGCCAGCGCCGGCCCGTCTACCTCCCACAAGAATTGGGCACCATTATTTTTACATCAGGGACAATTCCAACTCCAGTTTCAAAAACAGCTGAATCTAGCTCCATCTTCTTCAAAAGTAAACGCTTTGGGGAGAGGGCAAGGGTTTAACTCTTAAAAACAGTTCAGAGCAAGGAACTTCAGGATGAAAATGACTTTGCAATCTCAGAGAGGGCTTTGGCAGAGAAGCCCCAGCAGTTAAGGTATCGAGTATGGGAAGGTGTTAAGAACACAGCCAGACCCCGGGGCAGGGAAGCTAGCCCCCCAGGAAGGGGCAAAGAAAGGTGGGGTTCCTGGTAGCTTTTGAAACTACTACAGGGTTTCTCTTCTGGAACCACAATTACCCCCCTTTCCAAACTCCAGTCAAGGTAGTTCCTGGGTGAGGAGAAGATGCGGGGCTGCCAATCATGCCTAAAAGGGTCCTTGTCTGCGTGGCTCTCAGTCTCCTATATACATTTTCCTCAGCATCCCGCCTCCTCCAAGAAGTCCTCTCTGACCACTGAGCTCACACAGAGCTTTCCCTTTGCCAAATTCCACCATGCTATAGGAAGGCTTATTCAAGTCAAGTTTTCTAATGCTCTGAGAACCACCACCACCACCACCACACACACACAAACACACACACACACACACACACACACACACACACACACACACACACTGCCAATATCCATTTCCTTCCTTTCCCAGCCAGGCAGTTTGGGGAGTTGGGAGCTCCAGGGATCAGCCCAATTGGCTTAATCCTGATGGGAGGGCACATGTGCCCAATTTGGTCCCATCGCAGAGACCATCAGAACTTTTGCTGGGAATGCTAGGACCCCAAGTCCCTCTTTTGGGCTGGGTTTGATTGTGGGAGGATGCAAGGCTTAGAGTAAAATAGCTGCAACTGGATGGGGGGTGGAGGGCACTGGAGGTTTCAGGTATTTGGATGGGGTTTGGGGGTGGGGGAGAGGGCAACAGGAAGCAACCACTAAGTGCAGGCACTGAAGCCCATCCATAGGAGACAGAGCAAATAATGGGCACTGGTGGCATTATTATTATTATTATCATTTAATTCCTGGATCAAGCCCTACCTGAAGTTGGTTACCCCGGGACCATTCAGTAACACAAGCTAGTAAAGTCCCCCTTTCATTAAAATTGCTCTGGGTTGACACCTGAAACTCAGAGCTAGAGCTCGGAAGATATGAATGTCAGTATTAGTGCATACAGCCACTGTCAAAAAAAAAAAAAAAAAAAAAAAAGCTGAAAAAGAGCCCAGACTTCAATTAGTGATGTGAATGAAGCAGGTCTGGTTAAGACCAGGGCAAGCCAGGCCAAAGGGTAAAGTTTGAAACTGACTGTGTTTTAAAACTTCAACTTTCATATGAGACCAAGGGAGTAGATATCTATTTGGTACAGGATCTAAATTTTCTAAACGGTACAACTCTACAGTCGATTTGTTCAAACACCACAATTGCATGGAACTTTGAATAGGAAGTGAGATACGGTAGGTTAGTATAGGCTGGAGTGTAATAGTGACACATCCCAGAGTAATTTGGGCCGATAATAAAAAATATATTTACAGCCTCCCCCTCCCCAGCCCTGAGGATCTGGGGGAAGGTGCGGATGTGTTGGACATCCTCACCTGGACTGGTGTTGATGTTGTCACAAACATTGGGACTGGCGGTTTGATGTGCTGAGCCCTCGAGCATGGGACTTGCCCTTATGAAGCTCATTACCACAAAGGAGAGTCTAAAGTTGTATGTAATGGTGCCTAAGAGTCTCTCCCTGAGTACCTCTTTGTTGCTCAGATGTGGCCCCCTCTCTCTCTAACTGAGCCATCTCGACAGGTGAACTCGCTGCCCTCCCCCCTACGTGGGACCCGACTCCCAGGGGTGTAAATCTCCCTGGCAACGCAGAGTATGATTCCCAGGGATGAATGTGGACCCGGCATCGTGGGACTGAGAGTATCTTCTTGACCAAAAGAGGGATGCAAAATGAGACGAAATAGTTTCAGTGGCTGAGAGATTCCAAGTGGAGTCGAGAGGTCACTCTGGTGGACATTCTTATGCACTATATAGATAACACCTCTTAGGCTTTAATGTATTGGAATAGCTAGAAGTAAATACCTGAAACTACCAAACTCCAACCCAGCAGTCTTGACTCCTGAAGACAATTATATAATAATTTAGATTACATGGGGTGACAGTGTGATTGTGAAGACCTTGTGGATCACACCCCCTTTATCTAGTGTATGGATGAGTGGAGGAATGGGGATAAAAACTAAAGGACAAACGGGGTGGGATGGGGAGATGATTTGGGTGTTCTTTTTTCACTTTTATTTTTTATTCTTGTTCTGGTTCTTTCTGATGTAAGGAAAATGTTCAGAGATAGACTGTGGTGATGAACACATAACTATGTTATCATACTGTGGACAGTGGATTGTATACCGTGGATGATTGTATGGTGTGTGAATGTATGTCAATAAAACTGAATTTAATAAAAAAAAAAAACCACAATGAGATATCATCTCACACCTACCAGAATGGCCATTATCCAAAAAACAGAAAATGACAAGTGCTGGAGAGGATGTGGAGAAAGAGGCACACTTATTCATTGTTGGTGGGAATGTAGAATGGTGCAACCACTCTGGAAGACAGTGTGGAGGTTCCTCAGGAAGCTATGTATAGATCTGTCATATGACCCAGCTATTCCATGGCTAAGTATATACTTAAAGGAACTGAAAGTTAAGACACAGACAGACATTTGTAAATCAATGTTTACTGCAGCATTTTTCACGATTGCCAAGAGGTGGAAACAGTCCAAATGTCCTTCAAGAGATGAGTGGATAAACAAACTATGGTATAAACATGTGATTAAGTATTATGCAACTTTAAGACAGAACAAAGACATGGAACATATAATAACATGGATGAAACTTGAGGACATTATGTTGAGTGAAGTTAGCCAGAAACAAAAGGACAAATACTGTATCATCTCTCTAATATGAACTAAAATTAGTGAGAAAACTTTGAGATTTAAAAGCTGATAGGCTATCAGGAGCTAGAGGCTAGAGATCAGGCATTTAATGCTGAAGGACTACACAATGTTCAGTAGGATTGATTTTATAGATCCAGAAATAGATAGTATAATACTGTGTGATGGTAGAACAATTTGTAAGTACACCGAACAAAGATGTCTGTGAGTGAAGGTGAAAGAGGTGGGATAGGAGAATGTATGACACCAAAGGTAAAGATAGATGATAAAGACTGGGACTGTATAACTTGGCAAAAACTGGAGTGGCCAATGGCTGTTAACTAAATTTACAAATATAAAAATGTTTTTGCATGTGAGAGAGCAAATGAATGTCAACCATACAGAGTGTTGAAAAAGGGATGGTACTTGGGAAAAAACATAATCAAAGCAAACTGGAGTCTATGGTTAACAGTAACATTGTAATATGCTTCCATTAAATGTAACAAAGGCAATATACCAATGCTAACTGTGTATGAGAGGGGGATATAGGAGAGGGATATGGGATTCTTGGTAGTGGTGGTGTTTTCTGTCCTTACTATTATATTGTATTGTAAGACATGTTATTTTTCTTTTTATTATCTTTTTTATTATTCATTAAAAAATACTTTTTTGTAGTAATCAATACGTTCAAGTGCTGATTGTGGTGATAAATGTACAACTTTAAAAATTTTTTTTAAAAATGCAAGTAAAGAAGAACACACAAAACATCCCATCCCCCATCAGCCCCTATTCTTCATTTACTTTTTGTTCCCATTTTTCTACTCATCTGTCCATACTCTTGATAAAAGGAATGTGAGCCACAAGGTTTTCACAATTGCACAGTCACACTGTTTAAGATACATAGTTATACAATAGTCTTCAAAAACCAAGGCTACCAGGTTACAGTTCAACAGTTTCAGGTATTTCCTTCTAGCTATTCCAGTACACTAAAAACTATATAGTACATAAGAATGCCCTCCAGAGTGACCTCTCAACTCCATTTGAAATCTCTCAGCCACTAAAACTTTATTTTGTTTCTTTTCTCTTCCTGTGTTTGGTCAAGAAGTCTTTCTCAATCCCACAATGCGGAGACCAGGTTCATCCCTGGGAGTCATGTCCATGTTGCCATGGAGATTTACACTCCTGGAAGTCATGTCCTGCATATAGAGTGCAGTGAGTTTATCTGCTGAGTGGGATTAGAGAGAGAGAGAGGCCACATATGAGTGACAAAAGATGCTCTCTGGAGGTGATGCTTTGGCACAATTAAAAGTAGCTTTAGCATCTCCTTTGCAGTAATAAGCTTCATAAGGCAAACCCCAAGATTAAGGGCTTAGCCTTCTAAATTGGTATACCTCAATGTTCATGAGAATAACAGTAATTCCCCAGGTGGGGAAGTTTAGTATTTCCACATTTTCCACCAGTCCCTCAGAGGGGCTTTGCAAATATGTTTTTATTCTCTGCCCAAACTACTTTGGGATGTATGGGGGTTTTACACTAACCTACACAAACCAACTAGATCTCACTCTCTATTTAAAGTTCCATGTATTTATGGTGTTTGAGTAAACTGATTGAACAAGTTAAATTATCTGGTGTGCTACAGAAAAATACAGATTTTTGCACCAATTAAACATATCTTCCTTTGGTCTCATAAAAAAACTTAAAGTTTCAAAGCACAGTCAACATCGCCCTTTACCCTTTAGTCTGACTTGCCTTAGTCCTAAGCAGATCTGCTTCATTCAAATCTCTAATTGAATTCTAAATTTTTTTCAGCTTTTTTAACAGCTACTGTATGGGATAATACTGACATTCATAGCTGCCAAACTCTAGCTCTGAGTCTCAGGTGTCACACAGAAACTCGAAATTCTAGGGAATGACCAAGTTATACACAAAGAGCTCAGCATCTCAGAATTTAGAGATAACCATTACAACTCAGGAATGGATATGCCTGCCATAAGAGCTTATAATCTAGGGCCCTTTACAAAAAGCCTTCCCCTGATAATCTGTGCTCTAAGATTCAATTCTCAGAGTTTGCACATTATAGTTATTCCATATTAGTGAGGCATTATTAAGTTTGTCTTACTCAAAATGCTGTCCTCAAGATCCATCCACTCAGTTGCATGCCCCACAACTTCATTCCTTCTTGCAACCACTCAAATATTCCATTGTATGTATATACCACAGTTCACCATTCTGTTCATCAGTTGATGTACCCTTAGGCTACCTCCATCTACTGCAAATTGTGAATATTGCCACCATAAACACCAGTATGCAAATGTCCATTTGTATTCCTGCTCTCAGTTCTTTCAAGTATATACCCAATAATGAGGTTGCAAGAACTTATGTCAATCCCATGCTCAGCTTCTTGTGGAACCACCACACTGCCCCCCAGATGGGCTGTACCATACTACTTCCCAGCAACAGTGAATAGGTACCTCCCTCTCCCCACATTTTCACCAGCATTTGTATCCCTCTGTTTATTTCCCCCTGGAATTTTATGGAGATATATTTACATACCATACAATCATCTATGGTGTACAATCAAATTTGCAGAGCATCATCATATAGTTGTGCATTCATCACCATCATCAGCCTTTGAACACATTTATTACTCCAAAAAATTAAAATAAGAATAATAAAAATGATAAAATACAAATAAAGTAAATCCAGTAAAAAGTCACACAACAACAACAAGAATCCCATACCCTCCCTTATATCCATCTCTTATAGACATTTAGCTTTTTAATGGAAGCATATCACAATGATACTGTTAACTATATACTCCAGTGTTCCTTGATTATATTTTTTCCCGATACGATCCCATTCTCAACACCTTGCAAAGTTGATATTCATTTGTTCTCCTACATGTAAAAACATTTGTATATTTGTACTTTTAATCACCATCACTGATCACTCTAGATTTCACTAAATCATACAGTACCAGTCTTTATCTTCTGTCTTTCCTTCTGGTGTCATACATTTCCCTAGCCTTCCTCTTTCAACTTTACTTACATTCATCTTTGTTCAGTGTACTTACAATATTGTGCTACCATCACACTGTATTGTGCTATTCATTTCTAGATCTATACAATCAATCTTGTTGAACATTTTATACTTCTTCAGCATCAAATGCCTGATCTCTACCCTCTTTATATCTCCTGTGTTCTCAGCTTTAATTCTCAAAGTTTGCTCATTAATGTTAGTTAATATTAGTGAGACCATACAGTATTTGTCCTTTTGTTTTTGGCTAATTTCACTCAACATAATGTCCTTAAGGTTCATCCATGTTGTTATATGCTCTGTGACTTTATTCTGTCTTAGAGCTGCATAGTACTCCATCATATGTATATACCACAGTTTATTTATCCACTTATCTGTTGATGGACATTTGGGCTGTTTCCATCTCTTGGCAATCATGAATAATACCACTATAAACATCAGTTTACAAATGTCCATTTGTGTCTTAGCTTTCAGTTCCTCTGAGTATATACCTCGCAATGGAATTTTGGATCATATGGCAATTCTATACTTAGTTTCCTTAGGACCTGCCACACAGCCTTCCAGAGTGGGTGCACCATTCTACATTCCCACCAACAGTGAATAAGCGTGCCTGTAGGTACACTTCTAAAGTATGACACTAGTACACAGAGTTGACAACATAATGATATATGAGATAAAAATCTGTCTATTACATACTAGGGACTATAATTAATAGGAATATCTTACTAGTGCCACAAAAGTACTAGGAATGAATAATTAAGGGCTGAAAAGAGCTATGAGGTGTTTGGGTGATGAGAATTGAAAAAATAGAAGAATCATATGGTATGTAGACTTTTATATCTGGCTCCTTTCACTTAACATTATGTTGTTTCTGCAATTCTTCAATGTAGTTGGGTGTAGCAGTCATTGTTAGTCTCATTGCTGGATGGTATTCCACTGTGTGCATATGCCACACTTACTTATCCATTCTACTGTTGATGGAGATTTGAGTAGTTTCCAATTTGGAGCTATTATGAATAGTGCTGTTGTGAACATTGTAGTACATGTGTTTTGGTGAACATATGCACACATTTCTGTTGGATATGTACCTAAGAGTGGAATTGCTAGGTCATAAAGATAGCATATGTTCAGCTTTAATAGATACTGTCAAACAATTTTTCAAAGTGGTTGTAGAATATGCACATTTGAAGTCTCTTGAAGAAAACTGCCATTCAGGAAGCTTTTCTTCTCAATAATCTCTCAGCAGCATCTGAGCTCCCATGTGGGACTCCTCCCAACAGTAAGTATAACACATTTTCAAAAACCTTTGCTACTTAAGTAGGCAAAAAAGTGGTTTCTTGCTATTGTTTTTATTTGTGTTTCCTTGATTGCAACTGATAATCAATAAACATTCTCCAAAACAAGAAATACAAATAGCCATAAAACATATTTAAAATGTGTGTAACATTCCCAAGTTGTTTATTGGAGTGTTTGTACTTTCCTTGGTGTTTTAAAAGACTTTGCTTTATATTAAGCAAACCATGAAATATTTTTAATTCAATTTTATTGAGATTATCACATACCATACAATCATCCAAAGTGTATAATCAATTGTTCATGGTACCATCATACAGTTGTGTATCCATCACCAAAATTAATTTTTTTCAATTTTAGAACATTTTCATTACTCCAGAAAAGAAATAAACATAAAAAAGGAGACTCAAATCCTTCCACACCCCTAACCCCCCCTTAATTACTGACTCATAGTATTGGAATAGTGTATTTGTTACTGTTAATGAAAGAATGTTAAGACATTACTAATTGTAGTACATATTTTGCAATAGGTACATTTTCCCTATATACTCCTCAATTATTAACTTCTAGTTACAGTATCATACATTTATTCCAGCTCATGGAAGAAATTTCTAATATTTTCACAGTTAATCACAGACATTTTCCACTGCAGGATTCACTGTGTTATACATTCCCAACCTCCAACTTTCCTTCCGGTGACATATGTGACTCTAAACTTCCCCTTTCCACCATACTTACACACCATTCGACATTGTTACTTATTCTCATAATAATGTGCCACTGTCACCTCCATTCCAAATGCTTAGGTTCAACCTAGATAAACATTCTGCTCATAATAAGCCACCACTCCCCATTCTTTAGCCACATTCTGGTAACTTATATTTCTTGTCTATGAGTTTACATATAATTAGTTTATATCAGTGGGATCCTACAACATTTGTCCCCCTGTTTCTGACTTACTTCACTCAATATAGTGTCCTCAAGGTTCATCCACCAACCTGTTTTTTTTAAGACAGTTTTGTTAATGCACCATACATTACATCCTAAGCAATCAATGGTTCCCTGTATAATGATGTAGTTACGCTTTCATCACCACCACCACTATCTATATAAGGACATTTCCGTTTCTTCCACAAAGAAAGAGGAAGAGTCAAAAAAGGTAGAGACAAAAGAAAAAGAAAGAAAACAATGGCAGCTAAAAAGCAGCATAAGAAAAGATAAAATTAAAATAAAGTACAATAAAAGAGTAAGACAACTTCACTAATGCCAAGAATCTCATACCCCTCCCAAATATCCCTATCTTATAGGCATTTAGCTTTGGTATATTTCCTTTGTTACATTAAAGGAAGCATAATAAAATGTTCTGTTAATGATAGACTCTAGTTTGCATTGATTGTATTTTTCCCCATACCACCCCATTTTTAACACCTTGCAAGGCTGACATTCATTTGTTCTCCCTCATGTAAAAATATATTTGTACATTTTATCACAATTGGTGACCAATCAAGGTTTCACTAAATTATACAGTCTATCTTTAGCTTCCTTTTTTCATTCTGGTGTACCACATGTCCCTAACCTTCCTCTTTCAACCATACTCACAGTCATCTTTGTTCAGTGTACTTACATTATTATGCTACCATCACCCAAAATTGTGCTCCAAACCTCTTGCTCCTGTCTTTTCCCATCTGTCTGTAGTGCTCCCTTTAGTATTTCCTGTAGAGCAGATATCTTGTTCACAAACTCTGTCATAGTCTGTCTGTCAGAGAATATTTTAAGCTCTCCCTCATATTTGAAGGACAGTTTTGCCAGATATAGGATTCTTGGTTGGCAGTATTTCTCTTTCAGTATCTTAAATATATCACCCCACTTCCTTCTGGCCTCCATGGTTTCTATTGAGAAATCCGCACATAGTCTTATCAAGCTTCCTTTGTATGTGTTGTATGGCTTTTCTCTTGCTGCTTTCAGGATTCTTTCTTTGTCTTTGATGTTTGATAATCTGATTATTAAGTGTCTTGGTGTAGGTCTATTCAGATCTCTTCTGTTTGATGTATGCTGCATTTCTTGGATCTGTAATTTTATGTCTTTTGTAAGAAATGGGAAATTTTCAGTGATTATTTTCCATTATTGCTTTGGCCCCTTTTTCCCTGCTCTTCTCCTTCTGGGACACTGATGACATGTACATTCATGTGCTTCATGTTTCCATTCAATCCCCTGAGACATTGCTCATATTTTTCCATTCTTTTCTCTATCTGTTCTTTTGTGTGTAAGGTTTCAGGTGTCTTGTCCTCCAGTTCCTGAAGGTTTTCTTCTGCCATTTGAAATCTGCTGTTCCATAGGCATCAGGTTGTTCCTCTACATTTAGCACCTTGTTCTCTCTGGAAGAAATCTGCCCATTGCACTCTGAATGCCAAGCTAGGCTGGGAGGACTTGATTTGATAAGCAGCATGTGTCCCAAATTAGGAAACCCTAGCCATTGAAACAGGTATGACAGTAAGCTGGAGAGAGACATTTACAATGCTGGAGGCAGACTGAGTAGGTCTGAAATGTTTTCCTATTTGAAAAGTGAAGAAAAATAAAACCCAGGGCAAATAAAAGGGATTTGTGGCTCTGATTATAGAACATGAGCAAAGTTTATTTTGAGTTGCATTTTGCAGATGAGAGAAAAGTTCCTGGGGATAGGGTTGGGAAGTAGGGAGACAGTGCCTCGGAAAGGTTCTGTGATCTTTCAAATATATCAGCAAATATACCCTAAGATTCTGATTTGACTTCAGTTTATCTTAGGAGTATATATGGAATGACCAGGGCTTGCCTTCTACTTGGCAAGTTTTGTGCACCCTATATAAATACTGTGCCATCTAATTTTTTTTCATGTGCTTTCCTCTCCCCACCTAACACCCACCCTCCTTCCTCAGCAACCCACCCCCCAACACAGACACACACACACACACACACACTCACAACTACATAAACATATAAACACACATGCACACAAACACATATACACATACACACACAAACACTAGGAATGCTTTCTTAGAGCCAAGAAAAGTCAATAAACCTGTCCTCTGGCTTAGAGCTCAGCAAAAGAAAGTGAGGAGCTAGCTGTGAGCAAGAATCAGTGTGTTGTGTTTCACAGGTTTATTTCCTTGCTACTATTCAAGGGTTCTAAACCAATTATGCAAAGGATTCTTGATAGAGTGGGAGTAAGTTTTCTTCCTGGAATTTGGTCTACCACAGGTGTAGTGGGAATGGCCAGTCCCTGGGGTAGGCAATAAGGTTGTGCATTGTTTGTAGATGCTTTGAAAACAATAACAACACCAGCTAGTCATTTACTTTTTTATTTTCACCTTGTGCTGGCAATTCTAACCAAGTCAGTGATAAAATACTGCTCCCCCAAGAAATCTTTTGTTGCTATGGTTACTGTTGAGTTTTTAATAATATAATATATATGTAAACTTCAGAATAGCACTTTTACTTCTTATTATTGAACAAACAAGGAAGGTAATTCAGAGAAATCCCACTTATACAGTCAGCCCTGACACACACAGACTCAGCTACATGTGTTCATTTAAAGAGAAAGTCCAGTCTAGAATTATTTAACCTCACTTTGGACTCAGTTCTTATCTCCAACAGTAGAGTCAAAATAAGTAATGATAACACAATGACCATAAAGACTAAAAGAAATTGAGTTATTTCAATTCTGTTGTTATATGGACAAAATCATTCTCTGAAACTTGTGGTGTTCACACTTTGGGAAGTGTATCTTCTTGTGTTCCCCCCTTTTTTCTATGCCAAACAAAAGTAAAATAATTTAAAAGCATAAATCTGATTTTTTTGGTCTTTTTTGTTTTGTTTTATAAGATTTATTTGATTATTTACTTACTTATTTATTTTACTGCCAAGATAAATAATATGTATGAAGTTCAATAAAGGAAAATTTTCACTGCATATATTTTTTCTAGCCAGGATTATTATTCATTTAGTTTCATGACTATTCCTAATGGTAAGTTTGTCAAGAAACGATCTGCTCTGGGTGTCAATACACTAGGTATGTCATTGATGGAAACCCAATGGAGCAGGAGGTCCAGAAACCCAGGGGGAACTTCAGAACAGGTCTCAGTAACCCACCTGGGAAGATGCACTTCAGAGAAAGATGAAACAAAGCCTGAGGCTCCACTGGACAGATTGAGGGTGTGGTCTTATCTCCTTAACACCCAAGGAGAGTTATATAATGGACAACAAAGGAAATTTTGGAACTAGAAATCAGGCCAAAAGGAGATAAATTCAGCATGCAAGACAAGAACCTTCAAACTTCTTTCACAGCAGCCAGTAGTAAAATAAGTAAAACCTATATTTGTATATATTCGCATGCAACCAGAACAAACATACAAATAGACCTACATACATGTCATTTAAATAATATTTAAACTTTACAATGAATGGTGAAGTCTGTCTATTCTATATTATTTTGCTTGTTTAAAGTGTTGGTTGTGATCCAGTAAACTGATTTCATGACTCACTATTGAGTACTGTTCTGCAGCTTAAAATATACTGATGTAAAGGGGAGGATTTTTGGCCTCCCAGCTTTCAGATAATAGTCTATGGTTTTACTGCAGAGCAAGGTTTGAAGAACCTGAGGGTTCCTTTTTATCTAGTGTCCTGGGGCAGCTTGAAATCAAACCACACTAAGAACCAGAGACAAGGATGGGTCAGGGAACAAACAAAGAAAACAAGTCCCAAAAGCATGTTAAGGTAAGAAAATAGGACCTGGGAATTTTCTGACACTTTGTACTAATAGAGTAAGTGCTCTCCAAGAATAGCTCCTTAAATTGAAGTCTTAATTTAAAAGTGCATTGAGAAGGCAATTAGAAGTGTCAAGAAATAGCTTTGGAGAAGAGAAATAAAACAGTATATTGCTTTGCTGGACAGTGGGCAATATATATAGGCACACCTTATTTTATTGCACTTTGTTTTATTACTCTTTGCAGATATTGAGTTTTAATCACAAATTGGAGTTTTCTGGCAACCCTGCATTGTGCAAGTCTATTGGCACCATTTTTTCCAACAGAATGTGTTCACTTTATGTTTGTGTGTCACGGTTCAGTAATTCTCACAATATTTCAAACTTTTACATTGTATCATATCTATTATGGTCCTCTCTGATCAGTGATCTTTGATGTTATTACTGTAATTGTTTTGGCATGCCAGGAACTGTGCCCATATAAGATATTAAATTTAAATGTTGTGTGTGTACTGACTATTCCCCCAACCAGCCATACACCATCTCTCTCCCACTCCTTGGGCCTCCCTTTTCACTGAGACACTACAATATTGAAATTAGGCCAATTAATAACCCTACAATGGCCTCTAAGTGTTCAAGTGAAAGGAAGAGTTGAACCAAATCAAAAGCTAGAAATGATCAAACTTGGCTAGGAAGACATGTAGAAAGCTAAGATAGGCTGAAAGCTAGGCCTCTTATGCTGAACAGTTAGCTAAGTTCTGAATGCAGAGGAAAAGTTCTTGAGGGAAGTTAAACATGCTACTCCAGTGAACACATGAATGATAAGACAAAGGAACAGCTTTATTGCTATGTAGAGAAGATCAAAACAGCCACAACATTCCCTTATGTAAAAGTCTAATTCAGAGCAAGGCCCTTTCTTCAATTCTATGAAGGCAGAGAGAGGTAGGGAAGCTGTAGAAGGAAAGTTTGGAGCTAGCAGAGGTTGGTTCATGAGGTTTAAGGAGAGAAGTCTTCTCAACATAAAAATTCAGGGAGAAGCAGCAGGTGCTGATGTGGGAGCTGCAGCAAATTATCCAGAAGATCTAGCTAAGATAATTGATGGAGGTGGCTACACTAAACAACAGAGTTTCAATGTAGACAAAACAGCCTTAAATTGGAAGGAGATGCTGTCTAAGACTCTCATAGCTGGGGAGGAGAAACAATGCTTGGCTTCAAAGCTTCATGGGACAGGGTCTCTCTTTTTAGGGGCTAATGCAGCTGGTGACTTTAAGTTGAAGCCAATGCTCATTTACTATTCTGAAAATCCTAGGGCCCTTAAGAATGATACTAAATCTTCTCTGCATGTGCTCTATAAATGGAACAACAAAGCTGGATGACAGGATATCAGTTTACAACATGGCTTACTGTGTATTTTAAGCCCATTGTTGAGACCTACTGCTCAGAAAAAAAAGATTCTTTTCAAAATCCTACTGTTCATTGACAATGAACCTGATGACCCAAGAGCTCTGATGGAAATGTACAAGAAGATGAATATTGTTTTCATGCCTGCTAACATAACATCCATTCTGTGGCTCATGGATCAAGGAGTTACTTTGAATTTCATGTCCTATTATTTAAGAAACACATTCCTTAAGGCTTTAGCTGCCATAGATAGTGATTCCTTTGATGGATCTGGACAAAGTCCATTGATTACCTCCTGGAAAGGATTCACCATTAACATTTGTGATTCATGGGAGGAGGATGAACTATCATCATTAAGAGGAATTTGGAAGAAGTTCATTCCAACCCTTATAGATGACTTTTGAGGGGTTCAAAACTTTAGTGGAGGAAACAACTGAAGATGTGGTGGAAATTGCAAGAGAATTGGAAATAGAAGTGGAGCTGAAGATGTGATAGAATTGCTGCAATCTCATGATAACATTTAAATGGATGAGGAGTTGCTTCTCATGGATGAACAAAGAAAGTGATTTCTTGAGATTGAGACTATTTCTGGGGAAGATGCTGTGAACATTGGTGAAATGACAACAAAGGATTTAGATTGTTACATAAACCTAGTTGACACAGCAGCAACAGGATTTGAGATCAACTTCCATTTTCAAAATAGTTCTACTGTGGGTAAAATGCTATCAAACATTTTGTGGAAGATGATGGAGAGTAGAGAAGCTCCAGGACTCAATCCTTCCACCAGAACAACCATGAAACAGGCAGGAACTGTCTCAAACAACTATTTTGAAACAATGGAGGCCAGAAAAACACTGTACAATGTCCACCAAATAGTGGGAAGAAGAGACTGATAAATTACACTGAAAAACAGTAAATGGCTCTCCCTATGCAGCAGCTACTAGCACCCATCTCCCACTCTCATGGCAGGCTGTCATGGGGTGAAGTACTGGATAGCTTGCTGGTGACAGAAAGGGAAATGAATGAAAATACCCTTCCCTAAGATTGGGGTGGACAAAGCCAGTCATTGACAATGTGTTTTGATTAGAAACTTTGTATTGCAGGGGGCCAAGCTGTGAAGATAGCCACTGTTTCAACCCACCCTGGCCAGACAGGGGTTGCAGCAGAGGAAACTGAAGGATGATGCACCTCCTCAGTGCTGTGGGGACAGTTAGTGGAAGAGCTGCATTTCCTGAGCCAGCAAGAAAGTTCAGCATTGGGGATCCATGAAAATAGCTCCTGGAGACTTTCCTGATTCCCTCCTCAGAGCACTGTGGAGCCAGTTTGTGTCCCATTGTGAGTTGCTGGTCCTGTGTTGGCTGCAAAAGATTGATTTGGGAAAGTCATTTCTGTTGTGATCCTCCTCCAAGAATTTGGCCTCCAGGCAAAAGCAGTTTGAGACAGTTGAAATGGCATGATAGTATAGAGGAAGACAGGCTTGAAGCAAAGGTTTTCTGGCTTTCAAACACTTGGGAGAGGGAGATCAGTCTCCTGAGAAACATAGGGGACAATGAAACTCCCATTAAACAGGGAAACCTCTAAAACAATTAACAATCAAAAGCATAGGAAAAGACAGAGGCTCAGAAAGATAAGGAAAACTGCACACCAAATTATCTTGGAGCAGACCTTCCTAACAGGAGGGGAGAAGCTCAAGAAAATTTCTGTCTTATCACCAGCTGGTTACAAAACCAAGAAACAGAAATCCCAGGGAGTAAATCTCAGAGTTAACATTTTAACATATTAAAATGTACAGAGCACAGCAAAAGAGCAAAAGGCAAACAAAGAAACAGGAAATCATGGCCAATCCACAGTAAGAGAATAAAAATTCAGAAAACACTAACCAAGAAGAACAGAATGTGGACATATCAAAAATAAAAGTCTTTAAAATGATTTTTAAAAAATTAAAGGAGGGGAGGTGGGGCAAGATGGTGGATGTCGTGAGGTGTGGATTTTAGCTACTCTTCTGGGACAACTGGTGAATAGCCAAGAACTGTGTGGACTGGACACCACAAAGGAATTTGAGTTTCAACACACGTCATACAATACTCACAACTGTTTGGAACAGCTGAGATCAGTGAAATCTGTAAGTTCTCACAGCCAGGGGCCAGCACCCCTCCCTGCCAGGCACAATACCAAGGGAGGAGGGGCACTCAGTGCTGGGAATCAGGAGGGAGAGCTGCAATTACAGAACTGATTGACAAACTCAGACTGCTGAACAAAAACTCCAACCATAGATAAACTGAGACCAGTGTGACACCGGAGAATCTGGGAGCAGTCAGTCCAGCAGAGAGGAGATAGGGCTAGCAAAAACAGCAAAAAAATAATAATAATAAATAAAAAATAAATAAAAACAGAGACTTTTGGAGTTGGGGATGAACATAATATGGAGAAGGGCTGGGCTCAAAAAGAATCAGGCACATATGCAAACCCAGGGGGACAGGGCCCTTCTCTGAAAAGCCAGTTTTTCTGGTTTCTTGATTGTTCCTCAGTTGCCTGCAACTCCTTGTCTTTTTGCATTTCAGTAGCCCATTACAACTGCAAGGACTGAATTAAATGTTTTTTCTTTAAATGGCCTATACTGGGCCCTTCTTTCTCTTTTTTCTTTTTTTTTTTTTTTAATCTTTTTCCTTTTCTTAATAACTATTCTAAGTAGTCCATTACAGAAAGCCTCAAAGACTTACAATTTGGGCCCAGGCAAGAGCAAAGCTAAGATAGCTCTGAGAGACAAAGCAATAAGTCTAGTGGGGGAGAAAATTTGTTAAAGACCATAACTTCCACAAGTAAAGTAAAGGGGGTCATGGCCCAGCTCCAGAGGAAGCCCTCCTTTGGGCAACTCAGATCTCAGGGGCTGGAATTCAGAAACCAACTTCAGTCAGTCAGCCCCTGACAGGGTCAGGGTCACTGGGAGAACTAAAATTCCATACCACCTTACACTAGTGGGGGAGCTATGGGCTGGCAAGTGTCACCTGCTAGACAGGAGAGGAAAAGAACTGTATCTAAAGGTCCCCCAGGAAGGTGTCATTGTCAAGGAAACACCACACACTTCTCCTGAGACCTGGGCCTCTCTGGAATGGGAAAACTTGACTGGGGTTGACCATATCTGGGGAGACCCTCACACAAAAAGGAAAAATAGAGGGAGGGCAAGAAACAGAGAAATAAGAGGTGAAAAACTGTGATGAACTAAATAGAACCTATGTTAGAGTTCTAGAATAAGCTGAACTGAGCAACAAAGGTTAGAGAACAAAGCCAACCAACAAGAAAACCCTAGGTGAAAGAGTGAAAATGAGCTCCAGAATAAACTAGTCAAGAAAGTCAGCTGCCTAGACAGCTCAAGGTAATGAGCCATACTATGAAACACAAAAATGTGGACCAGCCAAAGGAACAAACTAATAGTTCAACCAAGATACAGAAGCTGAGGCAACTAATGCTAAATCAATTCAATGAACTGAAGGAAGAACTAATCAAAGATGTTCAAACAAATCTCCTAAATCCATTCAAAAATCAAGCCAATGAACTGAGGGAAGATATAGCAAAAGAGATGAAGGATATAAGGAAGACACTGGATGACCACAGAGAAGAATTCATAAACTTGAAAAAACAAATGGCAGAACTTATGGGAATGAAGGGAATAATGGAGGAGAGGAAAAAGATAATGGAAGGATGTAACAGTATAGTTGAACAGGCAGAAGAAAGGATCAGTGAATTGGAAGACCAGACATTTGAATTCATACACACAAAAGAACAGATGGTGAAAAGAATGGAAAAATACGAGCAGGGTCTTAGGGAGCTGAGTGACAACATGAAGCACAAAAATATATGCATTATGGGGGTCGCAGAGGGGGAAGAGAGGGGAAAGGAGGCAGAAAGAGTAATAGAAGAAATAATCACTGAAAGTTTCCCAACTCTTCTGAAAGACAGAAAATTACAGATTCAAGAAGTACTGTGCACCTCAAAAAGAACAGATCCCAATAGACCTACTCCAAGACATTTACTGATCAGATTTTCCAACGTAAAAGACAAAGAGAATTCTGAAAGCAGCAAGAGAAAAGCAACCCATCACATACAAGGGAAGCTTGACAAGACTGTACAAATTTCTCCACAGAAACCATGGAGGCAAGAAGACAGTGGTATGATATATTTAAGATACTGAAAGAGAAGAACTGCCAACAAAGAATTCTATATCCAGCAAAATTGTCTGTCAAAAATGAGGGAGAAATTAAAATATTTTCAAACAAACAGACACTGAGAGAGTTTGTGAATAAGAGACCTGTCTACAAGAAATACTAAAGGGAGTGCTACAGGCTGATAGGAAAATACAGGAGAGAGAGGTTTGGAGAGGAGTAGAAATGAAGATTATCAGGAATGGTAAAAGGAGAAAGAAGGAAAATATAAGACATGACATATAAAATTCAAAAGACAAAATGGTAGAAGAAAGTACTGCCCTTACAGTAATAACACTAAATGTTAATGTATTAAACTCCCCAATAAAAAGACACAGAGTGGCAGAATGGATTAAAAAAACAGGATCCATCTATATGCTGTCTACAAGAAACTCACTTTAGACACAAAGACAAAAATAGGCTGAAAGTGAAAGGTTGGAAAAAGATATTTCATGCAAACAGCAACCGGAAAAAAGTGGGAGTAGCTATATTAATATCAGACAAATTATATTTCAAAAGTAAAACAATTAAAAGAGACAAAGAAGGGCAATATATTAATAAAAGGGTCAATTCATCAAGAAAACAAAGCAATCATAAATATTTATGCACCAAGCCAGAGTGCCCCAAAATTCATGAGGCAAACACTGAGAACACTGAAAAGAGAAGTAGGTAACTCTACAATAATAGTTGGAAACTTCAATACACTGCTTTCATCAATGGATAGAACATCTAGACAGAGGATAAATAAGGAAATAGACACATTGCATTGTTCAATAAATGAACTAGACTTGATTGACATTCATAGAATGCTACAGCACACAACAACAGGATACACATTTTTCTGAAGTGTTCATAGATCATTCTCTAGGATAGACCACAATGTTGGGACACAAAGCAAGTCTCAACAAATTTAAAAATATTGATATTTTAAAAAAACACTTTCTTGGATCATAACTGAATGAAGTTGGAAATAAATAACAGGCAGAGGATTGTAAAATTCACAAATATATGGAGAGTAACAAGAAACTTTTAGAAAACCAATGGGTAAAGGAAGAAATTACAAGAGAAATTACTAAATACCTTGAGGCAAATGACAATGAAAACACAACATATCAAAACATATAGGATGCAGCAAAGGCAGTGCTGAGAGGGAAATTTATTGCCCTAAATGCCTATATTAAAAGAGAAGAGAGAGCAAAAATTAAGGAATTAATTGTCCACCTGGAGGAACTAGAGAAAGAACAGCAAATTACCCCAAAAGCAAACAGAAGGAAAGAAATAACAAAGATTAGAAAAGAAATAAGTGAAACTGACAACAGGAAAATAATAGAGAGAATCAACAAAACCAGAAGTTGGTTCTTCAAGAAAATCAACAAAACTGATGGACCCCTAGCTAGGCTAATGATAGAGAAAGAGAGAGGGGGGGGAGAACAGATGCATATAAATACAACCAGAAATGGGAAAGGAAACATAACGACTTACCCTGCAGAAATAAAGGAGATTATGAGAAGATACTATGAGAAACTACATGTTAATAAACTGGACAACTTACATGAAATGGACACCTTTCTAGAAAATCATAATCAGCATTGACCCAAGAAGAAATAGAAGACTTCAACAAACCAATCACAAGTAAAGAGATTGATTCAGTCATCAAAAAGCTCCCCAAAATGAAAAGCCCAGGACCAGATGTCTTCACATGTGAATTCTACCAAGCATTCAAGAAATAATACCAATCTCACTCAAAATCTTCAAAAAATTGAAAAGCAGGGAATGCTACCCAACTCATTCCATGAAGACAACATAACCCTAATAACAAAATCAGACAAAGAACTACCAAAAAGAAAATTATAGACCAATATCTTTAATGAATATAGATGCAAAAATCCTCAACAAAATACTCACAAATCAAATCCAGCAGCACATTAAAAGAATTATACACCATGACCAAGTGGGGTTCATTCCAGTTATGCAAGGCTCGTTCAACACAAGAAAATCAATTATTGTAATAAACCACATCAATAAATCAAAGCAGATGAACCACATGATCATCTGGATCAATGCAAAAAAGGCATTTGACAAAATTCAACATCCTTTCTTAATGAAAACACTTAAAAGGATAGGAATAGAAGGCAATTTTCTCAATATGATGAAGGCAATATACAAAGAACCAATAGCTAACATCATACTCAATGAGGAGAGAATAGAAACTGTCCCTTTAAGATCAGGAACAAGACCAGGATGTCCATTGTCACCATTGTTACTCATCATTGTGTTGGAAGTTCTAGCTAAAGCAATTAGGCAAGAAAAAGATACAAAAGGCATCCAAATTGGAGAGGAAGAAGAGACACTTTCACTCTTTGCAGGATTCTATATGTAGAAAATCCAGAAAAATCTACAGCAAAGCTATTACAACTAATCAATGAATATAGCAAAGTGACAAGTTACAAGATCAACACGCAAAAATCTGTAGTGTTCTTATACACAAGTAATGTACAACAAGAGAAGAAATCAAGAAAAAAATTCCATTTACAATAGCAACCAAAAGAATCTAGTATTTAGGAATAAAATTAATGAAGGCTGCAAAAGACCTATACAAACAAAACTGCAAGAAACTGCTAAAAGAAATTGAACACAACCTAAAAAAAAATGGAACATACTGTGTTCATGGATTAGAAGACTAAATATAATTAAGGTGTCAACTCTACCTAAACTGATTTATAGATTCAATGCAATACCAATTAAAATCCCAACAACTTTACTCTGTAGAAATAGAAAAACCAATAACCAAATTTATTTGGAAGGGCAAGGTTCCTCAAATAGCCAAAACTATATTGAGAAAGAGGTATGAAGTAGGAGGTCTCACACTACCTGACTTTGAAGCATATTACAAAGCTACAGTGCTCAAAATAGTATGGTACTGGCATAAGGACAGAGACACTGACAAGTGGAATCTAATTGAGTGTTCAGAAATAGACTCACATCTATGGACAACTGGTCTTTGATAAGGCAGTCAAACCAAAGCAACTGGGACAGAGCAGCCTCTTCAATAAATGGTGTTTGGAGAACTGGATATCCATTTCCAAAAGAATGAAAGAGGACCCCTCTCTCATACCTTATACAAAATTAACTTGAAATGGATCAAAGACCTAAACATAAGTGCTAAGACCATAAGACTCTTAGAAGAAAATATAGGGCAATTTCTTAAAGATATTGTGATAGAAGGTGGTTTCCTAGACCTTACACCCAAAGCACAAGCAACCAAAGAACAAATAGACAAATGGATCTCCTCAAAATCAAACACTTCTGTGCATCAAAGGACTTTGTCATAAAAGTAAAAAGGCAGCCTATCCAATGGGAGACAACATTTGGAAATCACATATCAGATAAGGGTTTAATACCCCAAATATATAAAGAGATCCTGCAGCTTAACAACAGAAAGACAAACAACCCAATTTAAAAATGGGCAAAAGACATAGACATTTTTCTGAAGAGGAAATACAAATGGCTCAAAAACATATGAAAAAAATGCTCAACTTCACTGGCTATTAGGGAAATGAAAATCAAAACACAATGAGATATCATCTCACACCTACCAGAATGGCCATTATCCAAAAAACAGAAAATTACCAGTGCTGGAGAGGATGTGGAGAAAGAGGCACACTTATTCACTGTTGGTGGGAATGTAGAATGGTGCTATCACTCTGGAAGGCAGTGTGGAAGTTCCTCAGGAAGGGAAGTATAGATTTGCCATATGACCCAGCTATTCCATTACTAAGTATATAGCAGAGGAACTGAAAGTTAAGACATGAATGGACATTTGTAAACGGATGTTTATCATGGCATTATTCACAATAGCTAAAAGATGGAAACAACCCAAATGTCCATCAATGGATGAGTGGATAAACTGTGTTACATATACATGATGGAATATTACACAGCTGTAAGACAGAACAAAAACACAGAACACATAACAACATGGATGAATCCTGAGAACACTATTTTGAGTGAAGTTAGCCAGAAACAAGAGAATAAATACTGTTTGGTCTCACTAATATGAGCTAACATTAATGAGCAAACTTTGAGAGTTAAAAGCTGATAACACAGGCTACCAGGAGATAGAAAGAGGATAGAGTTCAGGAATTTGATGCTGAAGAACTTCAGAATGTTCAGCAGGATTGATTGTATACATCCAGAAATAGATAGCATAATATTGTGTAATGGTAGCACAAAAATTTAACTACACTGAACAAAGATGTCCATACGTAAAGCTGAAAGAGGGGCTAGGAACATGTATGACAACTGAGGTAAAGATAGAAGATAAAGACTGGGACTATTCAACTAAGGAAAAACTGGAGTGGTCAGTGATTATGACTGAATGTTAAAATATACAACTGTTCTTGCATGAGGGAGAACAAATGACTGTCAACCATGAAGAGTGTTGGAAAGGGTATGGCAGTGGGGAAAAAATATCATCTAAGCAAGCTTGAGTCCATGCTCAACAGTAACATTGTAATATGCTTCCATTAAATCTAAGAAAGGCAATACATTAAAGCTAAGTAAGTGTGAGGGGGGATATAAGGGAGGGATATGGGATTCTTGATAGTGGTGGTGTTGTCTGACCCTACAATTATATTTTATTGTATGATATTTTTCTTTTTATTATTTTTTGTATTTTTCATTAAATACCTTTTTTTCCCATAGTAATCAATATGTTCAAGTGCTGACTGTGATGATAAATGCACAACTGTATGATGATACCTTGAACAACTGATTGTATACTGTGGATAATTATGTGGTATGTGAATATAGCTCTATAAAATTGTATGGAAAAATATAAACAGGGATAAAAATGCAGGAGAAAACATAAAGAGAGGGATGTATGTATTTTCTGTTGGTTAGGAGGCAGAACGATATAGCTTTCCTGGAGGATAGTATGGTGGTTCCACACGCAGCTAAGCATCTGAGTGCCATAAGATCCTGCAATCTCATTATGGGGCATTTACTTGGAGTATCTGAGAGCAGGGACATGAATGGACGTTTGCACACTGGTGTTTATGGAGAGAGTGTAGACAATTTGCAACAGGTGGAAGTGGCCTAAGAGAACATTGACTGAGGAACAGAATGGTGAACTGTGGTGTGTGCATACAATGAAATTCTGAGCAACTGTGAGAAGGAGTGAAGCTGTGAGACACATAAGAAGGTCAATGGATCCTATAGACAGTATTTTGAGTGAACTGCTCCAGAAACAAAGACAAACGTATAATGTCTCAGCAGTATGGACTGACTGCAATGTGTAACCTCATTGTTTAGACCATGGCTTTTCAGGGGAACACTTATTGTAATGGTCCCTAGATTGTAAGCTCTTACAGCAGTCACATCTATTCCTGATTTGTAATGGCTATCTCCACATTACAAGTTGCTTCTCCCTTTGTGTATAACTTGGTTGATCCTTGGAACTTTGGGTATCTGTATGACACCTGAAACTCAGAGCTAGAACTCAGCAGATATGAATGTCAGTATTAGCACATATAGCAACTTTTTAAAAAGCTGAAAGAAATGCAGACTTCAACTAGAGATATTAATGAGGCAGATGGGATTAAGACTAGGGCAAATTGGGCCAAAGTGTAAAGGACAATATTGACTGTGTTTTAAAACTTCAAATTCCATGTGAGACCAAGGAAGAGATGTTTAGTTGGTGCAGGATCTATATTTCCTAAACAATTTAACTCACACAGTTCATTCAAATACCATAATTACATGGAACTTTTAATTGGAAGTGAGACTTGGTAGGTTTGTGTAGGTTAGTGTGAAATAGTGACACATCCTGAAGTAATTTGGAAAGAGAATAAAAATATATATACAGGACCTCCCTCAGGAGCTGGGGGAAAATGCAGAGGTGTTGGACTTCCTCACCTGGATTGCTGCTGATATTCTCACAAACATTGAGGACTGGTGGTTTGATGTGCCAAACCCTCTATCACAGGACTTGCCCTTATGAAGCTCATCACTGCAAAGGAGAAGCTAAACCTGCTTATAATTGTGCCTAAGAGTCTCTTCCTGAGTATCTCTTTGTTGCTCTGATGCGGCCCTCTCTCTCTAGCTAAGCCAACTTGGTGGGTGAACTCACTGCCCTCCCCGCTACTTGGAATCTGACTCCCAAGGTTGTAAATCTCCCTGGCAATGCAGGATATGACTGCAGGGGATGAATCTGGGCCTGACATTATGGGATTGAGAACATCTTCTTGACCAAAAGGGGGATGCGAAATGAAATGAGATAAAGTTTCAGTGGCTGAGAGCATCCAAATGGTGGTGTTGAAAGGTCACTCTGGTGGGCATTCTTATGCACTATATAGATAACCCTTTTTAGGTTGTAATGCATTGGAATAGCTAGAAGTAAATACCTGAAACTATCAAACTGCAAACCGGTAGTCTTGAATCTTGAAGACAATTGTATAGCAGTGTAGCTTACAAGAGGTGACAGTGTGATTGTGAAAGCCTTATGGGTCACACTCCCTTTATCCAGTGTATAGATGGATGAGTATAAAAATGGGGACAAAAAACTAAATGTAAAATAGGGTGGGGAGTATTTTGGGTGTTTTTCTTTACTTTCATTTTTTATTCTTATTTTCAGTTTTTCTGGTACAAGGAAAATGTTCAAAAAATAGATTAGGGTGATGAATGCACAACTATATGATGGCACAGTGAACAACTGATTGTACATTTTGGATGACTGGTTGGTATGTGAATATATCTCAATAAAATTAAATTTAAAAAGTTATAGGAGATGAAGGAAAATACAGAGAAATAACTAAAGGAGATCAGGGAAACAATGAATGAACAATTTGAGAATCTAAGTTAAGTATTACAAATGTTAAAAAAGGATCCAAATGGAACTATAAGAGTTGAATAAAATGAAAACTGAAATAGAACATGCCAAGGATTTCAAGAACAGATTGGACCTGGCAGGAAGAAAGAATCAATGAACTCAACGACACGACACTTGAAATGAGTCAGGCTGAGAAGCAGAATGAAAAAAGAATTAATAAAGCAAAAAGCCTAGGACACCTCTGGGACACCATCAAGCATACCAATATATGCAATTTGGGAGACCACAAAGAGGAGAAAGAGAGAATGGGGCAAAGAAATATTCAAAGAAATAATGACAGAACTTCCCAAACACAGCAAAAGATGTGAATATGCACATATAAAAAGCCCAGAGAATGCCAAACAGGATAAACATGAAGAAATGTATACCCTGCCAGATATTGATCACAGTATTGAATACAAAAGTCAAGGAGAGAGTTTTGAAAGCTACAAGAGTAAAACAATGTGTTATGTACAAGACAGTCCCAATAAGATTGAGTGCCAATTTCTCATCAAAACCATGGAGGCAAGAAGGCAGTGGGTTGAAGTGATTGAAGCACTGAAAGAAAACAACAGCCAGCTAAGAATTTGATATCCAGCAAGATTCTTTTCAAAACTGAGGGGGAGTAGAGATTAGAGCAAGATGGCAGCATAGGTAGGTGTAGAATTAGTAGTCCTCTAAAGCAGCTAGTAAACAGCCAGGAATGACCAGTAAATAGTCTGAAACAACTGTTTGGGGAACACTCATGACTGGACACACATCAGACACCAGTCTGGAATGGATGAAAAGGCTAAGACCACAGCATAGAACTGTAAGTAAAGCCCCCAAAATGGCAGAGGCTAAGGCCCTCCCCCACTGGCAAAGCAGGCTGAGTTGGAACACTCCCCTTTGGGGAAAAGAAGCAGTCTGTACTAGGAGCAAGGAAAGGAAGCTCAACCAAACTCCAATTGTGGTTTTATTTAACAAAATTGGACTACTAAATACAAGCTATAAGCACAGATAAACCCAGAGCAAACAGGATGGAAACCTGAGGACTCTCTCAGCAGAGAAGAGGTAGGGCTGACTGAAAAAAAAATAGAATAAAATAAATAAATAAAAACAGATGCTTTTGGAGTCAGCCAAATTCAGAATACTGGAAGAGGGCTGTGCCCCAAGTAAAGGGGCACATAGAGCCAGGTACCAACTCCAGCCCTTGACTAGTAAAACTGGGGGTGGGGTGGGGACTGGTTCTGAAAAGGGTATTTATATTTTTCTCTATATATCTTTTTTTAACTATTCTAAGCAGCTCTTTATAGGAAGCCTCAGGCATTTTCAATTATCAGCATTGAACCAGGAAAGGATGGAGTTAAGACAGGTCTGAGAGACAAAGTAAGGAGTCAAGTGAAGGAGATACTTCCCTAAAGAGTGTATCTTCCCCAAGAAAAGGGAGGGTGGGGCCCAGCTCAAGTGGTGGCCCTCCTTCAGAGAATTCAGAACCCAGGGGCTGGGAAAAAAACAGCTAAAGCTTGGCTTCTGACTCACCATCAGTCAACCACATCCCTAGCAGGGACAGGGTCTGCTGAGAATTAAAGACACCACACCTCCTTATGCTGGTGGGGAGCTGTGGGCTGACAAGTGCCACCTGCTGTGCAGGATGGGAAAAGCAGAGAGTCTGGAGGCCTCACAGGAAAGTCTGACAACCTGCTGGGTCTCATTCTCAGGGAAACTTGATACTGATTACATACTCCTCTTGAGACCTGGGCCTGTCTGGTGTTGGGAAATCTGTTTGGGGTCAATCATATCTGGGTAGAACCTCCTCAAAATAAAAAAGGTCCCATATAGGCAGGACAAGAACCAGAATAACAAGAGCTGAAAAATTCTGATCAGTTAAACAGAAGCTATACTAGAGGTCTAGAATAAAGTGGAACTGAACACCAAAGAACAGATAGAGAGAAAAAAGCAAACAACAAGAAAGCCCTAGGTAAAAGAGTGAAAATGACCTCTAGAATAAACTAATCAAGGAAACCAGATGCCTAGACACCAGCAAAAAATTATGAGTCACACTAGGAAAAAACAAAGATATGGCCCAAAGGAAAACTATCACTTCAAATGAGATACAGGAGTTGAAATAACTAACTAAAGATGTTAAAACAAAACTGTTAAATCCATTCAAAAATCAAATCAATGAGTTGAGGGAAAATATAGCAAAAGTGATGAAGGATACAAAGAAGACATTTGGCAAACATAAGGAAGAACCTGAAAGCTTGAAAAACTTGGCAGAACTTATGGGAATTAAAGGCACAGTAGAAGAGATGAAAAACACAATGGAGATTTACAAAAGCAGATTTGAGAGGCAGAAGAAAGAGTTAGTGAACTAGAGGACTGGACATCTGAAATCCTACACACAAAAGAACAGATGGGGGGAAAATGGAAAAATATGAGTAGGGTCTCAGGGAATTGAATGTCAACATGAAGCGCATGAATATATGTGTCATGGGTGTCGCAGAAGGAGAAGAGAAAGGCAAAGGGGCAGAAAGAATAATAGAGAAAATAATCACCGGACATTTCCCATCTCTTATGAAAGACACAAAATTACAGAACCAAGAAATGCAGTATACCCCAAACAGAATTGATCTGAATAGACCTACTCGAAGACTCTTACTAATCAGACTGTCCAATGTCAAAGACAAAGAGAGAATTCTGAAAGCAGCAAGAGTAAAAGCGAACCATCACATACAAGAGAAGTTCGATAAGACTGTGTAGGTTTCTCAACAGAAACCATGGAGGCGGGAAGGCAGTGGTAAGATAAATTTAAGAGACTGAAAGAGTTAAGGTATGTACATTATTTTTAGACATAATTCTATTGCAAACTTAATAGACTACAGTATAGTTTAAACTTAATTTTTATATTAACTGGGAAACCAAGAAATTCATGGACTTTCTTTATTTCAACATTCAGTTTATTACAGTGGTCTAGAACAGAGCCCACAATATCTCTGAGGTATGCCTGTATATAGCTACAATAATGTAAACATTGTTGACTTTCCACTTATAGAGTCACCTCATAAAGAAAGTGGGAATTGATTTGCATTGAATTTTGTAGTCCTATTTGTTATAAACCTCCAAATGCAAGAATGAGTGTAAATACAGTATGGTGGCAGAAGTTAGACTGAAGTGCAGGAGAAGCATTGAGGAAGGGCAGCATCAATAAGATCTCATCTTAAAAAATGAGAAGTTATGGATACTGTATTTTGTTTCTGGTTGATATAAGAGAAAGAAGAATATAAGTATATTACTTAAGCTACAGAGACAACTAATAATGGAACCACAATAGGGATATGAATGTATTGGTAAGATCAAGAGAAAAGAATCATGTAAGTAACTAAATTCTCACCATATGTGCAGTAAATATAGAATGTATACAACTGATAAGTCAAGAAATCATATTTAGGGATGTGGAGGTAACTATTAAAAAAGAAAGGGTTTAGTCATTTAAAATTACACTGCTTTTTATTAAACCCTTTCATGCATAAAATGATTTTTAAACCATTTTCATGAATTACCCTGATTTAAAATAATAATAAAATTAATAGTAACTGTTAATAATAATTAATGTAACCTGGCAATCCCTGGGTTTTACTCTCTGGACCATTTTTCATTGATTTATGAATCAAGGATTCAGATAATTATCATCATGCTTTCGAGTTATCTCTGCCTCTTATTTCTGGCACAATTTGCCAGCTTCTAAAAATGGTTTTATATATACCATTCACTCAGAAATGACACTTAAATATAAATATAAAAACATTTTCTGGAAATGAATAGACTTTCATGAGATAGAAGTCTATAGGATGTAGATCATATTTTATGCTCCATGTTTGGTAGATATACTTCTTAATGCTAGCAAATATCTTGCATTAGGAAAAAGCCATTTTAAATTCTGTTCCATTGTAACTCTATCAGGACCTCCAGAGAAAACTCGTGTTCATGAGCTACATTAGCAATGTCAGATGAGATCTAGCTAGGATGCCTTTTGTGATCTATTGGGTCAAGTATAAGATGAAATGCTGGAACTGAAAGGGACTTCAGAGTTGGCCTGTCTTTGTTATTGAAAGTGGGGCCCTGGACCAGCAGCAGGAGCATCATCTGGGAGCTCAGACATACAGAATCTCAGGCTCCAGAGCTGCTGAACTAGAATCTGCATTTTAACAAGATCCCCAGTTGATTTATAAGTGCATTAAATTTTGAGGAACACTGATCTATCTGACCCAATCTCCCTCTTAGTGCAGGAATCTCTCCCCAGCATCTCTGATGGGTTGCCCCCAGCCTCAGCTGCAGTGAGGGCAGTGGGTGTTATTTTGTAGGAGGGATGTATCAGTATGGACTTGAGGGAGGCTAATTTCATGATGTGCTAGAAATCGCCTAGCAGATTGAGGCAGGATAAAAGTGAGTATTGGGGCTTGTGGAGATGGGGTAAGGACTACGGAGCCATGGTCAATCTAGTGGGGTTGAGAGAATGCACTAAAGACTGGCAGGGATGAAAGAGTTGCATCTGAGATGAAACAGTTCAGCCAGAGGATGGACCTACTGTGAGAAGCCAAAGGAAAAGTGGTTCATAAAAACTCAGACATGATAACCAGTCTAGATTAAAGAACTATAAAATAATGTAGGCTAGAGAGCCTATTGCAAAATTTGCCCTAGGCTAGCAAGATGACAGCATGCTTTTCCCTTGAAAAGCTTCCAGTTAGTCTTCAGGACCTGTTTTTTTCTTTTATAACCTACATACCATACAATTCACCCACTTCAAGTGTAAAATGCAATGGCTTTTAGTATATTCACAGAGTTGTGCATCCATCACCATTATCTACTTTCAGAACATTTTCATCACCCCAAAAAGAAATCCTGCACCCTCAGCCATCATTCCTCATTCCCCTCATCCCACCCACCAGTCCCTGGCAACCACTAAACTACTTTCTGTCTCTGTAGGTTTGCTTATTCTGGCCATTTCATATAAATGGGATTGTACAATATCCATTCTTTTGTGACTGGCTTCTTCCTCTTAGCATAATATCTTTAATGTTCATCCATGCTGTCCTTGTGTCAGTGTTTCTTGAGTTTTTAAAACAAAATCAAACTGTGTTAATAATAACCTCTCCCTGTCCCCCTTTAGACATCCCTTTCTCAAACTTATATATCCCTCCTTTTAGAACAAGACAAAAGCAGGGAGAAACAAATAAGTATCTCTGTGTTCACCCATTTATCTGTAATGCCATTGTGCTGGTGTTCATTTAGACAAGGCCTAGAATAATTCCTTGCGCACAGAAAGTGATGAATAAATATTTGTTTCAAGAATGAATGAAGCCACCTCATAAAAACAACTCCTCTATTGAACCCCAATGAGGAAAAAGTTGTACTGGAGAATTAATGGAGAAAATATATTTCATTAATCTTATTGTCCCTCATGGCCTATTGCTTTAAATGTTCTGGGTGGGGTGACTTCCTTTTTGCCTGACCAGTAAGAAGAATTGCATACTAAACTCATTAAGCAGCAACTACATTTACTCATACTTCTTATAGTGTCCATTTCACAGTTCATGTTCCAGAAACAATAAATTAAAATCATGCTTTGGACTGAACCCTTGCCTCAGTGCTGTCTGCTTCCCTGTGGTTGCCAGAAACCAGTGGTGAACATCAAGGCAAAAGTCTCTGACATCGATGATATTTTCAAAGCTTGTTATTTCAACAATGAAAACAAATAAGAAAAGGCAGAAAATAAAATGTCCATTGAATGCATAGTATCTAAATGCTGTTGGTATTACTTACTAGACAGCAGATGAGCCCTGTGAACAAGAAACTTCTAAACTGCAAGGTTCCCCATGGAGAGCTCACAGCAGTTTCTTTGTCTTTCTGTCCAAAATGTTTAATCAGCCTGTCCCTGAAGTCCAGTTTGGCTATGTAAGGCAGCAGACTTTTATTCTCCCCTCACTCTATGCCTTCTTTTACTGTCCTCTGGAAGAAATTATCCTTCCTTGACTGCACTGATGCTCTGGGCTTGAAACTGAGCAAAATGATAAGAGCATGATATTCTTTAGAAACACTAAGTATAAACAGACCAAACTTGAAAGAAAGTGAAACCACACATGGAAACGTGTCATTTCTCTTGATACTGTCCCAAGCATTCTTCTAAGGCACTTACCAACACAAATCTAAAACTTTCCAAATCTTGCACCCAGTGTTCATTACCTGGTCCCTCACACACACATAAGGTGATGGTTTCTTCCTGCAAGAAACTGCCAAGTATTTGATGCAATTGCCTTTGATGCATTTGCATAAGCATACTTCCTTGCTTTCTACTGCTGTCATCGTCCTCACTGCTGAGAAATTCTGATTCTCTTCCTTTGGCCAGGCTATACTCCTGGTGCTGACTTATAAGGAAAAACTACCAACAGTCTGTTAGTACCACCAGCCTTAGTACTTAGCCTCAGTACTAAGGCCATAATTGTACTCCTGAATGGGAGCCTGGTCTCTCACTTTAGACTGAGGACATCAGTAACTCCTCAATCTTTCCCTCAAGCTAGTCTCTGGAAGATAACATAAAAATCCAAGACGAAAATTTAACTCTTTACAAAGGGCAAGGATATTTGCAAAAATGCTAAATGCTCAAACTTCTGATCATGAAATTTGGCTTTAAGTTACCAGGAATACTTAATGCCTAGACTCTTTAGTTCCAGGAATTTCCAAGATCCTAGAGTTTTGTAATTTATGATCTAATTTTTGACTCAACCTCAGTCAATATGAAAGTATGTGAAACTGGCTAAAAGAATGAAAAGATGTCCCTTATTCTTTTAATTATATAAGACAAGTTTGTTTCTGCCATAGGAGAACAGGAAAGTATAGAAAGAGGAAAATGAAGGAGAGACCTTTAATGGTATCTGTCAATCCCATAATTAACCCTTCATTCTGAGAACTGCTCCCTTCACCCACAGGGATGGGACCCTGACAGCCATGTTTGTGTTATCTGACCCAGGCTTCAGGGCACAACGGATTGGATCCTGGATGGGCACCACCCCTAAGCTGGACCAATCACATTTTCTCTCCTTGGAATGTAGGATTGGAATTCTGAGCAGCTGGTTAGTCTCTTCCTGTGGCTAGAAGGGAGGATGGGTAAATTTGGGAAAAGCAGGCCAGTCATTCCCGGGAGAAACCAGCATGACAATGATAGAGTGAAAAAGTCACATTGGGAGAAAACAAGTAGTGAGACAGACAGATAAGTTCAGCTTGCCATTAAGGCTTTCCACCCATGGTTCCAATTCACAAAGAGGCTTGGCTCGACTTCCAGCCCTTGAGCTCTGTAATTAGCCTTGTATTCTCATGATAAATTCCTCCTTTTGGCATAAACATGTTTGACTGGATTTCTGTTACTTACAACTATAACAGACCTTAACTGAAACAATAGGATTCTTATTTTCTTAATGTTATTGAGTAGTAACTGTGATTCAAACTATTATTTCTTATTGCAGAATCTGCAGAATGTATTAGCTATAGATCTGAAAACTGTAAAACCACATTTTCTGACTCAATCAGGTACAAGACAAAATACACCGAGAAGAAAAACAGGCTTGGGGAAACAGTCATATGACAGCACAGTATAAAAGTTAGATATCTCCCTGACCCTCACAGTCGTGTACTCACATTTGGGAAACAGAAACCCTGTTTCCCTTTCTGGGAAAGACAATATAATGTAATCTTCTGTGTGGTTGGAGAGGGATGGAAATGTGAATAGGAAGAGAAGATTCAAGCATCCTGGCGTGGGCACTAAAGCACTGGGTGTGACAAACAGAATGAATGTGGGAACTTCTCAGAACTGATTGAAGTGTTCAGTTTCATTCTGTTCAGCTAAATCATTTTGCACAGGAGACCAAAGAAGAAGCCTGTTGTAAAGAAAATAGTCCTTGTACCTCTAAACGCAGTGCTGAGCCATGCTGCCTCTTACATTTTGGACATGAGAACAAAAAGAACACATAATTGCATTAGTCAGGATTCTCTAGGGAAACAGAACTGAAAGGATATATATAGAGAGATAGATATAGATATAGATAAAGATATAGATATAGATACAGATATAGATATAGACATATAGATATAATGTAAATATTATGAGATTTATTATAGGAGTTGACTCATGTGACTGGGGGGATTGGCAAGTCTGAATTCAGTAGGGCAGGCCACAGTCACAAGCTGGGAACTCCAATAAAAGTTTGGATAAATTCCCCAGGAGAAGTTGGCTGGCTGAAGTAGAGATGGAAATGCTTCTTTCTGACTCCTGAAATCACCAGTTCTCCCTTTAAGTCCTTCAACTAATTGGATGAGACTTCTCTCATTGCTGAAGGTAATCTCCTTTATTGACTGTGGATATAATCAGCCATAGATGCAATCAACTGGTGATTTAAATTCCTGAAATATCCTCACAATAACAATCAGGCCAGTACTTTCTTGAGCAAACAACTGAACACTATATCCAGCTGACACATGAACTTAACCATCACAATAATAACAATGATACCACCATAAGGGTAGCAACTAACATCTATTAAGCCCTTATTAAGATTCTTTGAACATATTACTTCCATTAACTCACTTAATCTTCCAACATCCCCAAGAGGTAGGTACTATATGATCTCTATTTTACAAATGAAGAAACTGAAGCTCATAATGGTTAGGTAAATTTCCAAGGTTGCACAGCTAGTAATTGTGAAATTGGTATTCAGACCCAAGCAATTTGACTCCAGAGATGGAATCTTGACTTCTAAATTTTGTCTCAACAATGGACAGATGGAAAAACTGGGCATTTGAAGTTAAATAATAAGCACTGGAATCCTTCTTAACCAAATGATCCATTAGCATCTTTCATTGGACTTTTAATTACATATGCAAAACTGGGTTCATGCATCTTCCCCCACTCCCATATCAGTCAGGATCTCAGTAGGAATTAGACAGTGCTCTCAAAGGGGGTGATTTTAAAAATAATGAAGATACTAATTACAACAAAGTATGTGCAGAATTATGGGAAAGCAACAAGGAATGGTGAAGTGCTCCCAGGGCTAGCAATAGCAGGAAGCAGCCACCACTCCCAGAGCTGAACTGAATGGACAAGGGGAAGGAGTAGTTATCAGAACTTGCTGAGAATTGTGGTTGTAGGAAAGAATCACAGGGCTGGATCTGTGGCCATGGATGGGGAATGCAGCCCTTACCAAACCTTGGCATGGCAGGGAGGGAATTACTGGTATAAATACCCTAGCCTCTCTTTCAATTCTTGCTTTCCATTCTCTTGCTGGTGCCTCCTGTTGGCTGAACTCAACCAGAACAGGGGGCAAGGGGTCACATTGATGCAGCTCATACAGATCAGCTCCTGGGGGTACAGAGCAAGGTGGAGCTGAGCAGAGCATGGATCTGGAAAGAGAAATTCAGAATATCCACCATACCTCTCTTCTAAGATCCAAAGGACAAAAAACCCAATTTTAAAAATATTCAAATAATGAGACCACAACACAAGAAATGAAATGAGAACCAAAACTTTTGAAACTCTGGTAGATGGAGAGCTGATGGGATTGAATTTATGAACAAAAGAGCTGGGAACCAGAAGCTTAAAGGGTCAGATCAACCAACTAACTAAAGAGTGGGAAAGAAATTTGAACCAACTAATTCCAAGAGTGGGAAAGGCTGTGGGTCAGTCAAATCAGGACATTTCATTAGGTAATTGCCTTAGTAACACCCTGTCAATGGGCTTTCCTTCCCCATAGTTAAACAGAGCATATGCAGTAGACATACCCTCTGGATAACATGAACTGACCTCCAAGGATCACCAGACATTTGAGGTAAACTGAGTCATGAACGAAAGCAACAAACATGAACAAATAAAACTGAACTCAAAGGAAATGGGAATAATTCAAGGAACAGAGGAGAGCACTTTTTAAAACTCAGGTTAGTGTTCAAATTTTTCTCTTCATTCCAAACTTCTCTCTGAGAATCAAACTCATTTATAAATGCCAGCTGGGCACATATCAAAGTAAAGTCCCTCTAGCACCTCAAATTTAGCATGTCCCAAAATAACTAGCTTCTCTCTCATCCCCAAACATTTTATCACTCCTGATTTCTTAATCTCCCTCCATAGCATAACAGCAACCCTAGACTAGTGTGTGATTAAATAACTGGGGACTATTGTCTAACTAAGTTGACACACAAAACTGACTTTCATGTCCCCTCACAGGTGTCTGTTTCTCAATGGATTCCCCTCCTGCTCATCCTGTACATCAATGTATCTCAAACAGGGAGCCACATCAGAATAAAGAGGGCTTTAAATACACACACACACACACACACACACACACACACACACACGCACATGCACACGAATTTCTGTCCCTCCTATAATGCTCCAGTTATCTATTTCCAATGCCTATCTGATCATATTACTTAAAAATCCATACATAATTATTAAATAAATGGCACATTTCACATTTCTTAGTAAGATTTTCAAGACTTCATTTTTTCCCCAATGTCCTTTCCTAATTTCAAATTCTGCCCCTCTCCATTTCTACCCACAGTCACACCAATAATTTCTGGCTCCCCCAAACCTTATCCATTATCAGCCTTGTTCACACATTTATTTCTTCTAGAGATCACAAATAAATGCTTGCAGAAGCCAAGTAAGTGATTTAAACATGTGTGTTTGGGTAGTGTGAGAAAATAGAGAATATTGCTGGATGGAGCTGAGCTGATTGGAGTGAGAATTTGGATAGCAAAGTAAGAATGAGCCAGGTGTTGGGGTGGGTAATGGGATTGAGCAGGTATAAAGGAAGCAGAAGGGAAGTGCTGCGGTTGCTGTTGGTGCCCCTTGGCCCATATAGGAGGTCACCTGCAGCTTCAATAGACAATCTCCTTATTGCCTTCTGCACACCTACAGTAACATCCTACTGAAAGCACTGGTGACTCTGTCTGCTGGCTTTCTCTGGCTTTAAGTGAATGCTCAGCCCATCTGAAGAACAGGCTGGAAGTGTCAGAACCTCTAGGAGAGGCCCTTAACCAAACAGAGATGGGAGTTGACAGATAAATACCCCCATTTCTTTACCTCTCAGTTCTGAGGCATGTTCCACACAGTTTCAAGAGGGTCCCCATTGGATTGATCTTCAGTTGCTCAAAGAGGTAACTGACTCATTAATGCCTCATTTATTGGCTTTCTTACCTTCCCTGTCTCGCTTCTTCTCTCCCTTGCACTACTTTCTGGAATCACCTCCCAAATAAGCTGCACACAAATCCCTGCTAAGGCTCTTCTTTGGGGGTAGGTGACCCAAATCAAGACAGTAGGCTAGACATATAGAGTAGAAATAGGGAGGATGGGAAGTCCAGGATAGGAAGCATCTGTAATACAATGAGGTTGGAGGGTCAACATAGTCCTGTGTCCAGTGTCTATGCAGGTTACTCCCAAATTACCAAAAATATTTACCTTGTCTAACTTTCACTGAATTCACAACCCCTCCCCTTAGAAAATTTAGATGGAATTAAGGTTTAACTTTCAGAAATTTATGTTAAACAGATTTAAAACCTAGATTGAAAAAACTGAGCCATAATAATATTGTTCCTGCAAATAAACAGCAACTTTTCCTTTCCTGTCTCAAGTCAGATAGAAAGGAAATAAATTAGAAGGCAGTGAGTGCTCTGCATTCCCAACCATTGTTTATGGCCTTCTTTACTTAGCTATTCTAAATCATGCATTGCCTCTAAGGGTCATAAAGATATCACTTTCTCCACTCAGCAAGAGAAATGAGAGGTGAGGAAGGAGAATGTTATTTTGCAGCAAGAGAAATAGAGCTCTGGAGATTTATCCAGGCCTGCATTAAAGTAACTGGCTGACCAGAAAGTTTGCAGTCAGAACATGAGAATTCCAGCCATTAGCTTAATCTAGCAGGTCCAGAAATGGATGAGATGCTAGGCCTTCTACAAACACAGTCACATCCAGGTCACTAGTAGTGTCAGATTAAGGAATATTACCCAATGCTTCCCTTCTGAGAAATTTTCAGACATGTAATTCTTGCAATCCCCAACCAAGAGTTTTCTGAGAAACTGGTATAAATAAACATTCAGTTAAAACCATGAGCATGTGTAAAAAGCATCTACTATATGTAGATACAATAGATGTAGAAGGTGTGGGGCATTCATGGTGCCCATGTGGTTAATGAAGACAGCCGGCTTTCTGTGAGGAGAGCTGCTTAATTCCTCTGCCCATTCAGTGCACCAAGATCTTGGCAGCAATTGCCATTCTGGAACTTCTTGATTGGGTTAGCTGTCTTTAATGAGGTCCAGAGGGATTCTTTAACTGGGGACTTTATGAAGTAAACCTGAAGGTTCATTGAAAATAACTGACTCCAACTCATAAAAATTAAAGTATAATATATATTCCTTAACATGATTTGTTAGGATTATTAAAATCTTAATAGTGCACATGATACATATATTTGCAATATGTACATCTAAAACTTCAATAACCCCTATACCTTGATCATTTTGTATGGGCCAGGTACTGTGATACACATTTTCTATTCAGTGACTCATTCAATACTTACAAAATCCTATGTGGTAGTTATTATTACCATCATTTTGAAAATAATGAAACTGAGGCTCAGAGAGATAAACCAACTTGCCCAATGACACATAGCTAAGTAGGTAGAAATTGGATTTGAACCCATTCCCAGTGATTCAAAAGCCCAAGCTCTTAATTGCTGCTTTAAAAAGTTAATTTTCAAGCTCTCCTCATGTAAGAACCCCAAATTAAGGAAGGATTAACTGCCTAGTCACCTCTGTCCTGGACCTGCCAGTGTCTCTGCTCCCTTTATCATCCTGGTTCCAGGCATGGAAGATTATATTTTCTAAAATGGCTGCAACAATATATACCATGCTAACATGTACCTTCTAAGGCAAGTTTTGGCTGGCTCTTTTTAGGATGCTTGCCCTCCTTAGAATCCAATCATCAGACTTTGGGGAAGCCCAGCATCATGGTGAGATCCACCTGGAGGGAACAAAGCCTCCCATTCCTCAGCTCAGCTGGGTCCTAGCCAACAGCCAATGCAAAACTGATAGTAATGTAAATAGAGTCATCTTCAAAGTGGATCCTCCATCCCCAATTTGAATCACCCTAGCTGACACCTCAAGAAACAGACACAAGTCTTCCCGCACGCAAATCTGACCAAATTGCCAATTCAAGCTAAATAAATGGTTATGGACTTCTGAGACTGAACAAAAGGGAGTAGCCATATTTTTCCCAGGTCTTTCCTCTTACAAGTAAAAAACCCAGGGAGTAAGACAATAACCAAGCATAGGAAGATTCCAAAAGGTGGAAAGAAGAAGGTGGACTGCCTAGAGAAATTGGGACTTAAGAAATGACATCGTGGTGATTTGCTGGTTTCCTCATTTAGCACCCATATATCCCAGACAGGGAGAACTGTAGAAGCCTTTAATCTGAAACTTCCAACAGGAACAGACAAAAAAACTACAAAGAAAGACTGTTCTCCCTTGCCAAAGGACCAGAAAAAGGCTGGCCTAACAGAACAGAAAACCTTTTGGACAATATTGGTGTTAATCTAGCCAAGCACCAATGGAAAAACCACCTCCTTTCCCACATGGTTTCAGGAGGGTAAAGAGGGGGCTGATTTTCTGCCCCATCCTACCCCTACTCCCACCTTGTAGAAATAGGTAGCAGCACTGCAATTCACACACTCAGTTGGGTTGGCAGGGCTGAGCAGGAAGCGACCTTCTATACCCACCTGGAAGAAAAAGGCAGTACTCCAATTCCCCTGCCAAGATGGTATCAATGAGATTGAGCAAGTAATTGATCTTCCATCCCCGGCCCCACAGAAGCAGGTGGTACTCCAGTTTTAGTGGGGTCCAGTGGCAAGTTGAACCTCCTTACCCATGCAGCAGCAGTAAGATATAATAAGGGTTGCAAGGTGTGTTTAGCCACCACTATGTTTCACCCCCTCCTTGTGTCAGTGAGGCCCAGAGGGCAGCTAAGCATCCACCCCACCCAGCATCAATGAGGCAGAACAAATAATGGTAAGTGGGACTAGTTAGCAGTCTGCTTCTTCCACTTTCCTCCTCTGGTGTCATCAAGGCACAGTGGGGAGCTGAGCTTCTTCCTCCACCCTGCAGCATCAAGGTAGTATGGTTCAGTCCTTCATTCCTCCCCCTTCCTTAGGGTCAGAAGGGACCACAGGCAGCTGAACTTGCTTCTCATATGGAAGAAATGAGGCAGTTCAAGTCATCACCTCATTTCAAAGGAAGATGACAACAAGGACAAGTGGAGAGCTGACTCACACCCCACCCATCGAAAATGAGTCAGTATTCATGGGCTCAGCAGCAAGCGAACCTACACACACCTATCTGGTCTGTGTGTTGCACCTCAACAAGGAGGCTACCTGATAGAAAGAACCCAGTATCTCTTAATATAATATCCAAAAGGTTCAGAACACAATTGAAAAATCACTTGTCATACCATGAATCAGGAAAATCACAACTTGAATGATAAAAGGTAATCAGTAGATGTCAAAACCAAGATAAATCAGAATTTTAAATTATATGACAAGTACCTAAAGCAACCATCATGAAAATACTTAAACAATCAATTACAAAATCTCTTGAAACAAGTGAAAAAATAAGAAAATATCAGCAAAGAAATAGAAGTTATTAAAAGGAGCCAAATGGAAATTATAGAACTAAAAATGCAATAACTGAAATACAAAAAAAAAAAAAAAAAAAACTAACAGCATGGGCTCACTAGTAGAGTGGGGATAACAGAGAATTAGAATGACTGAACTTCAAGACAAATCAATAGAATTCACCCAGCCTGAAAAGCAGAAAGTAGACTGAAAAAAAATGCACAAAGTCTCAAGGATCTTTGGAACAACAACTAAAGAACTAACTAACATTTGTATCATTGGATTCCCTGAAGGAGAAGAGAAAGACCATAGGACCATAAAAGTATTCAAAAAATAATGACTGAAAAATTCTCAAATTTGGCAAAAGAAATAAGCCTACAGATTCAAGAAGCTGTGGAATCTTCAAACATGAAAAATCCAAGGAATCCATGCCAAGATATGTCATAATTAAACTTCTGAAAACTGAAGGCAAAGAAAAACTCTTTAAATCGTCAAAAAGAAATGACACATTACTTATAGTGGAACACCAATTCAAATGACAGCAAATTTCTCATTTGAAACCATAGAGGCCAAAGGAAATTGTACAAAATTTTTCAAGTGCTGAAAAGCAAGAATTGTCAACTGTGAATCCTATAACCAGAGAAAATATCTTCATCAATAAACAGAAATAAATGCATTCTCAGAAATAGGAAAAAAAAAGAGAATTTATTGCTAGCAAATCTACCCATAAAGAATGACTAAATGTAGTTCTTTAAACAGAAAGAAAATGATAACAGAAAAATGCTTCTAACTTCAGAAAAGGAAGAAGAACATGGGTAAAAGTAGGTATAAAAATAACAGACTATCTTTCTTCTCATGAATTTCCAAATCATATTTCATGGTTGAAGAAAAATAATATTACCATACCATGTGGTGCTCAATATATGTAAAGGAAATACTTAAGACATGAGAATGGCAATCAACAGGTCAAAGAGGAAGTCTCAAAGGAAATTAAAAATGCGATAGAACTGAATGAAAATGAAAATACAACATATTGACTTTGAACAAAGGCAAGAACTGGCAGAAATATTTCTCAGAGCTCCAGAAAACAGTTAAAGCACTGCAATAATAGAGAGAGAGTGCTGATTCAAGAAAAAAGTTTACTTAGAACCAATAGAATCCCATGGCACCCTGGCTGAACAATTCCCTACCATCACCAGCTTGGCACAGAGCCAGCACATGCTCCCAGGGTGGATCCCTGGTCACAGTTCCAGGGAGAGAAAACTAGCCCTCATGCACATGCTGGGAGCCTGTATATCTGACCCAATATGTAGGGTGGTGGCCTGAGGGATTCACCATCCAAGAATTTGTCCTGCATGTAGGAGCCAGCTCTCCTACAGAACACTATGCGAGAACAGTCAAGTCATGCTTCCTGGGGCAAAGGATTGCTGACTATATGACATAAAGTGCAGTGTCCAAGACCATGAGGAAACTCTTTCCTAGGGAAGAGGGTACATTTGGAACCAGGTAAATGGGGGAATTCCTAGGGCCCCACACATGTCCCAGACAAGATGCATTTGCAGAGAAGATCAGAGAGTCCCCTACATTTTGGCCTCGAGCTATTCTCATACAAGCCACTGTAAGGATAAGTCCTGAAGGAGAACACATTCACAATTCAATCTGTAAAGACTGAGAAAATTGTTTTCTTTTTTTCCTTCATTTTTCTCTTTAGCTCCTGTCATTCAAGGAAAATACATTCATAAAATTAACTGGATACAAGCTTAAGGAACAGATGCTGCAGGGTCTAAATTTCAGTGATAACATATTAAATATAAAAAATCCAAGTTTCAACCAAAGGTTACAAAGCATACAAAGAAACAGGAAATGATGACCCAAGCAAAGGAGAAGATTGAAGTATTATAAACCATTCACAAGAAGGACCTCAGCTGGGATATACCAGAGAAAGACTTTTTTTAAATGGCCTAAGTATGACCAAGGAGCTAAAGAAAACATGAACAAAGAATGAAAAGAAATCAGAAAAATGACAGAGGAAAACAAAGATAATATCAGTAGAGAGATGGAAATTATGAAAAAAACCAAAGAGAGCTGAAAACCTCAAAAATTAAAATTCCCTAGGGGAATTCAACAGAAGATTGGAGCTGGCAGAAGAAAGTATCAGTGATCTGAAGATAAGGCAATGGAAACCATCAATCTGAGGAGCAGAATGAAGGCAGAATCAAGAAAAATGAACAGAGCCTGAGGAACATGTGGGACATCCAAGTTTACTAATATACACATTGTGGGAGTCCCAAGGAGAAGAAAGAGGAAAGGGGCAAGAAGAATGTAAAAGGAAATAGTGACTGACAACTTCCCAAATTTAATGAAAGACATGAATATACATATCCAAGAAGCTCAGTGAACTTCAAACAGGATAAACTCACATAGACCCAAACTGTGCCATGTTATAATCAAACTGTCAAATGCCACAGATAGAGAATTCTGAAAGCTGCAAGACAGAAGCAACATATCATGTTCAAGGGAGCCTGAATAAGATTAAGTACCTATTTCTCATGGAAAACACAGAGGCAAGACAGTGGTGGAAAGACATATTTAAAGAGCTGAAACCACAAATTGCCAACCAAGAATTCTGTATCCAGCAAAACTGTCTTTCAAAAATGAGGGAGGAAAAGAAAAAGGCAGCCTAAACAATGGGAGACAATATTTGGAAACCACATATCAGATAAGGGTTTAATATCTAAAATATATAAAGAGATCTACAACTCAACAACAAAAAGACAAACAACCCAATTTAAAAATGGGCAAGAGACATGACAGACACTTTTCTGAAAAGGAAATATAAATGGCTCAAAAACATAGGAAAAGATGCTCAATTCACTGGCAACTAGCGACATGCAAATCAAAACCACAATGAAATATCATCTCACACCAACTAGAATGGCCATTATCAAACAAACAGAAAATTACAAGTGCTAGAAAGATGTGGAGAAAGAGGCACACTTATTCACTTGTTGGTGGGAATGTACAATGGTTCAGCCACTCTGGAAGGCAGTGTGGTGGTTCCTCAGGAAGCTAAATATAGAACTGCCATATGAACCAGCAATTCTATTACTAGGTATGTACTCAGAGGAACTGAAAGCTAAGACACACAGACATTTGTAAGCTGATGTTTATAGTGGCATTATTCATGACTGCCAGAGATGGAAACAGCCCAAATGTCATCAGTGACGAGTGGATGAACAAACTGCAGTATATACATATGATGGAATATTACATACCTGTAAGACAGAATAAAGTCACAGAGCATATGACAACATGGATGAAACTTATGGGCATTATGTTAAGCAAAATTAGCAAGAAATAAAAGGACAAATACTTTATGGTCTCACTATTATGAACTAATATTAACGAGCAAACTTTGAGAGTTAAAGCTGAGAACACAGGTTATCAGGAAATAGAAAAAGAGTAGAGATCAGGCATTTGATGCTGAAGGAATATAGAATGAGCAACAGGATTGATTTTATAGATCCAGAAATGGATAGAACAATACTGTGTGATGGTGCACAATATTGTAAGTACACTGAACAAAGATGACTGTGAGTAAAGTTGAAAGAAGAAGGCTAGGGACATGTGTGACACCAGAAGGAAAGACAGATAGAAGATAAGACTGGAATTGTATAACTTAGTGAAATATAGAGTGGTCAATGATGATGATTAAAAGTACAAATATAAAAATGTTTTTACATGTGGAGAACAAATGAATGTCAACTTTGCAAGGTGTTGAGAATGGGATGGTATTGGGGACAAAATATAATCAATGCAACTGGAGTCTATAGTTAAAAGTAACATTGTAATATGTTTCCATTAATTGTAACAATGGCCATATACCAAAGCTAAATGTCTATTAAAGGGGGATATAAGGGAGGGGTATGGATTCTTGGTGGTGGTGGTGCTGTCTGACCTTTTTATTAGATTGTATTTTATTTTGTTTTTATTTTTTATTTGTCCTTTTTATTCTCATTTTAAATTTTTGGAGGAATGAATATGTTCAAGGGCTGATTGTGGTGTTGAATGCACAACTATATGATGATACTGTGGAAAACTGATTATACACTGTAGATGATTGTATGGTATGTGAATATATTTCTATAAAATTGCAGGGGTAAAAATAAACAGAGGGATACAAGTGCTGGAGAAAACATGGAGAAAGGACATGCACCTATTCACTGTTGGTGGGGAAGAAAAACGGTGCAGCCCATCTGGAAGGCAATGTTATGGTTCCACAAGAAGCTAAGTATGGAGTTGGCATAAGATCCTGCAACTCATTTTTGGGTATATACTTGGAAGAACTGAGAGCAGGGATATGAATGAATATTTGCACACTGATGTTTATGGCAGCAAGTATTCATGATTTGCAATAGATGGAGGTAGCCTAAGGGTGCATCAGCTGATGAACAGATGGTGAATTGTGGTGTATGCATACAATAGAATATTGAGTGACTGCAAGAAGAAGTGATGTTGTGAGGTATGCAACTAGGTAGATGAATCTTGAGGACAGCATTTTGAGTGAAATAAGCCAGAAACAAAAAGACAAACATTATAAACACCTCACTAATATGGGACTAACTATAATGTGAAAACTCTGAGAATTGAGTTTTAGAACACAGATTATCAGGGGAAGGCTTATAGTAAAGGTCCCTAGATTGCAAGCTTTTATGGCAGCCACATCTATTCCTGAGTGGTAATGGTTATCTCTTAACTCTGAGGTGCTGAGCTCTTGTGTATAACATGGTTGGCCCCTGGAATTTTGGGTATCTGTGTGACACCTGCGACTCAGAGCTAGAGTTCAGCAGCTGTGAATGTCAGTATTACCCCAACAGCAACTATTGAAAAAAGCTGAAAAAAGAGTTCAGACTTCAATTAGAAATATGAATGAAGTGGATCTCATTAGGACTAAGGTAAACCAGACTAAGGCTAAAGAATGTATTGACTGTGTTTTTGTTTTTTTTTTTTATTTTTTTTAAAACAGCTTTATTGAGGTATAATTGACATAACAAACCGCACATAATTAAAGCATGACAATTTGATATGTTTTGCAAGAACTTATTTATATTGTAGTATTAACAGCGAGATACATGACTTAGACAACCCCTTTCAATCATATTCACTTTCAATAGGCACATTACTCATAATCCCACTAACTGCCATCACCTCTATCTACTCCCAAACAGTTAGATAAATTTTGACATAAGTATACATCCATGAACCCTACACCACAATTAAGATAGTGAACATATCCACACTCCCAAAGGTTTCTTTGGATCTCTTTGCAGTCCTTCCCATCTGCTCCTTCCTTCTCTTTCCTCTACCCCCAACCCCACCCCAGGTCCCCAGGCAACTGTTTTTTCTATTTTTTTAATATGAGATTTTAATTATACTATTACATATTTAGTTTAAAATTATTTACTTTTAATTGTGGTAGAATATACATGTAAAATCATTTTAATCATTTAAGTGAACATTCTTTGACATTAAGTACATTGACAATATTGTGTAACTTTCACCATTATTTCCAGACTATTTTCATCATCCTAACAAAAACTCATAGTCATTTAGCAATAACTCCCTATTCACCCCTTCTGCCATCCCTGGTAACCACTATTCTGCTTTCTGTCTCTATGAATTGTGTATTCTAAGTATTCATATAAGAGGAATCATACAATATTTGTCCTTTTGTGTCTGGCTTATTTCACTGAACATGATCTCCTCAAGGCTCCTCCTTGTTCTAGCATGTACCAGCATTTCACTTCTTTTTATGGCTGAATAATATTCCATTGTAGGGATATGCCCCATTTTGTTTATCCACTCAACGGTTTACGGACACTTAGGTTGCTTCTCCACCTTTTGGCTATTGTGAATAAAGCTGTGATGAACACTGGCGTACAAATGTCTGTTTGAGTCCCTGCTTTCAATGCTTTGGGGTATATAGTTAGGAGTGGAATTACCAGCTCATATGGCAATTCTATGTTAATTTTCTGAGGAACTACTAAATTGTTTTCCACACTGACTGTGTTTTAAAACTTCAATTTGTGTGTGAGTCCAAAGGAAGAGATGTTTATTTGGTGCAGGATCTATATTTTTCTGTAGCACACTAAATAATTTAACTTGTTTGGTCAGTTTATTCAAACACCATAATTATATGGAACTGTGAATAGGGAGCAAGATCTGGTTGGTTTGTACAGGTTAGTGTGAAACCCTGAAACATCCCAAAGTAATATGGGCAGAGAATTAAACAGTATTTGAAAAATCCCCTGGAGGGACTGGGGAGAAATGCAGAAATACTAAATTTCCCCACCTAGGGAATTACTGATATTGTCACAAGCATTGGGGACTACCAATTTAGAAAAGGCCAAGCCCTCTATCTTGGGGCTTGCCTTGTGAAGCTTGTTACTGTAAAGGGGAGGCTAAGCCTACCTATAATTGTGCCTAAGAGTCACCCCCAGAGAGCCTCTTTGTTGCACAGATATGGCCCCCCCCCCAAGCCCACTTGGCAGGTGAACTCACTGCCCTCCCCTCTGGGTGGGACATGACTCCCAGGGGTATAAATCTTCCTGGCAACATGGGACATCACTCCTGGGATGAGCCTGGACCCAGCATTGTGAGATTCAGAAAGTCTTCTTGGCCAAAAGGGGAAGAGAAATGAAATAAAATAAAGTTTCAGTGGCTGAGAGATTTCAAATGGAGTCAAGAGGTCATTCTGGAGGTTATACTTATGCATTATATAGATACCCCTTTTTAGTTTTTAGTGTATTGGAATTGCTAGAGGGAAATACTAGAAATGGTTGAACTGCAACCTTGATTCTTGAAGACAGTTGTATATCTATGTAGCTTACATGGTATGACTGTGTGATTGTGAAAACCTCATGGCACACACTCCCTTTATCCAGTGTATGGACAGATGAGTAGGAAAATGGGAACCAAAATTAAATTAATAATAAGGGGAAAGGGTGTGTGCCAGTTTGAATGTATTGTGTCCCCCAAATGCCATTATCTTTGTGGTCTGTGTGGGGCAGGACATTTTTGGTGCTGGTTAGATTTGCTTGGAATGTGCCCCACCCAGCTGTGGGAGATGATTCTGATGAGATGTTCTCATGGAGGTGTGGCCCCGCCCATTCAGGGTGGGCCCTATCCGTGGAGCTATATAAATGAGCTGACTCGGGGGGAAGAAAGAGAGTGCAGCTGGGAGTGATGTTTTGAAGAGGAGCAAGCTTGCTAGAGAGGAACGTCCTGGGAGAAAGCCGTTTTGAGGCCGGAGCTTTGGAGCAGATGCCAGCTGCCTTCCTAGCTAACAGAGGTTTTCCGGAGGCCATTGGCCATCCTCCGGTGAGGGTACCCGATTGCTGATGTGTTGCCTCAGACGCTTTGTGGCCTTAAGACTGTAACTGTGTAGCGAAATAAATCCCCGTTTTATAAAAGCCAATCCATCTCTGGTGTTTTGCATTCTGCAGCATTAGCAAACTAAGACAGGGTGTATGGGATGTTTTGGTTGTTCTTTACTTGTATTTTTATTCTGTATGTTTTTGGAGTAATGAAAATGTTCAAAAATTGATTTGGGTGATGAATGCACAACTATTGATGGTACTGTGAACAATTAATTGTATACTGTGGGTGATTGTATGGTATGTGAATATACCTCAATAAAACTGAATTTCAAAAAAAAAAGCACAGTTGACTACAAAAAAAAAATGAGGGAGGGATTAAGACATTCCCAGATAAACAGAAACTGAGGGAGTTTGTCACCGCTAGACTGACCCTACAAGATATGCTAAAGAGAATCCTGCAGGTTGAAGGGATAGAACAGTAGACAATAGATCAAAGCCACAGGAAGAAATAAAGATCTACAGTGAGGGCAATTACATGGGTAAATATAAATGCCAGTACTATTGTATTTTTGCTTTGTAACTCCACTTTTTACTTTTTACAGGATCTAAAAGGCAAAATCCATAAAATATGATGATAAATCATTGGTTTTGGACTCATAATGTATAGTCATGTCGTTTGTGGCAAGAACTACTTAAAGATAGGGGGATGGATGGACATAGGAACATACTTATGTATAATATTGTAATAATGTTGGTATGACAGCAAACAAAAATTTTTATAGATTTAGGATGTTAAATTTTAAGCCCCATGGTAACTACAAAGAAAATATCAGAAAATGTAAGTCATTGAGGCAGAAATTAGAATACAAGTATCCAGGAGCAGGGGGCAGGGCTAATGGGATGTCAATACATAATGAATGTATGGTTTCTGTTTGGGGAGAAGGGAAAGTTTTAGTAATGGAAGGTGGTGAGGGTACCACAACATAATGTGATTAATCCCACTGAATGGTATGTTTGGGAGTGGTAGAGATGGGAAAGTTTATATTGAACATATGTTCCCATGATTAAAAAAAGAACAACTAAAGACACAATGACAAATAAGTACAATACATGATACTGGATTGGATTTAGCAAGGGAGCACAAAAGACTGAAAGAGACATTATTGAGACATATGAAAAAATTGGAATATAGACTGTAAGCTTTACATCCATGTCAAATTGCTTGAACTTGATAACTGCACTTAAGGTGGTTACATAAAAGAATATCTTTTTTTTGGGAAATGTATATGGCACTATTAAGTGTTCAGGGAGCATGATGTGTACAAACTTCACTCATGATTTCAGAAAATAGATTGACAAATAAGATATAGACAGGTAGATAGATGATAGATAGATAGATAGATAGATAGAAAGAATGATAACAAGAACTGTGGCAAAAAAGTTAAAATTGGTGGATCTAGGTACTGGGGAGTCAGGTATGTTGGAGTTCTCTGTATTAGGTTTGCATTATTTTTGTAACTCTCCTGCAAGTTTGAACGTATTTCAAAATAAAGTTTTAAAATACAACATATCAAAATATGTGGGATGCAGCTAAAGCAGTAATTGGAGTGAAATTTGTAGTACTGAATTGTCATATCAGAAAAGGGGAAAGGTCTCAAATCAATAATCTAATCTCTTACCTCAATAACCTAGAAAAAGAAGCACAAAATGGGCCCAACGCAAGCAGAAAGAATGAAATAATAGTGAAAGAGCAGAATTTGATTAAATTGTATATAAAACAACAGAGAAAATCAATGAACCAAAAAGCTGGGTCTTCCCATGTGATTGTGAAAACCTTGTAGTTCCCACTCCTTTTATCCAGTGTATGGACAGATGAGTAGAAAAATGAGGACAAAAAGTAAATGAATTTTAGGGAGGGACGGGGGATATAAGATGTTTTGGGTGTACTTTTTTATTTTAATTTTTATTCTTATTCTATTTTTGTGGTAACGAAAATGTTCAAAAATTAGTTGTGGTGATGAACGCATAACTATATAATGGTACTGATTATATGGTTTGTCAATATATCTATATAACTCAATAAAATTGAATTTTAAAAATTTTTTAAAAAGCTGGGTCTTCAAAACAATCATACACCTCTCAAGACTGACAAAGATAAAAAGAGACAAATCTTCAACGTCAGGAATGAATAAGGGGATATCACTACATATTCTGCAGCCATTAAAAGGATAATAAGTTAATACTATGAACAACTTTATACTCGTAAATTCAATAACTTAGACTCAAAAAGCGCAAACTACCAAAACTCAATCAAGACGCAACAGACAATCTATAGACATATACTCATTAAATAAATTGAATTTCAGTTGATAGTTCTTGAAAAAGTAATCTCTGGGCTCAGGGAGCTTCACTGGTGAATTCTACCATATGTTTAAAGAAGAACTAATACTAGTTTTTCATAGTCTCTTCCAGAAAATATATGTTTATGGTTGTTTTAAGGCACCAAGCTTTAAAATGGATTGTTATGCAACAATAGGTAACTGAAACACCAAGTTATCTACATTCTCTTCTTGTGGTCCTATCCTATACCATAACCCAAGCTGGTCTAAAATGGCTTATTCCTTGTAGGAGAGATATTATATAATTGCAGAGAATTCTACTGGTGTATCTGTAGTTGTTCAGTCTCTATACTTGGCACATAGTTTGACCAATACCTTACTTACTTTACTCTGTCATTCCCATTTTTAATGGTTATCCCTTAGCCCATGTAATGCAGAAACTCTACTGAGACACATTAAAGTGAGCTAAATCTCAGCATACTCCAGCTTCCTACCATCCCAGATTTTTATATCTATCTGCCTTAGTCCTCTGCTCTGTTCAGAGAGGCCATAGAGCCCATTTTAATGTCTTACAGTAGGAAGGGGGGAAATGTCTCAGGCTGGTTAGTTATTATCATTACTGCTATTATTTATTAGCATTTATTGACTTCTTAATATATACCAGGACTCCACATTTTATAGATGAGGAAACTGAGGCCTAGGAAGGGTTAAGTAGTTTGCCTAAGATCATACGGTTAGTCAATGTTAAAGCCATAACTTGAAACAAGGTCTGTATGACTGCAAAGCCACAATTTTTAACAAATGTATTATCCTTCTGTATAGTGCAATATCAAAACATCTCCTCACTACCCAGAAGCTGTTCATTTTAGGATATAGTTAGAAAACACTGAACATTTCCCTGTCTGTAGGAGCCTAGATTTTGTTGCTTGATTATTTAATGCCCCCTCCATATGAGTTATACCCATTCTTCTAGTTAAAAATAAAGGTATAAGTATAGATTTAGATAAATATATAGTTATAAATAAAACTCAGTGGGGAGAAGGCTTTATATCCTGATTACCTTTCTTTACCAGGTACCTAGTACAGTGTTCTCTATATCTAACAAAAGCTTAATAACAAAGGTCATATTATCTAGCTCCCAGAATCACTGAAATAAGTCCCTGAAACCAAAGTCTGAGCACCTAGCACAATAAATATGAAATGAATGAATACATGAAGACATGCACGGTGTTCTTGAGGAATTCATTTCTAAATAGAAACCTAACACCCAGAGTTCTGATCATTGCACCCACTCAACCTTATAGCCTACCTTCTCAAGTACTGAACCCACTATTTTAAGCCAAACTTCTCTGCTCACTGTACTTGAATGCTCCTTGTGCCTTGACCCATTCCATTGTCTTCATGGATATGCCCTCCCTGCATTCTCCAGCTATCACAAGTCAGTTCATATTTCAAGTGTTTCCTCCTCCATGACAACTGCTCAACATAAGCCTGGTCACAGACATCACTCTGTATGTGCAGGTAATTTTATATTTAAAATGCCTTGTAATTTTTGTTAACTTTACTGTTAAATTCATCCATATGACTTTCATGCTGGATTAACAAACTATAGAACATATCTAAAGAGATTATATGTTGACTTACTATACATTTTCATTCTTTCAATAAATATCCACCATGAGCCCAAAGTGTAACAGAGTATAAGTTTCACAAGGTGTTGGGCACAGAAAGGTGAACAGATCATAGTCCCTGTCTGGATGGACCTCACAGGCAACCCATAGGCAATCATAATGCATTCGGATATGTTCATTGATAAAACAAGTACAAAGTGCTGTGAGCATCCACCTAGGCTAGGATGGTAAGGAAGACCTCCCAGAAGAAGTGATAAACTAGAACCTGAAGGACTGTAAGGATGAGCCAGTGACACAGGCTGTAGGCAGGAAAGAGTATTCCAACAGCAGGCATTCAGAGGCAAGGGAAGGCAACGTGAGGAACAGGCTGAACCTAAGAAAGCAGGAGAAAGGCAGTGATGGTGGCAAGAAAAGGCAAAGTCAGATCACGCAAGGCCTTGTAAGTTATGCCAATGGGAGGTACAGGTTAGATGTAGAGTCATCATATATTTTATTGTTCACACAGGACACTTTATTTTCTCTCCAGCACTTGTGTCCCTCTGTTTATTTTTTCTCTGCAATTTTATAGGGATATATTCAAATACCATGCAATCATCCACAGTGTATGGTCAATTGTTTACAGTATCATCATACTGTGCATTCATCACCACAATTAGCACTTACACATGTTCATTACTCAAAAAAGAATTGAAACAAAAGAATAATAAAAAGGTTAAAAGTAAAGTAAAGATAAAATAAAATTCAGCAGTAAGGTCAGTCAACAACACCACTACTAAGAATCCAATACACCTCCCTTACACTCCTCCCTCCCAGACATTCAGCTTTGGTATATTGCCCCTGTCACATTTAATGGGAGCATACTACAATGTTGCTGTTAACCCCAGACTCCAGTTGCATTGGTTATATTCTTTCCCCCAATATCCTCCCCTTTTCAATGTCCTGCAAGGTTAACATGCATCTGTTCTCCCCATGGAAAAGCATTTTTACATTTGTGTATTTAGTCATCATCACTGACCACTCTAGGTATCACCAAGCTACACAGTCCCAGTCTCTATCATCCATCCTTCCCTCTGGTATCACACATGCCCCCAGCCCTCCTCCCTCAATCCTACTCACAGATATCATTGGTCAGTGCACCTGCAATACTGTGCTCCATCACACATCAGTGCACTCTCCATTTCTGGATCTACACAGTCAATCCTGTTGAACATTCTATAATCCTTCAGCATGAAGTACCTGATCTCTAACAACTTTCTATCTCCTGATAACCTCACACAGGACACTTTTTAAAGTCTGGTTTATTGCAGTATAATTTACATTCAGTAAAATTCACTTTTTTGATGTATAATTCTATGAGTTTTGACAAATGCATACAGTCTTGTAACCATCACCACAATCAAGATCTAGAACATTTCTATGACCCCCCCCCCCAAATTTCACGCATGCCCCTTGTAGTGAACCCATCCCTCCAACCCAGCCCCTGGCTACCACTGATCTGTTTTCTGTTCTTATAATGTTGCCTTTTCCAAAATGTAACATAAATGTAATTATATAGAATGTAGTCTTTTGTACCTGGTTTCTTTCATTTAGAATAATGCATTTGAGATTTATCTGTTTGTTGCAAATATCAGAAATTCATTACTTTTGTATTGCTAAGTGGTATTCTGTTGTACAGATATACTACAGTTTGTTTATGTATTCACCAGTTGAAGGATGATTGGAGATTTGGGGACATTTGTTAAGTGCATGCCTAACTTTATAAGAAATTGCCAAACTGTATTCCATTTTGTGTTCCCACTAACAATGTATGAGACTTCCAGTTGCTCTAAATCCTCACCAGGACTTAGTACTGTCAAATTATGTTAGTTTTGTTTTTTTGTCTTGTTTTGTTCTGTTTGCCATTTGAACAGGTGTATAGTGGCATCACACTGTGTTTGTGCTCTGCATTTCTCTATTGACTGATGATATTGAGCATTTTTTCATGTGCTTATTGGCCACCTATATATCTTCTTTGCTGAAGTGTTTCTTCACATCTTCTGCCTATTTTTACCTGAATTTTGAGTTTTGAGAGCTGTTGATACATTCTGGATACAAGTCCTTTATTAACCCAGGATGCTTTTGAGCATGAAAAAGGGTCTAAAAATGAATCTAGGCTTGTCCAATTGAAGCATATACACCTTTGAGGAGCCCTATTTGGTGAAAAAAGAATGCAAAGTTACAAATACAAAGTTTGTTAAGTGACCTTGGAATGGGCCATGCAAGTTTCATTAGCTACATGCTAAAAACCTCTAAGGGTATGCTATTAATAATTATAGCAGGACCATAAGCATAAACTATGATGATTTTGGATAAAATGAGATATATAATCATCCCTAATTAAAGGAACAAAACTAGAAGCAAAGAGACTGGTTGATATTTGAAGTCACCAATTAATCACATCTCTTTGCCCACCTCTGAGTTCCTGGCAATTAAAATCAAACATAAGAAGCAGTTGTGGATTTTCAAATACATTGTCAATGTCAGCCTTGATGTTGGCAAGGCCAGCTGGAATGCAAATGGAACCCGTTATAAGGTCTATTCTTATTCACACCCCTTGAATTGAATTTACCCTGTTGGAGGAATTGGAAATATACAAACTCCATTTCAACATGAGGGAGCCCTCTCTGGTGAGCTTAATATGTGGAATCAGGGGTAGCAAGGAGAAGTTCCTTCTCTAAAGGCAAGACAGGTGAAAGACATTGCTTCAGTGAGAGAGACAGAGCACCAAGATTGTGGTTCATGCTGAGCGATGACCTGTACCTCAATCCCACAACACAGGTAAGTTTCATACTCTTCATGGAGAGTTAAAGTTGAGGGTTGGAAGGAATGGAGAGAATACTAGGTCCTCCTCCACAAAACTTCCAAGGGAGGGCTGCAGAATTAGAGTTAACCAATATTTCCCTGAGGGGAAAGAAGGATCAGCAGAAGTTCCCATCTCATGGGCTCAGACAAGAATGCAAAAAAAAAAGACAGTAATGGGGCTGCTGTTGAATGTCTGGCAAGAGACGATCATGGCTTGGACTGAATATAGCTAGGGATTAAAGAGAGAGGCAAATGAATTAGAGAGATGTTAGTATATAGAATCAACAGTCCCTGCTGAATAATTGCATATGAGGGGTGAAGGAAAGGAAAAAAATCAATGATTATGCTCAGGTTTCTGAATTGACCAGGTGACTGGACATTTATAGCATATGCTATTGGTGCCCCACTCCTATCCTCTTCCCCTTATAACCTTGGAAAGGTTAATGTCCAAATACTCACCCCTACATTTCTTTGCCTGAGGGCTTTTTATGGCCACTGAAGCAACATTTTTTCCCATTGTCTCCATTTGTTAAAGCTACCAGAATGCAATATACCAGAAATGGATTGGTTTTACAATGGGGGGTTATTAGTTCATAAATTTACAGCTCTAAGGCCATGAAAATGTCCCAATTAAGGAATCAACAGGACAATACCTTCTCTGAAGAAAGACCAATGGCATCTGGGGTTCCTCTGTCACATGGGAAAGCACATGACTGGCTTTGCTGATCCTTCTCTCTTGGGTTTAGCTTCTGATTTCAGTGGCTTTCTTCAAAATGTCTCTCCAAAATGTCTCTCTTAGCTGTCTCTGCTCTCTCCAAAGTGTCTCTGCCTTTTATCCTCTCATAGAGGACTCTAGCAAGGGGATTAAGACCCACCTTGAATGGGCAGGGTCACATCTGCATGGGAACAATCTAATCAAAAGGTCCCACCCAACAATAGGTCTGCCCCCACAAGATTGGATTAAAAGAATATAGTCTTTTCTGGGGTACATAACAGATACAAACCAGCACACCCATTCATACAGAAGGCCAGATGTGCTGGGGAAGTAAAGCCCACTGACAGAGCAGTCTTCAACATATGATTAATTGGAACTGGTATATAAATACCTCAGCTCCCTCACTCCTCAAGTGGGATAACTCTGAATCACAAGTTCTGTAGTGCTCACAGTTTTCTCAGTGGGAATAGCCACTAGTTTCTCATGGTAGAGTCTGGCTTAATTATGTACACTTTTTTGGCTATATTCCCATCCCTGTATCACTTTCCTCTCCCTCACAATGCTTTTTTTGGGATCAACTCCCAAATATACTACTTGCAGTCAAATCCTTGTCTTGAGATCTGCATTTTGGGAAACTCAAGACAATAGAATATCATTTCTTAAAATAGAAAAAGCAGGTAGAGGAGCAGGGTTGAGGCCAATAAAGAATGATGATAAATTTGATCAGGAACATGTTTAAATTTAGGCACCAAATGAAGTTTTCTGTATGGAGTTGGAGCTGTGCATCTGAGGCACAATTCTGGAGATTTGGATTCAGAAGTCTATGTTTTATAGATTTTTGACTGAAGCTTCAGGAGAGGATGAGATCACCCAAGGAGAGTGGGTATAGCAGTCATTCTTAACTTGTTCAGGGTGAAAAACTACTGTGAAGATTCAAAGAAAGCTTAAGACCTTCTTTTCCAAGAAAAAAAAATGCTCCCGTGCATACAAGCAACATTTCATATGAAATTCCAGGACATCATGGACTTCCTGAAGGCCATCCATGGTCTCCATATAAGAAATTAATGTCAAGTGAGAAGGGAAGCCAGCCTGGTGCAGAATATTTAATATATAAACCAACAAGATGTGGGAAGATGGTGGAGTAGAGAGCTGCAGGGCAGAGTCCTTCCACCCAAACAACTATGTAACAGGCAAGAACTGTCTGAAACAATTATTTTGGCACTCTGGAGGACAGAAGAACACTGCACAGCATCCTGGGAAGAGTGAGAGGAAGAGGTTGATAAATTACAATCAAGAACAGTAAATTGTTGTCTCCATGTGGTGGATAATGGGGCCCATCGCTCACTCTCATGGCATGCTGCCTGAAATCAAGGCCTTGGCTAGCTGAAGGTAACAGAAAGGGACATAAAAAATCCCCTTCCCCAAGAACAGCGATGGGCACAACTGATCTCCGATCACAACTTTTGATTAGTGAATTCAAATCACTGGGGACCCAGCCCTGAGTGGAGCTACTGTTTCAAACTGCACAAGACAGGGGTGATGGCAGTGGAGACTTAAAGACACTGCGTTTTCTTGGGACTGCAGGAGACAGGTAGCTGAAGGGCTGCATTTGCTGGGCAACCCAGTTAAGTTCAGCTTTGAGGATCTGTGAAAGAATCTCTTGGTGCCCTTCCTGATCCCCAAGCCCCACCCAGGGCACTTTAGAGCCAGTGTGCACCCCCTTCATGTATCCCTGGCTGTTTTATCTGGGAAAGGCCACCTTGGGAAAGTCCTCTCCATTGTATCCTCTTTCAAGAATTTTCCCTCTAGGCAGAAACAGCTTGAGACAACAAAAGGAGTGTAAAAAACTATAGTGGTGGAAAGTCTGGGACAGAGGTCTGAGGCTTCAAACACCCTAGAGAGGAAGGTTTGTCTCCTGGGAAACAAAGGGAATGCTAAACTCCTGAAAAAAGGGGAACTTCAAAACAAATAAGAAGCACAAGCCCAAGAAAAGACAGAGGCCAGGAGAGACAGAGAAAACCCTGAATACTGCATTCACCTTAGGTAGACCTTCGTGATAGAAGGGCTGAAGCTCAAGAAAATCCTGTCCTATCACCAGCTGGTTACAAAACCTAGAAATAGACATTGCAGGAAATAAATCCCAAGTTAACATTTTAAAATATTAAAATGTACAGTGTACAACAAAAGAGTACAAGACAAACAAAGAAACAGGAAATGATGGCCCATCCAAAGGAAAAGGAAAAAATCCAGAAAACACCAATGAAGAACATGAGAATGAGGGCATACTAAACAAAACCTTAAAAAAAAAAATGATATTAAAAATGCCCAAGGAAATGAAGGAAAATAAAGAGAAATAACTAAAGGATCTCAGGAAAACAATGAAAGAGCAATATGAGAATCTTAGTAAAGACAGAAAAATTTAAAAAGAAAACAAACAGAATGACTGGAATTGAAGAACACAACTAAAATGAAAAACACCCAGGAGAGTTTCAATAGCAGATTGGAGCTGGCAGAAGAAAGAATCAGTAAACTTGAAGACAAGACACTTGAAATGAGTCAGGATCAGGCTCAGAAGGAAGAAATAAATATTAAAAATGAAAATAGCCTAAGAAACCTCTGAGACACCATCAAATGCACCAATTTACACATTATGGGAGTCCCAGAAGAAGAAAGAGAGAAAGAGAAGAAGGCATATTCAAAGAAATAATGACAGAACTTCCCAAACCTAAGTGATGTGAATATGCACAGCCATGAAGCCCAGAGAACATCAAACAGGATAAACATGAAGAAAAACACACCCTGTCATATACTGATCAAAACGTCAAATGCAAAGGACAAGGAAAGAGTTCTAAATGCTGCAAGAGAAAAGCAATGTGTTATGTACAAGAAAGTCCCAATTAAACTGAGTGCCAATTTCTCATCAGAAACCAAGGAGGCAGGAAGGCAGTGGTTTAAAATACTTCAAGTGCTGAAAGAAAACAACTGCCAGCCAAGAATTTCATATCTGGGGAGACTTTCTTTCAAAAATGAGGGAGAGATAAAGACATTCTCAAATAAACTAAAGCAGAGGGATTTCATCACCACTAGACCTTCCCTATAAGCAATGCTAAAAGGAGTTCTTCAGACTGAAAGGACAGGACACTAGCCAGTGGTTCAAAGCAGCATAAAGAAATAAAGACCAGTGGTAAAGGTAACCATTTGTGTAAATATAAATGCCAGTATTACTGTACTGTATTGTTTGGTGTGTAGCTCCACTTCTTACTTCCTACAAGTGCTAAAATGCAAGTGTATAAAAAGTAATGATTAATAACTATGTTTTTGAACATATGCTGTACAAAGATACAAGTGGTAACAAGTACAAAAAATTGTGAGGGGCAGAGGGATACTGGAAAAATATATTTGTGTGATCTTGAAGTTAAGCTGGTATCAAACCAAATATGATTGTTATATATTTAAGATGTTAAATTTTGACCCCATGGTAATCACAAGGAAAATAAGTGGAAAATATATCTACATAGAAATGAGAAGGCACTCATCATGGTACAACACAAAAAAATCAAATAAATATAAAAGTAGGCATTAATGGAAGTGAAGGACAAAAAAGGTCTTAGACTTACAAAGGCCAAATAGCAAAATGGCTGTATAAAGTCCAGTATTATCAGTAGTTACTTTACATATAAACTGATTAAACTCTCCAGTCGAAAGGCACAGATTGTCAAAATGGATTAAAAAAAAAAAACACAAAAAAAGCATGACCCAACTATATACTGTCTGGAAGAGACTCAACTTAAATTCAAAGATACAAGTAGGCTGAGAGTGAGAGTTTGGAAAAATATATGTATATCACGCAAGTAGTAACCAAACAGAGCTGGGGTGTCTATAGTAATATCAGATAGACTTTAAGTAAAAAACAGTTATGAAGGACAAAGATGATCATTATATACTGATAAAGGGGATAATTCAACAGGAAGATGTAACAATTATAAACATATATGCACCTAACAGCAGAGTCCCAAAATATATGAAGCAAATATTGACAGATTTGAAGGAAGAAATTGACAGCTATACATTAATAGTAGGAGACTTTAATATACCACTCTCAATAATGGATAGAACATCTAGTCAGAAGACTAAGGAAATACAAGACTTGAGTGATACTCTAACTAGCCCTAACAGACATGTATAGAACACTTCACCCAACAAAAACAGGATACACATTCTTTTTGAGTGCTCATGGATCATTCTCCAAGATAGACCATATATTAGGTCACAAAATAACAAGTGTTGTAGAAGATGTAGAGAAATAGGAACACTCATTCATTGCTGGTGGGAATGTAATATGGTGCAGCCACTGTGGAAGACAGTTTGGCAGCTCCTCAGAAAGCTAAGTATAGAACTTCCATATCACCTGGCAATCTCAGTACCAGGTATATGCCCAAAGGAATTGAAAGCAGGAACTCGAAGAGATATTTGCACACTGATGTTCATAGCAGTATTATTCACAAGTGCTAAAAGATGGAAGCAACCCAAGTGTCCATCAACCAATGAATAGATAAGTAAAATAAAATGTGGTGCATATACACAATGGAATATTATTCAGCTGTAAAAAGGAATAAAGTCCTGATACATGAAACAACATGGATGAACCTTGAAGACATCATGTTGCGTGAAATAAGCCAGAGATCAAAGGACAAATATTATATGAACTCACTGATTTGAAACAATTAGAATAAGCAAACTCATAGAGTCAGAATCTAGAATATAGGTTACAAGGAGATGGATAAGGATAGGGAATGGGAAGTTAAGGCTTAAAATGTACAGGCTTTCTATTTGGAATGATGGAAACTTTTTGGTAATGGATAGTGGTGATGGTAGCACAATACTGTGAATGCAATTAACAGCACTAAAATACATATCTGAATATGATAAAAGGGGAAATGCTAGATTGAATATATGGTAACAGAATAATTTTTTAAAAATCCATGGAACTACACCACACAAACAGCAAATCCTAAGTTAAACCATGAACTTTAGTTAATAGTACAATTATAAAAATGCGCTATCATCAATTGTAACAAATGTGCCACATCACTGCAAGATGATGGTGGTGGGCTGGCGTATGGGAATGATGATTCTGTAAACCCACAATTTGTCTAACAAAAAAATTAATTCAAAACAGGCATAGACTAACAAAAGTGGAAAAGAAGGAAGAGTGGCCTAGAGGTAGGAGAAAAACCAGGAGAATGTGATGTCACAGCAACCAATACTGAAAGTTTTCAAGGATATAAGAATCATCTATACTACCAATTTTAACCAAAAAAAGATAATTAGATTAATGAGGTAAAGCAACTATGTATTTTTTAGATTTTCTTCTTCCTATGTCATTCATGGGCTGTGTTCCATGCTGTCCCATGGCCCACACCAGTCTATGATGGAAGGATCACTTCTTCATATCATAGCCAGCACTTGGAGAACTCTCACACTCTCTATTCTTCTCAAAGATTGCACTTAGGCGTGGATATGGATTATCCTAGATCTCAAGGAACTTAATTGGCTATTGCAGATTCATGCAATGCTGGAACTTCCCATTTGTGCCCTACAAAGTCAACAGTTGTCATTAGCTCCCTGGCCCATCTAACTTTTCAAATTTAGTCAAACCACCATAGCACGTGCCAGCCCAAAAGCAAGTTTCAAACAACTGCAATTGTTCTAAGCAATTGCCCCAAATTCCTCCTCTTTTTTCTCAACCTATTTTCTTTCTCCTGTCTCCCTGGTTTTTAAGATTCATAGTTCTGTACTTCATACCTGTTTTGCACTGTTAGTCCCTTTGGTTTGGCAAAATCTCTGGAATCCTACTGTTGGCCTCTTGGCCTTCAGCCTCTTGCTTAGCATGAAGTCCATTGTAGAGGTCCTCCAGCTGGATGGATTTCTGCTACTCATGTTCTCTCTCTTTCAATCTCTCTTCCACACTCCTGCCTTCTGTGACCTATATATTAGAGCAGGGAGAGGCAGTGGCTCAGATAAGTTTTTCTGGTTTGGAAAAGGAAGAGAACAGATTTTAGGCTGCATAGGTCCATAAATCCTGAGCAACCCCCTCCTCCAGTCTCACCCCCCACTCCACATACACACTTTTCACAGCTTGAAACTCAGACTGGATCTGTTATATCCCTTTATCATATGTGGACTAGCTGGGATAAAGGAGTATAACAGATCCAGTCTCCCCCATCCTCCTTCCCCTATCTTCTGCATCCAAATGACTATAGTCCAGGGCTTTGTTCTTTAGTTTGTTGAGTTTCTAGCCTACTCTGTGGGGGCTGCATTTGCACTGAATGTAAATATTCATGAATGTATTTAATTCCCACCCTGAATATCTCTGCTTCATTATTGTCTATCTAGTGGGCTGAGACCAAGTCTGACTTTTTCTGTATATCTTCCCAGTCCAGCATCACATATAAATGGGCACTTAATAAGTGATTTTGGTCATGATGGCATAATTAAATCTTTTTCTATTGGAAATTACACATGACTTGACTGGAGGGCTGGTCTAGTCTAATTGTGTTTGTGTTCATTTTCTTGCTTTTTCCTTTATCTTGCCCAATCCTTTCTCAGCAAAGTGGGTTTTAAATTCCAGGGAGGATCACATGGGATTTCATTCCCTTTTAGTTTTTGACCAAGGGCAAGGAATTAAAAATATGTATATATATGATCAGCTTGTAGTGAGGATAGAGTGATCTGGTCTTTAATGTATTCAAACCACTAATGCTTCATTCCTAGGGAGAGTTGAAGGAAGAGCTGCCATCATTTCTACTTAAAGAGATCCCCACTTGTTTCCAGATCCAGTGTCTAGAGAATGTCTTGTCTTCAAGGAAAGCTTTTATTCTCTGGAAAGACTCCAGCTTCTTGCTGTTACCAAAAAACACCTATTCCAACTTTGGGAGGCAATATCTATTGTCTAGGGGAGAAATCAGCCTTACAGAAAGGGGGGACCTGGAGGCAGAAAGAGGGGACAGGGGCTTTTACCCTTAATACCCAATTTACATGTTCCACAAGTAAGCATTGGGCAACATTATAGTCACTCAAATTCACAGACAGTCATGGCCACTGGGAAAAACAGCTATTTAAATGGATGATCCTCAGGGTAACAGGCTTTTCTTTAATGTTAAGGATAAATGGTGCTAATTATTCCATTTTCTCATTTTCTAAGAAACCCAGTAGCTACATGCAGCTACTTAAATTTAAATTATTACAATAAATAAAATTTAAGCTCCATTTCCTCAGTCAAATTGGCCACATTTGAAGTGCTCAGTAGCCACATGCAGCTAGTGGCTACCACATAGGACGGTGCAGCAGCTCTGTCATTGCAGAAAGTTCTACTGGAAAACACTTGTCCACCTTAAAGCACATTTCAATAAATCTGCTCATTATAGACTGGAATGCGATGTTTCTTTCCCTCTGCCTAGTAGCCAAGAGTGTAAATTATGAGTTAGGTGGTCAGCTGATAAAGGTGCCACAGGCTCCAGGACAATCCTTTGGATCCGAGAAAACTCTGCCAAGAGGCCAGCTCTGATTGAACCACTTCCAGGTGGAGTCTTCTGTCAATATTTAATTCAAACCTGACACAGTCAGAAAACTTGCAGCTTGTAAAAATGCCTTCATTGGAGGAGGGGCTGGTGTGGGTTGAGGGTGTTTATAAGCACACAAACTTCTGCCATTCAGTCTTGTACCTTGCCTCTGTTATTTCCTAACACCTTTTCATAATAATATTTTACATTTTGAACTCCATGCATTTAAGCAGTGTGACAAACAGTTCAACAGAAACCCAGAGAAAATGTTTTTTGAACCCACAACTAATGGATCTGTGACAGGAATGGGAGCAGAAGCAAGGGGAGAACTTGGCTTTGGCCTAATTGAGTTCTCCACTTGCCCAGGATGAATTATTTCCTCAAGTTTGAACTCTCTTTTTTCAAATACAAATATATTATCTGTGCAGAGCAACACAATGAGCATCCAATACCCAATAACACATCAGTGTGGCTTAGTTAGTCAGAAGCCCTCATAGAGGAGCAGGGACCAGAGCAAGTTATGCAGAGAACAAATAAAGCCTGATGAGGAAATGACAAAGAAGGATCTGTGTTCTTTATTGGTAACCCTTCTAGAAGACTTGTGCTTCTATCAGGTTTTTTCCCCGCTTTGATTCCCTTAACTTAAATAACAGCTGCAGTTTAAAAGCAGACATTATTTTTAAAGACTCTGAATTAATAGTCTCCTTTCCATTCACAATTATCCTCTTCAACTGCCCTTTTTCAGCTTCCTCTCCTTTCACTCTGCCCACTGGACTTGGCGAGCAGTACAGCTGTTCCTTTTCCTCAGGCTGGCCCCTTTCCATCCCCAGCCTTTATGTCCTGTGTTAAATGTGGCTTCTTATGAATACTTAGTCATCTCTAATTTTCCTCACCAGGCTTTCACTTCCTGGCACCTTTCCTTCATGCCTCCCCATGTGGCAGGTGGAATCCTCATTATAAAAAAAAAAAGGAAAAAAGCTCAATGTGTTCTTTAAATAATGATTTCAGAAATCAATTTTTTTTACCCATGAGAGTAGCAGGCTCTGTTTGCCAGGGTTCCCCATCACACAGAATGTCAGGTCAAGTTGTCCATTATTCTCCCTGCAGGAACAACTGCAACAACAAAATCTTTATACTATTACTCAGAAGAAGAAAGGTCCTTCTCTAAGACGAGCATGATAATTAAACTATACTAGTGTGTTATTTGGTATTGGATATTCAAAGTATTTCTCTGCACATGTCACCTATTTGTAGAAAAGGAAGTAGGTTTGCAGGGGGATCTTTTTGAGTGTAGAAGACAGAATCCACGTCCTGGGCCTTAGAAAGCATTTGATCAGAAGCTCAAGTTTGGTCTTTTTCCTTGAGGCCTCTCACTGCCTGGTAGCATCCTCAGACAACACTTTTCTCCACCTGAGAAGGAATTAAAAAAAAAAAGCCACAGTCTACAACAGCCTAATGGACTAGCAGCCATGCCCCTTAGAGCAAGATTTTTAGTGCTATTTACTCCAAGATGCTCTTAGCCCCACCTTCCCCTGTTTCCCTAGGCAAGGAGGTTCTATGTGCCCAAAGGTTTGGAAGAGGGAGGACAGGGATGGAGAGGGTAGTTTAGATACCACTTCTGATTTGCACTCTGCAGTGTCCTGTGTTCCACACTAGGTGAATAGCAGGTTAACTGAGAGGGCATTGATTTGACTCAGTGTGTCCGAAAGAAAGGGCTTTCCCTTGCATTGTGCTAGTAATATTTTCTGAGCTCTGGCTAAAGATAAACAGTATAGTTCACTACACTTTATGCTGAGCTACCCAACAGGGACAATCACCTATGCTAATAAAATCAGTATTTGAAAGGAAGCTTAAGGGATTTTAGGGCATGCATTTATACCCATAGGGACACAGACAGAATTACAACTGCTAAACTGTAATAAATAACTCAGAGGCTGGGTGGCCCGCCACCATTAACACAAGGAGGTCATGTTGTAATGGTCAATAATTGCCTGGGAGATCATTTTTCTTAACTCCAATTCTATTACTTTTGATCCTTTTGCTTTTATTTTTAAAAGCAAACAAAGAGCTGTACATATCAAGTTATCAAATGTGCATTTAAAGTTTTCAAATCTACCATAAAGGTCTTGAAAATGTGACCCACATTTTACCTCTCCTTGATTCCCAGCAGAGCCCTCTACCCACCACACCTAAACATATTCACAGTACAAGTCGGAAGCATTCTCAACCTTTCTTAAACACAGAAGACAGAGGCTCCACGCTCATGGATGGATTTGTAATCTCATTCTCCTTTTCTATTAAAGCAATTAAACTTCTTCAACACTGCATTCAACAAAGTAAATACTCTTTACCTATTTCTTTTCTTCATGACAGAGGACCCTGAATATCACCTAGAAACTTAAGCAGAAAGAATATAGCTTGAAGCAACTGTACTTCTCCTTATAGCACTCTTCACACTTGTCAATATACCCACCTTCCCCAACAGACTGGTTCTTAGCTTGGGTTCCCCAAAAGCAGACTCTGAGATAAGGATGTGAAGGAAAGTAGTTTATTTGGGAGCTGATCTCTGGAAACCCTTGTAGGGAGTGGAGATGAGAGGCAAGGAAAGAGAAAGCTGCCCAAAGAGCTGCATTATCAAGCCAGCTACTACTGTGAGCAACTGGAGCTTAATCCAGTAGGGACCCCTGGGAACCAGTGTATAGGGTGACGGAGGTGGGCAATTTATACACCAACCTTGACAGTCATGGTTGAGGGCTCTTCCAAGGGAGCGTTCATTCCCCCAGAATTTTGGGACTACCCTACAAGCAGGCAAGTGGGCTCTGACTGCCAGAGAAAGACCCCAGATGATGAGATACAAATGCAGACAAAAGTGGGGCCTGTGGGCACTGAAGAAGTAAACATGAGGCACAAAGACTGGGCACAGATAGCATCTGCTACTGCCTACAAGCTCACTTGCTCTCTTGCAATATCCTCAGTACACTGCATAGCACCAGCAGACATTCAATAATTGTCTGGCCAACCTTGCCCTCTATGTTACCACATTTTACAGTCCACTAGAGCTAGTAATTTTTTCTATACTTTTTTAAAAGCAAGTTCCCAAGTCTTAATACCTTTGTATAAAAGAAGAAAATAAGAAATTCCTAGTGGGGGCAGGGTGGGGGGGGGCGAACAATGCTGAAACCCTTCATTTGAACACCATTATTTACAGCTACCATTTCCTATTCATTACAGATAAAGTCTCTGAAATTTTCTTTGTTCTGCTTTGCAGTAAATGTTTTCCAGGAGTAATCACCCATGCTACCATCAAGACAGAAACAGTACTAGGAGCAATAACATTGTTTTTCCTTCCTCCTCAGATCCCTACTCACAAACAGCCCTGGTAAGAGAAATGTGTTTCAATTGCTTGAAAAAACTTTAAGTCCCAGAGAGAGTTAAGTTAATATGAATGTGAAGGGAGGTGTGAGCTATTTCCAGCTCCATATTTGGTCCATCACCCCAGTGGACAATGGGCACAGTGAAGTACTGCAATCAATACAAAGAAGGCCAACCGTCCATTATTCCCAAACAGAGGCCCAGGGCCTGGGGTTCACCCCGCTGTCCCCAGGATACCATTGCCATATGATACCAGCTGCTGTGACTATCACCTCTGCCAGGACAGTAACCTACCTCCCCTAGGACCTACTGTATCTTTTGGGTAATCCTCCCCTCAAAAATGCCTCTTTCAGCTAATCCTCTGCATCTGTAGGAAACAACACAAGAAGGTCAATTCCCCTGTAGCTCTGGCTTACATTCCCTTCTGTTATGAGGAAATGCAGTATTCCCTTCTGTTATGAGGAAATGCAGTATTTCTGTTATGAGGACATGCAGAACACTGAGCAGAAGAAACAGATGAAGCAAGACTGAGAGACAAGAGAGATAGTTTACAGGAAAAGAGGGAAAGAAAAAATGCCTCTAGATTGTATCAGAGGACACACACATATACACACACACACACACGTGCAAACATTTATTTTCTCACAACTCTTCCATGGGAGGATGCCATTGCTTCACAGGCAATAAATAGACCACTTGAATTCCATTGCCATGAAAAGTCAAACCACTGTGGAACCTCTTTTACCTGGTAGTTGGCTGGACAGAGTTCTCCATTCACAAAATTGTACATCTACCTTATAAGGGTAAGTGACACTCAAATAACGGTGCTCAAATGATTGAGTGGTGGACACTCGGGTGTGACACCCAGATCCCCCTTTTGGAAGGACGGGCGTATTCCCCCAGTAGCTGGGGTGCTGCCAGAAGACAGCCTTCATCTGTCAGCCCTCTTTGGGGATTTCCACTGCAGAGAAGACTGCCTAGCCTCATTCCATGGTTAGCCTGCATCAAATGACCAGTCCAGGCACAAATATAAAGGCCTGGCCCCCCTGCCCCATCTCAGAACAACTTTGAGGGGTCATCCCAGGCTCAGAGATCCCTATAAGATTATCTGAGGCTGCATTGCAGCTCTACTCTTTCCCCCATTCACTCCTGCTACCTTCTTCTTTACACCAGTGTTGATTGCAAGGGCACACCCTCATAAATTTCCTGCATATTAAGTTTCACAATCTGCTTCTTGGGGAAAGTAATCTGTAACAAGTTCCCAAACTCTTCTAATCCATCAAAGAGTACACTATATATGGTGAAAATGTCCATGTTGTGTATATTTTATTGTCTAGTGTGGCTTTGGAAACTGCCAGCCAATATACAGCCATGATCTATTAAATGGAATATTTGATTAATTAAACACCCGCTTCTCAACCATGCTAGTATAACAAGCAAGCCTGAGATCAGGTCTGGTGGGAGAGTGAAAATAAGTAATCAAATTGTTACATTTTTTTCCACACTCTCCATTTTCCATTTCAGCACAGATAATAATAATAGCAACAGCAATGACAAACAAGATTTATTGAGGCCTTACCGCTCTCCAGACATTGTCCTAAACACTTTGTGCTCTCTCATTTAAATTTCCCATCAACCTTATGAAGTGGAAACTATTATTGCCCCCACCATACAGATGAGAAAACTGAGGTATAGAGAAGTCACACAACTCTAATAAGTGATGCAGACTGGATTTGATAACCCAAGTTCTTATCCATAACTGTGTAGCTGCCTGCCTCCAGAGGAAAAAAAAAACTGTTTATTGAATGCCTAGTCATGTCTGGTATGGTCAAAGTCAAAAACAGTAAGGAAACTTTATCTCACTCAAGAAATGCCAAGTGGGCTGAAGACCAGGACACCCCAAACCACATTCAGCTTCCATGCCTGCAGAATCCTGCTAGAGAAATGACCTCAGCAACACAGGCTAGCAGGAGCTAAATCATGTATAGCCTTGTGAGCCATTATAAGACACCTGAATTTTATTCAGAGTGAGTTGGGGAGCCATTGGAAGGTTCTTCCACATGTAGGGACATGGAAACTGAATGAAATGATTGCTGTGCTCAGGTATCTAGAATAAAACACGTGAATGTCTGAGCCTGATAATTTATCCCAATCAGAGATATAGAGGCCCCAGGGTGTTGGGTGGGTAGCAGGGTTAGGAACAGCTATTCACATGGAGGGCACCAAATGTTATTGAAAGAGCAATCCAGAAATCCATAGTCCAGAAGCCAAGACCAGGTCAGTTGCTTTCCATTCAATAAATATTTAGGGTTCACCTATTATGTACCAACTATTCATTTTTTCAAGCATTCAACAAGCATTCCTTGAGGGCTTACTAATTTGCAAGATGCTGAGAAAACAAAACTACAAAGGTGAGTAAGATATGAACTTGCCCTTTTGAAGAGGCTTTATTTTCTGCAAGAAGAGATCATCTTCCAAGAGCTGTAAGAGTGATCTGTACCAGAGGAGTAGCTAGGGTTTGCAAAATAAAATACAAAATATTCAGCTAAAATATAAATTTCAGATAAATAGTAAATAATATTTTAAAATAAATTTCAGATAAATAGTAAATAATATTTTAGAATATGTGTATTCCAAATATGTCATATAATACTTAGCTTACAGAATATACTTATACTAAAAAAGTTCTCATTGTTTATCTGAAATTCAAATTTAACTGGGTGCCCTGTCTTTCATTTACCAAATCTGGCAACTCCAGGGAGCAGATATAATGATCTTCAAACTGACATACTCTGAGAATACATGAAGACGTTCCAAGAAGTATGTCATTGCTGTTGGATTTTTATTTTTTGCATTTAAAAATTTTTTATTTTGAAATAATTTTAGATTTACAGAAGAGGTGCACATGTAGTACAGAGCTCCCATATATCCCACATCCAACTTCCCCTAATGTTAACAGCTTATGTAATCATGATACACTTATCAAATTTAAGAAATTAACATTAGTACGGCACACTCACAGTTGGATTTTAAGGAGAACAATGTTTAGATCCTGAGTTTTCCCAAACGTGACCTGCCTGAGAATGGCCTGTGATTGAGGTTAGCTCCCTCTCTCAACTCTCCTTTCACAGATGCCTCCCTATTCTTTATAGAAGAAAAGAGTACTTCTTATCCTTCCTGAATCTTACTCTGGTGCATTGCCCTGGAATGTTAATATCTCAAACATGCCAAACAAAGGCATAATTCAAAATAACCGGGGTTGAAAAGTAAATAATTCTAGACTGGGTACAAAACTTTTGCAAGTCGGGTAGTTCCAGCTTTCATCAAATAATTGAGTTGTCAGCTGATAAAGCATTTAAAATTATTTTTGAAAACAGATTTCCATGTCATTTTGTGGTTTATGACTTGGAAGACGTTCAAACAAATGAGTAACATTGATATAACAAACACCTTCTCTTCATCTTATTTATGACTCACACTTTTTTAAAAAAATCAGAATAAAATGATGCTAAGCCCTGTCTCATTCTAGCAATAAGAAATATTCATCCACAGATGCATGAAGTGTTTTTAAAAAGATCTCCATTTGCTTCATTAGGAGACGCATTTTCAATAAAATTTTACTTTTTTGTTTAATGACTGACAAAATTTGCATATATTTATAGTATGTTAATTAGTTGGGATCAACTAATTTCTATAACAGTGACACCATCCAGAAGACATTTTAAAACACTTAGAGTCTTCTAGACACAGGAAATTAAAATAAAAATGTCAATTTGCATATTTTTGTTGCAGGGAAGTATAATCCAGTGATTAGTAAAAATTCTTCCAAACATAAGAAAAAACATTACATTAGAATAAAATCCTGTGAAAAAAAGCAGAATGGATCTACTGGTTCAAAGAGATAAAGGAAGATTGTAAACATTGCTGTCTGTTAAAAAAGAGCTTGTTCATGCATTGTGTTAAAGGGATGATGGCTAGTATAAAATCACTTATATTGAGATTCCTTTGGATACATTTAAAAGGGTGATGTATATATAACATACCACAAATTATATCCTTTGCAGCTATTTAGGTTTAAGAAGAAAGATTTTACATAGCAACTTAAAAATGTACTTTAAAAATGGGGCAATGTTGCTTTTATTGAAATTGTTTTAGACAGTATGCAAAAAGACAGTTTGAAGACAACTAGCCAGGTACAAAAGTCTGGGATGGGGGTAGGGAGTGAGTATCGCTTCACGGGGCTAATGTCCAACCTGCTGTATTTCTCAGGTACTAAAAAAATGGACTGCCCTTGCAACATCTCTGCTTTGGAAGAGGATCTGACAAAGAAGTTCTGGGCTGAGGGGAGTCTTGTAGAGGCTACAGTTCTGGTTTAGAGTCAGTAGACAAGGTACAGGGATGGATGACCAGTATTGCTCTGAAAGCAGTCAGATACCCTAAGAATGAATGCTGGAATACAGCTCACACGCTGCTCACCAAGTGTTGTGCCCTGGCATAGAAGTGCACCCACTGAGATGGAGCATCTTTCTCTTTTGGACAAAGGTCCCAAATGGGTTAGCAGGTACCAGGGTTAGGTCCCTGTCCATGTGAGGAGTGTAATAAACAGAAAAATCCAAAAACATGCAGATATCTGATTGAATCCCCTAAGACATTAATCTGACATGCTCCTGCAGAGAAAAGAAAGTAGTAACATACTGGAACATCTCTCGAGAGGTACATAAAATAAATCAGAAATGATTCCTATCCTTGTACTAAGGCAATGTGTCCACAGCTAGGCACTGTGTGCAGCTCTGGTCACAGCACTCAAAGGATCAGAAAGAAGTCCAAGAAAATGAAATGCTCCAGCTGATGTAGTGAAAAAGGATCCCGGTGAGCAACTGTTTGGAGGAGATGAAGGTTGACAGACAATTCTTAGGTTGGTAAATTTTAGCCATGACAATGGAGCAAAGCTCTATCGCTTATTCTGTCGATAAGAACTAGCAAGAGTTTGAATATTAGATGTAATAGCAAGGCATAAATTTTGAAGCAGATTCTCAGCCCTCAGGCAAATGGGTGACCCCATAGCCTACCTCAAAATATTTGATTCTCATTTAGATATAAGATCGAAAATGAGTACATTTATATTTGGGTTGTACACATTTAAATTCCTATAGCTTAAACCAGTTTCAAACAAGTTCTGTTTGAGGATCCCACAGCAATGCTCCTGAGACTTAGTGTCATCCCAGAGATGCTAAGCATTTATTTTTTTCCTATAGCTTTCCATGTTCCACTCAAGACTCAGTTGTGAACCCAGTGGTGGTCAGGCTGGGCAATCCAGCCATAGTACTGCTCTGAGTCTCCATGGAATGGCCTCTTCCCTGCACTGACTGGGGCTTTCTTACTGGGTCACTGAGAGAAACATGGAAAGCTGTAAGAAAAGATGCTGCCAGATGTGTCACTAAAACCCTGGGAAAACAGTCTCAGGAGCACTGCTGTGGGGTTCTCTTTTTTCCCATAATTTCCTTTTTTAAAAAAAAAATTATTGTGATAACACATAGACAACTCAAAATGTCTCATTTTAAAGACTTTCATTGGTACAATTCAGTGGAACTGATTATATTCACAGTGTTGTGCTACCATCAGCACCATCCATTACCCAAACTTTCCCATCACCCCAAACAAGAACTCTGTGCCCATTAAGCAATAACTCCCCATTCCACCCTTCCACTGACCCCTGATAACATCTAATTATTTTTCTCTCTATGAATTTGCTTATTCTAGGTATTCATATCAGTGAAATTCATCTATTATTTGTTCTTTTGTGTCTGGCTTATTTCACTCAACATGACGTTTTCAAGGTTCATACATGTTATCACATATATCAGAACTTCATTCCTTTTTATGGCTGAACACTCTTCCATTGTATGAATATACCACATTTTGTTTATCCTTCATCTGTTGATTGTCACTTTGGTTGCTTTCACATTTTGACTATTGTGAATAATGCTGTATTTGTATTTGTTCATTAATAATTTTTTGTTATAGAAGTTGTAGGTTTACAGAAATATCATGCATAAAATATATAAAATACAGAGTTTCCATATAACAGCACCACGTTATTAACACCATGAATTAGTCTGGTACTTTTGTTATAATGCATGAAATAACATTTTTGAAATTGTACTATTAACTCTAGTCCATCATTTACAATAGGGTTCACTGTGTTGTACAGTCCCATGTTTTTCTTTTAATTTTTATTCTGGTAACATATACCTAGAATTTCCCTTTTTAATAACATTAAATATAGAATGTTAATTACATTCATGATTTTCATCAACATCCATTAACAAAACTTTACAATCAACTCAAATAGAAATTATGTATAGTTTAAGCTTTAACTACCCATTCCCTATTACCAACCCAGCCCCTGGTAACTGTTATTATAGATTCTGACTACTCTCCTATATTCTGATAATTATTCTAATTACTTCATATCAGTGAGATCATATAATATTTGTCTTTTTGTGTGTGGTTTATTTCCCTCAGAATAATGTCTTCAAAGTTCGTCGATGTTATTATATGAATCAGAACATCATTCCTTTTTAATGCTGAATAATAGTCCATTGTATGTATACACCATATTTTATTTATCCATTCATTGGTTGATGGACACTTGGGTTGCTTCCATCTTGTGGCAAATGTAAATAATGACACTTATGAACATCACTGTGAAAATATCTGTTTGAGTTCCTGCTCTCCATTCTTTGGGGCATACACCTAGTAGTGGAATTGTTAAGTCATATGGTAATTCTATACTTAGCTTTCGGAGGAACTGCCAAATTGTCTTCCACAGTGCCTGCACCATTTTACATTCCTGCCTGCAATGAATGAGTGTTCCTATTACTCTACATCCTCTCCAACAATTGAAATTTTCTGTTTTTTTAATAGCAGCCATTCTAGTGGATGTAAAATGGTACCTCATTGTGGTTCTGATTTGCATTTTCCTAATAGCTAATGATGTTGACCATCTTTTCATGTGCTTTTTAGCCATTTGTATATCCTCTCTGAAGAAATGTCTATGTAACTTTTGTACCCATTTTTAAATTGGAGTGGTTTTCTTTTTATTGTTGATGATAGTAGGATTTCTTTATATATTCTGTAGAGTAAACCCTTATCAGATATGTGGTTTCCAATATTCCAAATATTTTCTCCCATTGAATAGGTTGCCTTTTCAATTTTGTGATGAAGTCCTTTGAGGCACCAAAGTTTTAAATTTTGAGAAGGTCCCATTTATCTATTTTTTTCTTTTGTTGCTTGTGGTTTGGGTATAAAGTCTAAAAAACCATTGCCTAACACAAGATCCTGAAGTTGCTTCCCTACATTTTCTTCTAGGAGTTTTATAGTCCTGTTTCTTGTATTTAGACCTATGACAAATTTTGAGTTAACTTTGTGTATGGTGTGAGATAGGGGTCCTCCATCCTTTTGCATATGGGTATCCAGGTATCCAAGCAACATTTTTTTGAAGAGACTATTCTTTCCCCATTGAGTGGACCTGGCAACCTTGTCAAAAATCAATTGACCATTGATGTGAGGATCTATTTCTGAACTCCCAATTTTATTCCATTGGTCAATATATCTATCTTTGTGCCAGTACCATGCTGTTTGACCACTGTAGCTTTCTAATAAATTGTAAAGTCAGGAAGTGTGAGTCCTACAACTTTGTTCTTATTTTCCAAGATGGTTTTGCCTATTCAGGGCCCCTTACCCATTCAAATAAATTTGATGATTGGCTTTTCCATTTCTGCAATTCAGGCTGCTAAAATTTTGATTGGTATTGTGTTGAATCTGTAAATCATTTTGGGTAGAATTGATATCCTAACAATATTTAGTCTTCCAATCCATGAGCATGGAATGTCTTTCCATTTATTAGATCTCCTTTCATTTCTTTGGGCAAAGTTTTGTAGTTTTCTGTGTACAAGTTCTTTGCATCCTTGGTTAAATTTATTCTGAGATATTTGATTCTTTTAGTTGCTATTATAAATGGAATTTATTTTTATTTCCTCCTCAGATTGCTCATTACTAGAGTATAGAAACATTACTGATTTTTGCATGTTGACCTTGTACCCCACCACTTTGCTGAATTCATTTATTAACTGTAGGAGCTCTGTTGTAGATTTTTTGAGACTTCTATATATAGGATCATGTCACCTACAAATAGTAAAAGTTTTAGTTCTTCTTTTCCAATTCAGATGCCTTTTATTTCTTTTTTCTTGCATCTGGCTAGAATTTCCAGTACAATGTTGAATAACAGTGGTGACAGGGTTGACCCTTGTCTTGTTCCAGATGTTGGAGGGAAAGCTTTCAGTCTTTCACCATTGAATATGTTAGCAGTGGGTTTCTCATATATGCCCTTTAGCATGGTGAGGAAGTTCCCTTCTATTCATATTTTCTATGAGTTTTTATCAAGATAGGATGTTGGGTTTTGTCAAATACTTTTTCTGAGTCAATCGAGATGATCATGTGGTTTTTTTCCCTTCATTTTCTTAATGTGGTGTATTACATTTATTTATTTTTTATATTGAGCCACCCTTGCATACCTGGGATAAATCCCATGGGATCATGGTGTGTAATTCCTTTATTGTGCTGTTTGATTCAATTTGGTAGTATTTTGTTGAGGATTTTGCATGTGTATTCATAAGTGAAATTGGTCTGCAATTTTCTTTTCTTATATTATCTTTATCTGGCTTCAGTATTAGGGTGATGTTGGCCTCATTCTATTTGTTAGGTTCTGTTCCCTCCAATTCAATTTTTCAGAAGAGTTTGAGCAGTACTGGTATTAATTCTTTTTAGACTGTTTGTTTAATTTCACCTGTGAAGCCATCAGGTCCTAGGCTTTTCTTTAATGGAAGGTTTTTGATGACTGATACAATCTCTTTACTTGTAATTGGTTTGTCATGATCTTCTATTTCTTCTAGAGTCAGTGTAGTTTCTTCATGTGTTCCTAAGAATTTCTCCATTTCATCTAAGTTGTCTTTTTTGTTGGCATACAGTTGTTCATAGTATCCTCTTAAGATCCTTTTTATTTCTGTGGGGTCAGAAATCTCATTTCTGCTTTTATTTCCTTGTATATTGTCTATTTTTTTCTTTGTCAGTCTACCTAAATGTTTGTCAATTTTATTGATCTTTTCAAAGACACAACTTTTGGTTTTGTTAATGCTCTCTATTCTTTTTCTATTCTCTATTTTATTTCTTTCTACTCTAAACATTGCTATTTCTTTCTTTTGGCTTTGGTTTTAGTTTGCTCTTCTTTTTCTAGTTCCTCCAGATTTGCAGTTAGGTCTTTGATTTTCAGTCTTTCTTCTTTTTTTAATGTAAGCATTTGGGGCTATAAATTTCCCTGTCAGCACTGCCTTCCCTGCATCCCATAAGTTTTGATATTTTGTATTCCCATTTTTATTTGTCTCAAGATATTTACTGATTTCCCTGGCAATTTCTCCTTTGACCCACTGATTGTTTAAGAGTGTGTTATTGATTCTGGGAAGATGGCGGCATAGAAAGAAGTGGAAGACTTAGTCTCCCCCAGAACAATTCATAAATGAACAAAAAACCAGTAAATAACCTGGAATGGTAGCGGGGAGACAAACATGACAGTACACTCAACTTCCACTGACATGAATTGGGAGGAATGCCCGAGATCACAGCATAAAATCTGTAAGTAAAACTGTGGACCCGCACTGAGAGCCGAGAACCTAGAGCTGGGAGCCCCTCCCTCACAGAAGCCACGCCATGCACTTTCTCAGCCCAGCTCCAAGTGAGGTTTTAATAATAACTGCTCAATACAGACAGCAAATTCTCAACAAGCAGACAGAGGCTTTTGGTGACAACTGACCTTGGGAGAGTCGGGGGAAATATTCTGTCTCTTGCTCTCTCTCTCTGTGGCGAAAACCTCAGCTGCTGTCAGCCCACAAGGCATTGCAGTAAAGACAGCCTCACACATTCTGCATTCTGAAATGAGCTGAGAGCCCCGCGGCACAGCCAAGCAGCCCAGGGCTTCCCTAGAGGGATGGTGCACACTGATGACGTAGCACGGCATCCCCCTTGGCTGAGGGAGGATCGCGGCTGGGAGGGGGATCCGCTCAGAGAACCCAGAGGTGCTACGCCAAGTCCGGTGGTTTAGGGGACACGGAGAGAGAGCTGCCCTTCCTCCCTGGCTACCCGTGCGTGCGCCCCACATTCAGGGTGGGCGACTCCAGCGGCGCGCCCAGGCTGAGCTCTCCAACTGAACACACAAGAATCATTTCCCCACACTACATGGGAAAAAAGGTTGAGAACTGACTGGAGGGATATGGGTGGCTCACAGACGCCATCTGCTGGTTACTTAGAGAAAGTGTACATCACCAAACTGTATCTCTGAAAAATTAGATCGATATCCCTTTTTTTTTGATACAACTTGAAAGAACCCTATCAAGCAAAACAAATGCCAAGAGGCCAAAAACAACAGAAAATCTTAACGCATATGATAAAACCAGATGATATGGAGAATCCAGCTCCAAACACACAAATCAAGATTTCAGAAGAAACGTTATTCCTCGCAAATTTAATTAAAGAACTACAATCAAAGAACGAAAACATGGCAAAGGATTTAAAGGACATCAAGAGTACCATGGCCCAGGATATAAGTGCCATAAAAAAGACACTAGAAGAGCATAAAGAAGACATTGCAAGAGTAAATAAAAAAATAGAAGATCTTATGGAAATAAAAGAAACTGTTGGCCAAATTAAAAAGACTCTGAATATTTATAATACAAGACTAGAGGAAGCTGAACAACATCTCAGTGTCCTAGAAATCCACAGAACAGAAAATGAAAGAACAAAAGAAAGAATGGAGAAAAAAATTGAAAAAATCGCAATGGATCTCAGGGATACGATAGATAAAATAAAACGTCCAAACTTAAGACTCATTGGTGTCCCAGAAGGGGAAGAGAAGGGTAAAGGTCTAGAAAGAGTATTCAAAGAAATTGTTGGGGAAAACTTCCCCAACCTTCTACACAATATAAACACACAAAGCATAAATGCCCAGCAAACTCCAAATAGAATAAATCCAAATAAACCCACTCCAAGACATATTCTGATCAGACTCTCAAATACTGAAGAGAAGGAGCAAGTTCTGAAAGCAGCAAGAGAAAAGCAATTCACCACATACAAAGGAAACAATATAAGACTAAGTAGTGACTACTCAGTGGCCACTATGGAGGTGAGAAGGCAGTGGCATGACATATTTAAAATTCTGAGAGAGAAAAATTTCCAGCCAAGAATACTTTATCCAGCAAAACTCTCCTTCAAATTTGAGGGAGAGCTTAAATTTTTCACAGACAAACAAATGCTGAGAGACTTTGCCAATAAAAGACCTGCCCTACTTCAGATTCTAAAGGAAGCCCTACCAACAGAGAGACAAAGAAAGGAGAAAGAGATATAGAGAATTTTAACAGACATATATAGTACCTTACATTCCAAATCACCAGGACACTCATTTTTCTCTAGTGATTACAGATCTTTCTCCAAAAGGGACCATAAGCTGGGACATAAAACAAGCTTCAAGAAATTAAAAAAAAAAATTGAATATACTCAAAGAACATTCTCCAAACACAATGGAATACAAATAGAAGTCAATAATTTTTGAACTATAACTCCACTATTTACTTCCTACATGATAAAAAAATACACAAACTCTAAGGACAAATCAGTGGTTTTGAACTCAATGTAAAATATGTAATTTTAGACAACTATATAAAGGTGGGGGAATGAAGGAGTATAGGAACATAGTTTATGTGCCCTATTGAAGTGAAGGAGGTATCAAAGAAAAACAAGGTTGATAGGGATTTAAAAGGTTAATTTTAAGCCCCACAGTAAACACAAAGAAATTATCAGAGAATATAACCATAGAGATGAAATTAGAGTTTGGGTTAAGAGAAATGGGGGAAGGGGCAATGGGAAGTTAAGAAAGGAGTGTAGGGTTGCTGTTTGAGGTGAAGGGAAATTTCTAGCAATGGATGGTGGGAAAGAGAATAACATCATTCTAAATGTGATTAATCCCACTAATGGAAGGCTAGGGAGGGGGTGGAATGGGAAGATTTAGGCTGTGTATATGTTTCCACAATTGAAAAAAGGAAAAAAAAAAAAAGACAGTCTAACTAGACAACAATTGAATGCTAAGGATGAACTTGGATGGGATTGGAGGGTGGAGGACAGGTGGCTCGAAGGGACACAGTTGAGACATAAGGAAAAGGAAATATAGAATGTAAGCATGGTATCGTTGTTGAATCTCTTATACTTCTTAGCTGTGCTTAATGGAATTACATAAAACAATGCTCTTGTTCATGGGAAGTACATATGTGAATTATAGTGTATGTTCAAGGATGTGTGCAGCTAACTCTCATATGTTCAGAAGACAGAGAAATATAGGATGGATGATAGGGAGGGAAAGAAATAGTGATGTGACAGCATGTTAAAGTTTGAGCTATCGGGGGAGGGGGGTCAGGGTATGATGAAATTCTGTGTATGGGGCTAGTATTGTTTTTGCAACTATTCATGTAACTTTGAATTTATTTCAAAATAAAATTTAAAAAAAAACTTCCATATGTTTGTGGATTTTCCAGTTCTCTGCCTGTTACTGATTTCCAGCTTCATTCCATTGTGGTCAGAGAAAATACTTTGAATAATTTCAATCATCATAAATTTATTGAGACTTGTTTTGTGAACCAACATGTGGTCTATCCATGTGTTTCAGTTTTTGGACTTGTCCTGTCTTACAGCAGTTCAATTTCTGCTCCCTCCTCACCCCCCCCCCCCCCGCTTTTTTTTCCCATGAGGCTTTTCTGCCTCCAGTTTCTTCCCTGTTAGGATATCTTGCCCTGGGGACCCAGATGGATCAATCCAGAAAGGTCCATTTTGCACTTAGCTAGCCCAGCAAATAAAGACTGGATTGAATATGTGTACCTGTTGCCAAAAGTTCTGCTGCAGTCTCTTTTTTCCCTGGGGACACTTTTGTATATGTCACTCTTCAGCCACTTGTGTTCCACCCTTGGTCACTGTGGTCTTGGGTCCCTGGGTCTGGATATGCATTCGGTTATAACTGTATTGTTGTGAGTGGCTCCATGACCTGCATCTGTGGCAGGAGGGCCTCAGGCCATGCTGCTTCTGAGTGACTCTTAATCTGTGTGGGAAAAAGTGAGGGGAAGGAGTCTGGGCTGATGGGTCTGGGATGTAAATTTCCTACCTGATTTTGGTGTTTCGTTTTTCTTTTTCTTTGATTCAGCATTTATAGAGTCCTTCTCTAGTCTCTATTATACATCAGAGTTCCATGCAAGTGGGACTGGTCTTTTTATTAGTTGATTCCATGCTGTGGGATTCTTAAACAGTATTTGGCTCAATGGTGAGAGGCATCCTTCCTGTCCCCGGTCATTGGCATGCTAGAGCTGGCTACTACTGGCTTGAAGGAATCTTGCGAGCTGGTTGACAGCATTTTAGTAGCTTGAAATTCACCTGGTGGAAGTATTTACACAACAGAAATTGGCAAGTGCTATAAATCAGGTCTTTATTTTTTTTTTTTGAGAGAGAGAGAGAGCCCATTGTTAAACTTTTATCAGCACAACACAGCCCCACCTTAGAAGAGACCACCATGCACTTGACAGTAGGGTTGAGGGCCCCAGTGCACCAGAAGTAATGGCCTGTGGAGGCTACAAATACCCCACGGAATGGCTAAGCAGAAACAACAGACTGTGATGGCCAGAGGAGCAGAAGTGGCAACCAACGCACCCAGCAGAATAGAGCTGCAGTCAGGTGTGAACACAATTTGTTGCCTTCTTAGAAAATTCCTGAAAATCCTAGTGACAGAGGGCGCTGAATGTTGGGGGCCTTAAACCAAAATGGGGAGGGATGAGAGAGGCAGGCAGAAGCAAATGAAATCTAGGTTCATATTGTTAATGTAACATAAGTTGTTAAGAATAAAAGATTAAAGCTTGGAAATAAAGAGGTATAACACATCCTCTCAATATCATATTTATAAAAATTCACTAAAGATTGTTTAATTATCTATAGGAAGGTACCTTGGTTTGACTTTGCTATATACCACTAATTAACTGCTCAGACTCCATGAAGTTACATGTTAACTTGTAGATCTTTACTTGTAGATCTTTTCCAGTAAAGAAGCAAATAATTTCTATACAGTTGTAAAGAAAACCTCAAAGGTTATGGTTTTTTATTGTCTTACAAGGCATAACTCACTTTTGTATCTAATAGTAATTTACTATAATATCCTTTTAAAACATCTATAAATACTCAATCCCTCGAAATGTTCTTTCAAGCAACTTTACCGTGTTACTGATACCCTCATTAATGAGTTAGTAGATCTTCAGCATGTGTTCTTTTTACATGTGTATGACAGTCATGTTTTTAACTTTGAAAATGATTCTTTGTCAGTGTTAACATAGCTGTAGTAAGGTAAAAGGAGTTCATCTCAGCTGATCCTAGAGGCAAATATAATTTGGGGCCCTGTCATGGGTAGTCACAATGGGCACAGTGACAAATTGATACAATTTCTGCTCTTTATAATCCTTCACTGGAGTCCAGCTCCCTGAAGAATACAGACAACATTGGCTGGGCTTGTTGGAATTATAAAGACGCAACAAATCATTGGCCCTGTAGACAGAAAGAATCTCTTTCACCAAACACAGGTATTAATGTAGCTAGCATCGTAAAGTTTAAATCTGTAGGGGAAAGAAAGATTTATGTTTATTTGGATTGTCTAAGCTATCATCTAGTTTGTTGCTGGAAATGTCTTAAGTGATAGTGTCTCATATAACCTCTAAAACCAATCACTCTTTACAAACATGATTTTCTGGACTAGAGAAGTCCTGAAAAAGATCTCCATTGTTGTTTCTTTTTATTTTTTAAACAATACTTCTGTAGAAGCCACTATGAGTGCACAAATTACCTATATATCTGTGCTGTAATGTTTGTGAGACTGAGAAATGGCAGCCAGCAGAGAAGCAAAGCTGGTGACAACAGTTCTGTCTCCATCCCACCACTCTTTCTACAGGCTGTTGACAAGGACGATGGCTTGAACTGTAATCTTCTAAAGCCTCTCCTTGTACATGAATGCTTAACTCTTCTGTTCAGAGTTTTGCTTCTTCACAAACACCCTCAGGAGTAACAAATAGTGACAGCTTCCCTGAAAATGGCCCATTCAAACCTGGGTGACAGTGGGTCCCAGCTCACATGCTTCTGAGATCCCACTTAATAGAAAGTGCAATGTTTTGTATTGAGCCCTGACAAGAAACTTACCTCATATACGGCTTCAACAATAACCTAGATCTTGTGAAAAAGCTTGAATGCTGAGGCAATCTGTTCTGTTCCCTGAATAATCCACTTCACACAGAAGGCTGGTTCAGTCTCCTTGTACAAGAAGCTTGGACTTTCTTTGTAAATTTCTTTACAAAACTTCAAAAGCAAACTACTCTGTGAAAAAAATATGTTGTCATGAGAGATTTGTAATTGATCCCCCTTTTGCTAGTGGATATGGAATGGAGCCCAGGAGACATGAGTTATAGTTCGACTAGGGGAGCATCCTGATTAATACCTTAACTTCACACAGATCCTCCTAAGGTGACCCAGAGTGAAGAAAAGTAAATATTGCTGGTATCTTGACTGCTGGGCTAGATGGCCTGGTAAGAGTTTATATCCTAAAACTTACAGAATCCACTATGCTGAGACCCCAGAGCTTTCTGAACTGGCTTTCTCTTACAACCCTGCAACATCTCCCTAGCATTGCCCCTCACACACATGAGCAGGGCCCAGGAGCCTCTCAAGAAATGCAAACAGCTGTTAGGATCCTACTGAGCATAAGCAACAGAATGAAACAGATCTGCTGTAAGAATACCATATAATGCATTACAAAGTGGCCTATGAATTATTAGGAAGTATTCACTGTTTCAGATTGTCATTGACTATAAGTCTCCACCATGCCGAAAGATAATTGAGAAGAAAGCTGCTATATCCTCCACCTGAATTGCATCACAAACATAAAAAGAAGCCATCCATAGCCCATTAAAAATCATGGAAAAGTCACTGGGAGAGGCATGATGGTAGTAGATTAGCCTAGAAATGGAAGAAAAAAAAACACAGGAAATAGCTGCTTCTGCAGCAAGGAAATGTTGTGGCTTCCCATGTGTGTGTTTGTGTGTGTGTGTGTTTGTGTGTGTGCATGCTGTCTGTACTGATTTCTGCTTAAAGTAATAAAATATCTAAATTTTATTAATATAGTACATTGTGCTACTTTAAATTCAGTTCATAACTTCAACTGCAAACTCATTTGCATCAGTATTTATGATAAAATCTTGAAGATGGGACTTTTTTTCTCCCTCAGAGGCAGACACAATAATAGAATCTTAACTTAGGTTTCATCCCTGTATTGATCAGTTCCTTAATTCTTGAATGTTGTACTTCATTACAAAATATCTCATTTTAATTTCTTTCTTATATTATATTTGTCCCACATTTTGCACTTTTTTATTGTGGTTCTTTAATATTTTAAGAAAACTTATTTAAAAATACAGATTTTTTAATCTTACATTCTTAACACTTTTTAACAATGCTTAAAATAGCATGCAAATCCACATGTCAGCAAATGTCCACCTTTTGATAAAAAAATACTTTGTTTCCTGCTATGGAAAATCAAGGATAAGCCTTCAATTCACTGTGAACACAGACAATAGAAATGGGTTATTGAAATATTATCACATTTCTGTCCAAATCTGTAAATTTTTATTAAAGATTAAAGTCAATACACTATCTAGTTAATATAAAATTTGCTCATATTTTTTCAATGAATGGTGTTTTTGATAATAAATTAATAAATGGAAGCAAGAAGGGTTATCTACTTCATTCTGAAGATCTATGAAATTTCCGATAAAGGTTTCTGGATTGAATACATGGAACCAAAGTGTAGCTTTGTTAAGAAACAAGTAATAAGAATAAGGGGGAGGCCTGCTACTTTTGGAATGAGAAAGAGTCATTTCTTAGTTGAGCAGACTTTTCCTGTCAGTTACCCTCTTTTCTAACAAACTTGAAACAGCCTATTTATGTATCATAATTTCCTACACTTTCTTAAGGGAAAAAAGTCGTCGTTGTGGGCAGTACATTTTTAAAAGGTCACATATAATATTTTCTACCAAGTCAAGGCTCTGCAGTTATTTTTGGATAATTTTCCAGTTAAAAAACTTTGGTTGCACTACGGTGTACGTACATTTAAAGTTTATATTTTTAAATCTTATAAAGCATATTACTCTTTGTTTGTAAACTTGTTTACTTGACTTTCAGTCCATTTACTCAGTATTTTTAGAAGAGATAAAAAGATCCATGAAGTCAGTGGCATCAAAAACTTTCTACTAACATTTGGAAAAGATATATTTAATCATTTAAAACAAACATCAAATAAGCAAGCACTCCTTTCAACAATTTTAAATATGAAGCCAGGCTTTGCATTCAGTGAAAATTATTACAAGAAAAAAAAATTCAGCATTTTCTCCATTTAGGGATTTGTAATTTGTTCCTTTAAATGAAAGCACAGGAAAATTCTATGAGAATAAAAAAGTGGAGGGCATATTAAATAAAAATAAATAATGGAAAAGTTGAATCGTAATATCTGGAAAATGAATTATGGTAGTTTACTTATGATTTGAAAGCTAACTCAAATCCATTTTTAAAGGAAGTTGTGGATAAATACATAGAGAGACAATTGTTAATGACAGCAGATTTCTTTTGACACAAGGTCAGAATAAGGAAATTTCATAAAAAAAAGGCCATGAAAATACTCAAGGCACCATATCACTGAGTCATGTTAAAGACAGATCACCTACTCACTGCCATATGGTCCTGCAACCCTGTTATTGGGTATATACTTAGAAGAACTGAGACCAGGGACATGAATGGACATTGCACACTGGTGTTTATGGCAACAGTATACATGATTCGCAATGGATGGAAGTGACTTAAGGGTACATTGACTGATAAACAGAATGGTGAAATGTGGTGTATACTTTCAATGGAATATTGAGCAGTAGCAAGAAGAAAGAAGCTGTGAGCTATACAATGAGGTGAAAGGACATTGAGGACAGTATGTCACATGAAATAAGCCAGAATCAAAAAGAAAAACATTACAATGCCTCACTAATATGGACTAACTATAATGTGTAAACTCTGAGAATTGAATCTTAGAGCACAGGTTGTCAGGGGAAGGCTTATTGTAAAGGTCCTAGATTTGTAAGCTCTTACAGCAGTTACATCTATTCCTGAGTTGTAATGGTTATTTCTAAATTCTGATTTGCTGAGCTCTTTGTGTATAACCTGGTCAGTTCCTGGAACTTTGAGTATCTGTGTGACATCTGAGACTCAGAGCTAGAGTTCGGCAGCTATGAATGTAACTTTTACCTCATACAGCAACTGTCAAAAGAGCTGAAAAAGAGTTCAGACTTCAATTAGAGATATGAATGAAGTGGATCTTGTAGGACTAAAGCAAATCAGACCAAAGGATAAAGGATGATACTGACTGTGTTTTAAAACCTCAACTGTGTGACACCAAGGGAAGAGATGTTTATTTGGTGTGGGATCTATATTTTCTGTAGCACACTATATGATTTAACTTGTACAGTCAGTTTATTCAAACACCATAATTACATGGAACTTAGGCTAGAAGTGAGATCTGGTAGGTTTGTACAGTTTAGTGTGAAGCCCTGATACATCCCAGAGTAATTTGTGCAGAGAATAAAAAAGTATTTGTGAAGCCCCCTTGAGGGACTGGGGAAAATGTGGAAATATTAAACTTCCACACCTGGGGAATTCCTGATAGTCTCACAAGCATTGGGGACTACCAATTTAGAAGGCCAAGCCCTTGATCTTGGGGCTTGACCTTATGAAGCTTGTTACTGCAAAGGAGAGGCTATGCCTACTTATAATTTTGCCTAAGAGTCACCCCCAGAGAACCTCTTTTTTCGCTCAGATTTGCCTCTCTAAGCCAAGTCTGCAGGTAAACTCACTGCTCACCCCTCTATGTGGGACATGACTTTCAGGGACGTAAGCCTGGGCCCAGCATCATGGGATTGAGAAAATCTTCTTGACCAAAAGGGGGAAGCAAAATGAAACAAAATAAAGTTTCAGTGGCTGAGAGATTTCAAATGGAGTCGAGAGGTCACTCTGGAGGTTATTCTTATGTTACATAGATATTCCTTTTTAGTTTTTAGTGTATTGGAATAGCTAGAAGGAAATACCTGAAACTGTTGAACTGCAGCACAGTAGCCTTGATTCTTAAAGACGACTGCATAATAACTATGTAGTTTACATGGTGTGACTGGGTGATTGTGAAACCTGTGGCTCACACTCCCTTTTTCCAGTGTATGGACAGATGAGTAGAAAAATGGGGACAAAAATTAAAAGAAAAATAGGGTGGGGTGGGAGGATGGGATGCTTTGGGTGTTCTTTTTTACTTTTATTTTTATTCTTTTTTTTGGAGTAAGGAAAATGTTTGAAGATTGATTGTGGTGACGAATGCACAACTAAATGATGGTACTTTGAACAACTGATTGTACACTGTGGATGATTGTATGGTATGTGACTATATCTCAATAAAACTGAATTTAAAAAAAAAGACAGATCACCTGAAATTTTCTCAGACAGGTACTTTCTCTAAGCTACCAGGACAATATTTAACTTGGGGTTTAATTTGGGGTTCTCCTCAGACCTTGAGACAAGCATTCAAGTATGAGTAGTTTATTTGGGAGATGATCTTAGCAAAAACTTGTATTGGGGCAGAAAATTGAAATTGGGGAAAGCAATGCAGCCAGCAGAGAGTATATTGGGCTAGTTACCACAGTGCAAGCTGGAGCTAAATTCTAAGAGCCAGCATAGGATGCACAAAATTAAAAAATTCCCTCAGCAAGTGAAACAGCTAGCAAGAAATCCCTAGCATTACTATTGCCATTCATGATCAAGAGCCTGTCAGTTTTTGCAGGATATTGGATTTATTTTTTCAAGATCAAAGAGGTTTCCTCCATGTTACAGCCTCTACTACTCACTTATGTGGTATGATTTCCAAAAGGGTCACTTTGGAGAGCAGTAAGGAAGGAACCAGAGTTGAGTAGCACTCTGGGAGGCAATATAGATGAGTAAGCTGAGGAAATTGTGGAAAATTTTGGAAAGTGGGTCATGGGGTAAAGGGTGGGGTGAAAAGGAGCAAACCCACAGAGGGGGTCACAGGCAAAGGGTCCACTGGCAGATCACTATGACTCTGTCCCAATCCAGCAGCCCCTTCTGCACTTTCTGTAGTCACCACTTGTACAAGTCTTTCTACCCCAGGACATTTGATTGAAACTGGGGGAAACTGTGAGTGAGGGAAGGACTCCCTTAGGTCAGGATGTAGCTCCATCAACATCAAGTATAATCTACATAATTCCTCTTCATTCATTCATGCATGCATGCAATGAATCTCTAATGAGTGTCTTTTATGTTACAGACACTGTACTTGATACCCAGTACTCACCCTTATGAGTCTTTGTCCTTGCCTCTTTTCCCTTTGACCTTGGTTGACACTATCTTGGTTTTCTTATGTGTACTAATGCTAGTAACTTTTGTTTTCCTTCAAAAACTCCAATCTAAAAAACCATATTCACACTGTATCCAAGACCCTTATAATTACTCGACATTGAGTTATGTCCAGATACAATATTAAATAGGTTGTAAAACCCTGCCCAGTCCCACAATAAAAAGGAAATGAAAATTGCCATCCAAAATGTAATTGTTTTTAACATATTTGTTGAAAGCAAGAGAAATGAAGGTTAAAAATATCTATTCTGCTAGGAAGCTGGGATTCCCACATAGTAAAACATGATTTAAGAGCTGCGGAATACTTCACAGGTGAAAAGTTATACAGCAGAATGCCTTTAACCACACATTTGAAGGATGAATTATAACCTCTTCTGGTTTAATCACTCTGCTGATTGCCCTACAGCCAGACACTTCAGGATGACTAAAACTTTTCAGTCTCCATCTAAAATAATAAGCTTATAGGCATCAGTGCCAGAAAGGCAATAAAATCTAGACTTCTGGAAGGTAAGGTGGGAGTTCAAAGCCTTACAGTCTCTCTACCCCTCTCTCAAGAAGTTTCTCTTTACCTCTGAAATTATCCAGTAATTTTCAAAACTTAGTGAGCCTAGGAATTACCCAGGGAGCTTATTAAAAATGCATGTTGTTAGGCCCTGCCCCTGACAATTTTGTTTTAATAGTTCTGGGGTGGGAGCCAGGAAATCTGCCTTATTAGCAAGCAAGCCCAGATATTTCTGATACCTGGAGTCTGCTGATTGCACATCGAGAAATAGTGAGTGAGGGAAAATGCATCCTGATTTTGTTATTTTAGCCCTCCTTAACAAAGTGGTGGTAGTAAGGATATTTTCTTGACTTTTTTTTATTTATACTAATGACTTAATGAACACTTACTATATGCCAGGCACTGTGCTAAACATTATATCTATATTTAAATCAGTTTATCTAATTCTTACAATGGCCCTATCAGATAATATCCCCACTTCACAAATGAGAACATTGAAACTGAAAGGAGTTAAGCAAATTGCTCCAGATCAAAACTAGGACATCTGACAACAAAGAATTTGTTGCAAATTGTTACACATTTTTGGCCTCCCAAAGAGTTCTATGAGCCTATTGTATATTTTTGACCCCAACTCAGTTAACCCCATGGTGGTTAGTCAGTCACTATAATAATTCACACCACTTTATAAATATCATTTCTGCCAGCTCCTGCTGGGCCAAAATAGCTATTGAGGATGGGTAAATGAGACAAGCAAGGAATAGCTGGTCACTGGGGAGAGCTGGCCAGGATCAAGCAATCAATGAGAACGTCAGCCTCTCTCTTAGAAAATGTCCTAATAGTCAATAAGGATGATATGCTTTAACTACACTAAGGATAATTTACTATGTCAAGGAGAAGGTTCAGGACTTCTGGTAATGGTAGTGTAGTTGGTATTGGATTAGCCCTTTTGCAGATAACAACTATAAACTCTCGACATCATATAAAAATAACAGGCACTGGACATTGGAGGCACTGGACAATGAACAAAAGCAGACAAAAACTGGGGGGAATTAGGCCCATGAAATGGAAGAATCACATTGACTGAGATTCACATTTATAGGTCTTTTCTCTTAGGGTTTCCCTCAGTCCTCACAAATCTCCAGGTCAGAGCTCAAGCAGAAAGCTTAAGTTTTATTGACCTGATGATTCAGAGGAAAGAGTTTGCCTGACAGAGCAATTTGGAATCAAGATGGGAAATTCAAGTAAAGAGGGAGCGTCAGAGACAGAAGCCACAAAATCCGCATACAAACACCTCTGAAATCCATAGCTTACTCCTGAATTTTACATGTCAGGTAAGACTCCAAAGAGCCCAGAAGGGAAATAGCAGCTGGAAAGCTGAAAAAAAATGAATAGCAATTTGAGCAACTTCTCATGGCAAGCAAAGGTACAGAGTTTGAAGGTCTAGTACCACCAAGTTAGAAGCGCTTCAAACTTTCCATTAAAATCCCAGAAGAATAAAGCTTTGTAGTAAATACTACATGCCAGGATTAATAGATTCATCCAAGGACAAAAGGCAAAACTAAAATAGACCGGTCCAAATGAAGCCTAAAACAAAGTTTCCACAATACCAATGTGATCCACCAATAATTAACTGTCTACCAAAACAAAACTCAACACTCTTCAGAGGAAGACTCAAGAATCCACAGGCTCTATAATGTATCATGAAGTGTATAATGAAAAATTACCAGACATGGAAAAAGCAGGAGAATGTGAAAAAAAAATCAGTCGATATAAACAGACCCACAGTTATTAATAATTCTGTTGGAATTAACAGACAAAGATTTTTAAATTATGATAATAAATAGGTCAAAGAATCTACAGGGGAATAGGGGATTTCAGGAGAGATTTTGAAAGACTGTAAAAAGAGCCAAATGAAAACAATAGAACTAAAAAATAAAATATCAGAAATAAAAAAATTCATCTAATGGCATTACCAGCAGATTGGACTCAACAAAAGAAAGGATCAGTAAAATTGAAGACAGGACAAGAGAATCACTCAAACTGAAACACACAGTGGAAAAAAGTTTGAAAAAATAATGAAGTGAGCCACAGAGGCATGTGGGATGGTACAAGCAGTCAGACGTAAATGTAATTGGAGTCCCAAATGGAGACGAGAGAGATAATGGTGCATAAAAATTTTCTGAAGATCCAAATTTTGTCCACCATTTAATTAAAAAAAACAGCAACTCACTTGTTCAGGAATCTCACTGAACCCCAAGCATTGTAAATACAAAGGAAACCAAACACAGTCACATCATAGTCTAGCTGCTGAAAAACAGAGATAAACAGAAAATATTAAAAGTAGCCAGAGGATAAAAGCACATTTATATACAAAGAATGATGTCTGGATTCTCATCAAAACAAAACAATGAAGAAAGAATCCTCCAAAATTCTGGGCTTTAAACCAAAAGGATTTAAGGAATGAAATGGTAAAATTTCTGGTAATTTGGCAGTCAGGATGGGATAAAACATTCTTGGGTGGGGATCTTTTACATGCCTCTCCAAATGCTTTTGGTGAGCAATAGGGAGCCATTGTAGTTTCCTGAGGTGACGGGATAAAAGGCGATGTCTGGGGAAGAAGGATTTTCAGTTAGATATAAGATGGACTGAAAGAGAAAGAAACAAGAAGTGGGAAAATGGAAAATTAGTTAGGAACATGTAATCTGGGCAAGAGGTCATTTTTTAATCCAACTTGATTAGCAGTAGGCAACAATGTCATCAGACATTGTTGTCAGGTCTAGGAAACTGTCCGGACACTGGTTGTGACTCCCACTCTGAGAGGTATCCTCATGCTCATCAAGCTCATGGAACCAAAATGGTAGACCTAAAACAATGCTGAACTCATCTATTTACAATAAGAAATACAAATATCAAGTTTAACAGAAAGCTCAAGGTGGCAGAGCAGCACATTCTCTCTCTGTATGGGAGGCTAGAGGTCTTACTGACTGTGGATTCAGAGCAAGAGAATTAAAATGATCTTGAGAAATATTCCTCAGCTGAAACAGCCTGAGCTTCATCAGCTAGCACAGGAAAAGTCATGCCCAGGATGCTGTACCTGCCCGTCTACTTGATCCTGATTCCTTTTCTGCTGGTCTATGCTTAGATGGGGTCTAACAGTGTGGGATACCCTTTTTCAGCACTACCAAGGCTGATTCAATCTTCAGAGATGATAACAGATCAGGTCTGGTTGATGTCCAGTCTTCTCCCTTCTGATCAATTGTGTATGACCTTTAATGTTTAACTCTCAAATAGAAATCTTATTTCCACCTCTTCTAGGTTTTGAGTTGGCATCTCATTGTGGCACCCAGTAAATAGCAGCAATATGCATCTGCATTATAGTGAACACAGGAACAATGGAGCAAAAGAAGCTTTTAGCATAGAGTGAAATGCATAATGCAAATTCAGATAAGAGTTGACCAAAAGAAACAGAAAAGTGGACAGATTTAGAACCTAAAGTTGCTTTTGCCAACACCAAAATCCTACTTAGCACCAAAATGCCTTTCCTGCAGAAATGCTCAGAAAACATCTGTGGAATGGGAATGGAATAAGAGCTGAAGATCCATCAACTCAGGTCTTGAAAATATTTTTCAAATTCCAGGAAGTACTCAAATTGCTCACCATCCCCATGGTAGGGAGCTCAGACTAAAGGTGAGGGAGGCCCATATGATTTTGTTGAAGTAAGATTTGGGGTAAAGTAAGGATGTACTCAGGTTAGAATTCTTTGGAGACGCAGGGCCTTCTTCCAAGGGGGACTTTTATCACAGAGTTAGTTATTAGCCAGGTCTAACTAGGTGTGGTAGTTTGGAGTTATGTACCCGAGAAAAACATTCCTGTGGGTGTGAACCCATTGTAAATAGAGCCTTCTGAAGATATTATTTGTAGTTAAGGTGTGGCCAACTCAATCAGGATGGGTCTTAATCCTAGTACATATAGAGAAGGCCAAAGAGAAAGAAGTCACAGCAGAAGCAAGAAGCCAGAAGACAACACAACCTGGAGGAGAAAGGAGAGGATAATTGCCATGTGACAGAAAATCCAAGGAGCCCTAAGGATAACTGGCAGCCACCCCCAGAAAACCACAGTCTTCAGGGATGGAGCATTGCTTTGCTGACACCTTGATTTTTGGACTTCTCGAAGCCTCAAAACCATGAGCCTAAAATTCCCATTGTTTAGGCCAACCCATTGTTATGGTATATTTCTTAGAAGCTGGGGAATAGTATGAACTATTTTGCTATTCATTTTAAATGGCTCTAAGAGCATACATTTCCAGATTGCATATGATGCCTTTACACATCTTGACCATTTACATCCAATTCTGAAATAATTATCCCCATTTTACAGATGAGGAAAATAGAGGCTCGGGGAGGTTATGTAACTTCCAAAGATCACACAATTAGTGGCAGAGTCGAGATCCTGAGCCAAGACAATCTGCCTCCAGTGATCAGCTCCTAACTAATATGTTGTATATCTCTCTACCATGCCAGGCCCAAGACCTCAGATCTATAAACATCCAGCCAGTCTGGAGCAACAGTGAAAGAAGTAAGGAAACTCGAAAGCAGGCCAGTGTTTAGTTTGATCTGAGGCCCTTTTGCAAAGTGTTCTCATTGGCCTCTGCCTCCAGAACTAATGCCCATCTCACTTACGTGTTCTGAGCCTTACATAAGCAAAGCCAGGGCAGTCCTTGAATATTGCTCCAGACTCTCTGCAGGAGCAATGAAGGAAAGACCCAGTTTGATAATATGCTAGCTTGTGGATTTGAGGTCCCTGAACCATTAATATAAAGTTATTTTTTTCTTAGCACACTTTAACTTGGCAGATGCTAGCTATAGCTGAACAGATGTTTTCCCTAGAGAATCCGTTCCCAACACCTTTTGATGAAGAATCACCTTCAGAGAATAAACAAATGTACATATGTAAGCTCCAGCAAGACAAAACCATCTATTTCAGATGAGAGACAACAAATGCTCTGAGCTTTAGGAAATAGATATCATATAGGCTGCAAGTCACTCAAGGATTTATTTTTAAGTGTCTTCATATTTGGGGTTTTTCATTGTCTTTCCCTGATTCTAGAAATTGCAACTTGGAACATTAATTCTGGATTTTGTTGTTTATTTCCCTCAATATAGTTTGTATAAAACTGATAAAAGACATTTTATAAACTGAGTATGCTAATACATTATTTTAACATATTTTGGCAGTGTTTGAATTTAAACCAGGGAGAGAGTGGGTAACCAGTATATAGCAATGTTTCTTTTTTTTAAAAATACTTTGGAAGTTTTTCTATTTGTTTATTCTTTTCTGTTGTTTAATGGCCAAATTATTCCCAAAGGCATCAAGAGGCTCACTCAATTCCTTTCAATGTTTACAGGCTGTTATAGCTGATCAAGTTTATCTGTTTCAGAAGCATATTCTGGAGTTATTAACATCATCTTGTTTCATACTTCACTTGCATTGTCCAGTTAGTTGATATTTACATGGTATTTCTTAGTGTCATGAGCTTCTATAAATAAGGAAAGGGAAAGTGTGTTATAACTATCAAAATATTTTGTGAGCTGCCTCGCCATCCATCTTACTTTGGCTAAGTCCCTTGCTTCAACACTGACCTTTGGCCTAGTTAATAAGCAGCTCTCCAGCTCTGGGGCACAGAGAACCCAGAGCCCGAACCCCCATCCGAGGTCACCACCCCACCACCCACACACCTCACCCAGAAGCAACAGCTGGTCCCAAATGATAAGCTCACCATCTCGACTGCCTAAAACCCCCATCTCTTTCCGTTTGCACATGTGTTTGCTTCAAACTAACCAATCCCTACATCCTATAGAAAATCCTAACCTCCACCCTTGGACCACAGTAAAGGCACAAACCTAAGGTCCCTCTTTCTCTGCTGGCGTGCTCTGCAATTGCTGGTTGAGCCAACTGAGTTGATCACACTCCTTGGACCCCTTAGGTGCTCCTGTCTTTCTGGGACCTGTGAGTAACAAACTGTCTTTTCTCATGCATTGGGTCTTGGGTTCTCACTGTGACACACCTGACCTCCACCCAGACCCAAATTTAAAATCCAACTTAATCAACTCAGAAAAAATGGGATGATGTATTACATAGTCGATCTTACATTTAAATTAGCTATGTTTGCATATGTTATGCATAAGCCAATTACTTAGACCTTGGTGCATTTATCTGTAGATACAATGTTATATGCACTAGTTAGGTTACCATGCAAGAACACAAAAGCCTTTCTTAATTTGCACATACTGAATTATACTATGCGATAGGAGTTTAAAGTTTTTTTTTTTTTCTTTTCTCTAGCAAGAGAAAATTCACAAATCACCTCTGCATCCCCAAAGGTAGTGTCCTTTCCTTATGGGGTGTACAGGAGTTCATAGGCCAGAGGAAAAGGATATAATGATATACATTGTGTTTTGTACTTGAATAGTAAAAGGTGCCCAACTAATAGGCTATAGATCCCCAAGGAATGAAGCAGAATTGTAGTGTAGGCTTCATTTAGGTAACAGATGGCTAAATCAGTCCTGACCCTCTAGGAGCCAACCTGGAGGTGGGTGGATTATGAATGTGTGTGAAGTGCCATCATGGGGTACACTTGGTTGACTCTGCATTGTGGTAATGGTATGGTGTCCCCAGAAATTACCATGGCATCTGTATCTAGGATCCGATCATCAAGACTTCATTGTGGCAGTATGCAAGCATTCCCTGTGGACTGTGCAGGATGAGTCTTCCATAGCAGTATGATATGGCTTCAAGAAGCACTAGGAGGTGGATCAATAAAGCCCCAGCTCTTTCTCCACTTGAGTATGAAACTCAGGCTGGCTTCAACTTGGAGTGTTGTAAGCTCTTGCATTCCAAAATAATTCAGTTGGGGAAGGAGGAAACATGAATAAAGGGAGAAGGTCCCAGGATATGAGAGAAACTGAAAACCTAGAAGACATTGCAGGAAATAAATCCCAAGTTAACATTTTAAAATATTAAAATGTACAGTGTACAACAAAAGAATACAAGACAAACAAAGAAACAGGAAATGATGGCCCATCCAAAGAAAAGGAAAAAAATCCAGAAAACACCAATGAAGAACATGAGAATGAGGGCATACTAACAAAACCTTAAAAAAAAAATGATATTAAAAATGCGCAAGGAAATGAAGGAAAATAAAGAGAAATAACTAAAGGATCTCAGGAAAACAATGAAAGAGCAATATGCGAATCTTAGTAAAGAGAAAATTTTAAAAAGAAAACAAACAGAATGACTGGAGTTGAAGAACACAACTAAAATGAAAAACACCCAGGAAGTTTCATTAGCAGATTGGAGCTGGCAGAAGAAAGAATCAGTAAACTTGAAGACAAGACACTTGAAATAGTCAGGATCAGGCTCAGAAGGAAGAAACAAATATTAAAAATGAAAATAGCCTAAGAAACCTCTGAGACACCACCAAATGCACCAATTTACACATTATGGGAGTCCCAGAAGAAGAAAGAGAGAAAGAGAAGAAGGCATATTCAAAGAAATATGACAGAACTTCCCAAACCTAAGTGATGTGAATATGCACAGCCATGAAGCCCAGAGAACATCAAACAGGATAAACATGAAGAAAAACACACCCTGTCATATACTGATCAAAACGTCAAATACAAAGGACAAGGAAAGAGTTCTAAATGCTGCAAGAGAAAAGCAATGTGTTATGTACAAGAAAGTCCCAATTAAATTGAGTGCCAATTTCTCATCAGAAACCAAGGAGGCAGGAAGGCAGTGGTTTAAAATACTTCAAGTGCTGAAAGAAAACAACTGCCAGCCAAGAATTTCATCTCTGGGGAGACTTTCTTTCAAAAATGAGGGAGAGATAAAGACATTCTCAAATAAACTAAAGCACAGGGATTTCATCACCACTAGACCTTCCCTATAAGCAATGCTAAAAGGAGTTATTCAGACTGAAAGGACAGGACACTAGACAGTGGTTCAAAGCAGCATAAGAAATAAAGACCAGTGGTAAAGGTAACCATTTGTGTAAATATAAATGCCAGTATTACTGTACTGTATTGTTTGGTGTGTAGCTCCACTTCTTACTTCCTACAAGTGCTAAAATGCAAGTGTATAAAAAGTAATGATTAATAACTATGTTTTTGAACATATGCTGTGCAAAGATACAAGTGGTAACAAGTACAAAAAATTGTGAGGGGCAGAGGGATACTGGAAAATGTATTTGTGTGATCTTGAAGTTAAGCTCGTATCAAACCAAATATGATTGTTATATATTTAAGATGTTAAATTTTGACCCCATGGTAATCACAAGGAAAATAAGTGGAAAATATATCTACAAAGAAATGAGAAGGCACTCATCATGGTACAACACAAAAAATCAAATAAATATAAAAGTAGGCATTAATGGAAGTGAAGGACAAAAAAGGTCTTAGACTTACAAAGGCCAAATAGCAAAATGGCTGTATAAAGTCCAGTATTATCAGTAGTTACTTTACATATAAACTGATTAAACTCTCCAGTCAAAAGGCACAGATTGTCAAAATGTATTAAAAAAAAAAACACAAAAAAAGCATTACCCAACTATATACTGTCTGGAAGATACTCAACTTAAATTCAAAGATACAAGTAGGCTGAGAGTGAGAGTTTGGAAAAATACACGTATATCACGCAAGTAGTAACCAAACAGAGCTGGGGTCTATAGTAATATCAGATAGACTTTAAGTAAAAAACAGTTATGAAGGACAAAGATGATCATTATATACTGATAAAGGGGATAATTCAACAGGAAGATGTAACAATTATAAACATATATGCACCTAACAACAGAGTCCCAAAATATATGAAGCAAATATTGACAGATTTGAAGGAAGAAATTGACAGCTATACATTAATAGTAGGAGACTTCAATATACCACTCTCAATAATGAATAGAACATCTAGTCAGAAGACTAAGGAAATACAAGACTTGAGTGATACTCTAACTAGCCCTAACAGACATTATAGAACACTTCACCCAACAAAAACAGGATATACATTCTTTTTGAGTGCTCATGGATCATTCTCCAAGATAGACTATATTAGGTCACAAAATAACAAGTGTTGTAGAAGATGTAGAGAAATAGGAACACTCATTCATTGCTGGTGGGAATGTAATATGGTGCAGCCACTGTGGAAGACAGTTTGGCAGCTCCTCAGAAAGCTAAGTATAGAACTTCCATATCACCTGGCAACCTCAGTACCAGGTATATGCCCAAAGGAATTGAAAGCAGGAAGTCAAGAGATATTTGCACACTGATGTTCATAGCAGTATTATTCACAAGTGCTAAAAGATGGAAGCAACCCAAGTGTCCATCAACCAATGAATAGATAAGTAAAATAAAATGTGGTGCATATACATAATGGAATATTATTCAGCTGTAAAAAGGAATAAAGTCCTGATACATGAAACAACATGGATGAACCTTGAAGACATCATGTTGCGTGAAATAAGCCAGAGATCAAAGGACAAATATTATATGAACTCACTGATTTGAAACAATTAGAATAAGCAAACTCATAGAGTCAGAATCTAGAATATAGTTACAAGGAGATGGATAAGGATAGGGAATGGGAAGTTAAGGCTTAAAATGTACAGGCTTTCTATTTGGAATGATGGAAATTTTTGGTAATGGATAGTGGTGATGGTAGCACAATACTGTGAATGCAATTAACAGCACTAAAATACATATCTGAATATGATAAAAGGGGAAATGTTAGATTGAATATATGGTAACAGAATAATTTTTTAAAAATCCATGGAACTACACCACACAAACAGCAAATCCTAAATTAAACCATGGACTTTAGTTAATAGTACAATTATAAAAATGTGCTATCATCAATTGTAACAACTGTGCCACATCACTGCAAGATGATGGTGGTGGGCTGGCATATGGGAATGATGATTCTGTAAACCCACAATTTATCTAACAAAAAATTAATTCAAAACAGGCATAGACTAACAAAAGTGGAAAAGAAGGAAGAGTGGCCTAGAGGTAGGAGAAAAACCAGGAGAATGTGATATCACAGCAACCAATACTGAAAGTTTTCAAGGATATAAAATCATCTATACTACCAATTTTAATGAAAAAAGATAATTAGATTAATGAGGTAAAGCAACTATGTATTTTTTAGATTTTCTTCTTCCTATGTCATTCATGGGCTGTGTTCCATGCTGTCCCATGGCCCACACCAGTCTATGATGGAAGGATCACTTCTTCATATCATAGCCAGCACTTGGAGAACTCTCACACTCTCTATTCTTCTCAACGATTGCACTTAGGCATGGATATGGATTATCCTAGATCTCAAGGAACTTAATTGACTATTGCAGATTCATGCAATGCTGGAACTTCCCATTTGTGCCCTACAAAGTCAACAGTTGTCATTAGCTCCCTGGCCCATCTAACTTTTCAAATTTAGTCAAACCACCATAGCACGTGCCAGCCCAAAAGCAAGTTTCAAACAACTGCAATTGTTCTAATCAATTGCCCCAAATTCCTCCTCTTTTTTCTCAACCTATTTTCTTTCTCCTGTCTCCCTGGTTTTTAAGATTCATAGTTCTGTACTTCATACCTGTTTTGCACTGTTAGTCCCTTTGGTTTGGCAAAATCTCTGGAATCTTACTGTTGGCCGCTTGGCCTTCAGCCTCTTGCTTAGCATGAAGTCCATTGTAGAGGTCCTCCAGCTGGATGGATTTCTGCTACTCATGTTCTCTCTCTTTCAATCTCTCTTCCACACTCCTGCCTTCTGTGACCTATATATTAGAGCAGGGAGAGGCAGTGGCTCAGATAAGTTTTTCTGGTTTGGAAAAGGAAGAGAACAGATTTTAGGCTGCATAGGTCCATAAATCCTGAGCAACCCCCCCCCCTCCAGTCTCACCCCCACTCCACATACATACTTTTCACAGCTTGAAACTCAGACTGGATCTGTTATATCCCTTTATCATATGTGGACTAGCTGGGATAAAGGAGTATAACAGATCCAGTCTCCCCCATCCTCCTTCCCCTATCTTCTGCATCCAAATGACTATATTCCAGGGCTTTGTTCTTTAGTTTGTTGAGTTTCTAGCCTACTCTATGGGGGCTGCATTTGCACTGAATGTAAATATTCATTAATGTATTTAATTCCCACCCTGAATATCTCTGCTTCATTATTGTCTGTCTAGTGGGCTGAGACCAAGTCTGACTTTTTCTGTATATCTTCCCAGTCCAGCATCACATATAAATGGCACTTAAGTGATTTTGGTCATGATGGCATAATTAAATCTTTTTCTATTGGAAATTACACATGACTTGACTGGAGGGCTGGTCTAGTCTAATTGTGTTTGTGTTCATTTTCTGCTTTTTCCTTTATCTTGCCCAATCCTTTCTCAGCAAAGTGGGTTTTAAATTCCGGGAGGATCATGTGGATTTCATTCCCTTTTAGTTTTTGACCAAGGGCAAGGAATTAAAAATATGTATATATATGATCAGCTTGTAGTGAGGATAGAGTGATCCGGTCTTTAATGTATTCAAACCACTAATGCTTCATTCCTAGGGAGAGTTGAAGGAAGAGCTGCTATCATTTCTACTTAAAGAGATCCCCACTTGTTTCCAGATCCAGTGTCTAGAGAATGTCTTGTCTTCAAGGAAAGCTTTTATTCTCTGGAAAGACTCCAGCTTCTTGCTGTTACCAAAAAACACCTATTCCAACTTTGGGAGGCAATATCTATTGTCTAGGGGAGAAATCAGCCTTACAGAAAGGGGGGACCTGGAGGCAGAAAGAGGGGACAGGGGCTTTTACCCTTAACCCCAATTTACGTGTTCCGCAAATAAGCATCAGGCAACATTATAGTCACTCAAATTCACAGACTGTCATGGCCACTGGGAAAAACAGCTATTTAAATGGATGATCTTTTTCTTTAATGTTAAGGATAAATGGTGCTAATTATTCCATTTTCTCATTTTCTAAGAAACCCAGTAGCTACATGCAGCTACTTAAATGTAAATTATTACAATAAATAAAATTTAAGCTCCATTTCCTCAGTCAATTGGCCACATTTGAAGTGCTCAGTAGCCACATGCAGCTAGTGGCTACCACATAGGACGGTGCAGCAGCTCTGTCATTGCAGAAAGTTCTACTGGAAAACACTTGTCCACCTTAAAGCACATTTCAGTAAATCTGCTCATTATAGACTGGAATGCGATGTTTCTTTCCCTCTGCCTAGTAGCCAAGAGTGTAAATTATGAGTTAGGTGGTCAGCTGATAAAGGTGCCAGGCTCCAGGACAATCCTTTGGATCTGAGAAAACTCTGCCAAGAGGCCAGCTCTGATTGAACCACTTCCAGTGGAGTCTTCTGTCAATATTTAATTCAAACCTGACACAGTCAGAAAACTTGCAGCTTGTAAAAATGCCTTCATTGGAGGAGGGGCTGGTGTGGGTTGAGGGTGTTTATAAGCACACAAACTTCTGCCATTCAGTCTTGTACCTTGCCTCTGTTATTTCCTAACACCTTTTCATAATAATATTTTACATTTTGAACTCCACATTTAAGCAGTGTGACAAACAGTTCAACAGACCCAGAGAAAATGTTTTTTGAACCACAACTAATGGATCTGTGACAGGAATGGGAGCAGAAGCAAGGGGAAAACTTGGCTTTGGCCTAATTGAGTTCTACTTGCCCAGGATGAATTATTTCCTCAAGTTTGAACTCTCTTTTTTCAAATACAAATATATTATCTGTGCAGAGCAACACAATGAGCATCCAATACCCAATAACACATCAGTGTGGCTTGTTAGTCAGAAGCCCTCATAGAGGAGCAGGGACCAGAGCAAGTTATGCAGAGAACAAATAAAGCCTGATGAGGAAATGACAAAGAAGGATCTGTGTTCTTTATTGGTACTTCTAGAAGACTTGTGCTTCTATCAGGTTTTTTCCCCCTTTGATTCCCTTAACTTAAATATCAGCTGCAGTTTAAAAGCAGACATTATTTTTAAAGACTCTGAATTAATAGTCTCCTTTCCATTCACAATTATCCTCTTCAACTGCCCTTTTTCAGCTTCCTCTCCTTTCACTCTGCCCACTGGACTTGGCAGCATACAGCTGTTCCTTTTCCTCAGGCTGGCCCCTTTCCATCCCCAGCCTTTATGTCCTGTGTTAAATGTGGCTTCTTATGAATACTTAGTCATCTCTAATTTTCCTCACCAGGCTTTCACTTCCTGGCACCTTTCCTTCATGCCTCCCCATGTGGCAGGTGGAATCCTCATTATAAAAAAAAAAAGGAAAAAAGCTCAATGTGTTCTTTAAATAATGATTTCAGAAATCAATTTTTTTTTACCCATGAGAGTAGCAGGCTCTGTTTGCCAGGGTTCCCCATCACACAGAATGTCAGGTCAAGTTGTCCATTATTCTCCCTGCAGGAACAACTGCAACAACAAAATCTTTATACTATTACTCAGAAGAAGAAAGGTCCTTCTCTAAGACGCATGATAATAAAACTATACTAGTGTTTATTTGGTATTGGATATTCAAAGTATTTCTCTGCACATGTCACCTATTTGTAGAAAAGGAAGTAGGTTTGCAGGGGGATCTTTTTAGTGTAGAAGACAGAATCCACGTCCTGGCCTTAGAAAGCATTTGATCAGAAGCTCAAGTTTGGTCTTTTTCCTTGAGGCCTCTCACTGCCTGGTAGCATCCTCAGACAACACTTTTCTCCACCTGAGAAGGAATTAAAAAAAAAGCCACAGTCTACAACAGCCTAATGGACTAGCAGCCATGCCCCTTAGAGCAAGATTTTTAGTGCTATTTACTCCAAGATGCTCTTAGCCCCCCTTCCCCTGTTTCCCTAGGCAAGGAGGTTCTATGTGCCCAAAGGTTTGGAAGAGGGAGGACAGGGATGGAGAGGGTAGTTTAGATACCACTTCTGATTTGCACTCTGCAGTGTCCTGTGTTCCACACTAGGTGAATAGCAGGTTAACTGAGAGGGCATTGATTTGACTCAGTGTGTCCGAAAGAAAGGGCTTTCCCTTGCATTGTGCTAGTAATATTTTCTGAGCTCTGGCTAAAGATAAACAGTATAGTTCACTACACTTTATGCTGAGCTACCCAACAGGGACAATCACCTATGCTAATAAAATCAGTATTTGAAAGGAAGCTTAAGGGATTTTAGGGCATGCATTTATACCCATAGGGACACAGACAGAATTACAACTGCTAAACTGTAATAAATAACTCAGAGGCTGGGTGGCCCGCCACCATTAACACAAGGAGGTCATGTTGTAATGGTCAATAATTGCCTGGGAGATCATTTTTCTTAACTCCAATTCTATTACTTTTGATCCTTTTGCTTTTATTTTTAAAAGCAAACAAAGAGCTGTACATATCAAGTTATCAAATGTGCATTTAAAGTTTTCAAATCTACCATAAAGGTCTTGAAAATGTGACCCATTTTACCTCTCCTTGATTCCCAGCAGAGCCCTCTACCCACCACACCTAAACATATTCACAGTACAAGTCGGAAGCATTCTCAACCTTTCTTAAACACAGAAGACAGAGGCTCCACGCTCATGGATGGATTTGTAATCTCATTCTCCTTTTCTATTAAAGCAATTAAACTTCTTCAACACTGCATTCAACAAAGTAAATACTCTTTACCTATTTCTTTTCTTCATGACAGAGGACCCTGAATATCACCTAGAAACTTAAGCAGAAAAATATAGCTTGAAGCAACTGTACTTCTCCTTATAGCACTCTTCACACTTGTCAATATACCCACCTTCCCCAACAGACTGGTTCTTAGCTTGGGTTCCCCAAAAGCAGACTCTGAGATAAGGATGTGAAGGAAAGTAGTTTATTTGGGAGCTGATCTCTGGAAACCCTTGTAGGGAGTGGAGATGAGAGGCAAGGAAAGAGAAAGCTGCCCAAAGAGCTGCATTATCAAGCCAGCTACTACTGTGAGCAACTGGAGCTTAATCCAGTAGGGACCCCTGGGAACCAGTGTATAGGGTGACGGAGGTGGGCAATTTATACACCAACCTTGACAGTCATGGTTGAGGGCTCTTCCAAGGGAGCGTTCATTCCCCCAGAATTTTGGGACTACCCTACAAGCAGGCAAGTGGGCTCTGACTGCCAGAGAAAGACCCCAGATGATGAGATACAAATGCAGACAAAATGGGGCCTGTGGGCACTGAAGAAGTAAACATGAGGCACAAAGACTGGGCACAGATAGCATCTGCTACTGCCTACAAGCTCACTTGCTCTCTTGCAATATCCTCAGTACACTGCATAGCACCAGCAGACATTCAATAATTGTCTGGCCAACCTTGCCCTCTATGTTACCACATTTTACAGTCCACTAGAGCTAGTAATTTTTTCTATACTTTTTTAAAAGCAAGTTCCCAAGTCTTAATACCTTTGTATAAAAGAAGAAAATAAGAAATTCCTAGTGGGGGCAGGGTGGGGGGGGCGAACAATGCTGAAACCCTTCATTTGAACACCATTATTTACAGCTACCATTTCCTATTCATTACAGATAAAGTCTCTGAAATTTTCTTTGTTCTGCTTTGCAGTAAATGTTTTCCAGGAGTAATCACCCATGCTACCATCAAGACAGAAACAGTACTAGGAGCAATAACATTGTTTTTCCTTCCTCCTCAGATCCCTACTCACAAACAGCCCTGGTAAGAGAAATGTGTTTCAATTGCTTGAAAAAACTTTAAGTCCCAGAGAGAGTTAAGTTAATATGAATGTGAAGGGAGGTGTGAGCTATTTCCAGCTCCATATTTGGTCCATCACCCCAGTGGACAATGGGCACAGTGAAGTACTGCAATCAATACAAAGAAGGCCAACCGTCCATTATTCCCAAACAGAGGCCCAGGGCCTGGGGTTCACCCCGCTGTCCCCAGGATACCATTGCCATATGATACCAGCTGCTGTGACTATCACCTCTGCCAGGACAGTAACCTACCTCCCCTAGGACCTACTGTATCTTTTGGGTAATCCTCCCCTCAAAAATGCCTCTTTCAGCTAATCCTCTGCATCTGTAGGAAACAACACAAGAAGGTCAATTCCCCTGTAGCTCTGGCTTACATTCCCTTCTGTTATGAGGAAATGCAGTATTCCCTTCTGTTATGAGGAAATGCAGTATTTCTGTTATGAGGACATGCAGAACACTGAGCAGAAGAAACAGATGAAGCAAGACTGAGAGACAAGAGAGATAGTTTACAGGAAAGAGGGAAAGAAAAAATGCCTCTAGATTGTATCAGAGGACACACATATACACACACACACACGTGCAAACATTTATTTTCTCACAACTCTTCCATGGAGGATGCCATTGCTTCACAGGCAATAAATAGACCACTTGAATTCCATTGCCATGAAAAGTCAAACCACTGTGGAACCTCTTTTACCTGGTAGTTGGCTGGACAGAGTTCTCCATTCACAAAATTGTACATCTACCTTATAAGGGTAAGTGACACTCAAATAACGGTGCTCAAATGATTGAGTGGTGGACACTCGGGTGTGACACCCAGATCCCCCTTTTGGAAGGACGGGCGTATTCCCCCAGTAGCTGGGGTGCTGCCAGAAGACAGCCTTCATCTGTCAGCCCTCTTTGGGGATTTCCACTGCAGAGAAGACTGCCTAGCCTCATTCCATGGTTAGCCTGCATCAAATGACCAGTCCAGGCACAAATATAAAGGCCTGGCCCCCCTGCCCCATCTCAGAACAACTTTGAGGGGTCATCCCAGGCTCAGAGATCCCTATAAGATTATCTGAGGCTGCATTGCAGCTCTACTCTTTCCCCCATTCACTCCTGCTACCTTCTTCTTTACACCAGTGTTGATTGCAAGGGCACCCCTCATAAATTTCCTGCATATTAAGTTTCACAATCTGCTTCTTGGGGAAAGTAATCTGTAACAAGTTCCCAAACTCTTCTAATCCATCAAAGAGTACACTATATATGGTGAAAATGTCCATGTTGTGTATATTTTATTGTCTAGTGTGGCTTTGGAAACTGCCAGCCAATATACAGCCATGATCTTTAAATGGAATATTTGATTAATTAAACACCCGCTTCTCAACCATGCTAGTATAACAAGCAAGCCTGAGATCAGGTCTGGTGGGAGAGTGAAAATAAGTAATCAAATTGTTACATTTTTTTCCACACTCTCCATTTTCCATTTCAGCACAGATAATAATAATAGCAACAGCAATGACAAACAAGATTTATTGAGGCCTTACCGCTCTCCAGACATTGTCCTAAACACTTTGTGCTCTCTCATTTAAATTTCCCATCAACCTTAAGTGGAAACTATTATTGCCCCCACCATACAGATGAGAAAACTGAGGTATAGAGAAGTCACACAACTCTAATAAGTGATGCAGACTGGATTTGATAACCCAAGTTCTTATCCATAACTGTGTAGCTGCCTGCCTCCAGAGGGAAAAAAAAAACTGTTTATTGAATGCCTAGTCATGTCTGGTATGGTCAAAATTCAAGAACAGTGAGGAAACTTTATCTCACTCAAGAAATGACCAAGTGGGCTGAAGACCAGGACACCCCCAAAACCACATTCAGCTTCCATGCCTGCAGAATCCTGCTAGAGAAATGACCTCAGCACACAGGCTAGCAGGAGCTAAATCATGTATAGCCTTGTGAGCCATTATAAGACACCTGAATTTTATTCAGAGTGAGTTGGGGAGCCATTGGAAGGTTCTTCCACATGTAGGGACATGGAAACTGAATGAAATGATTGCTGTGCTCAGGTATCTAGAATAAAACACGTGAATGTCTGAGCCTGATAATTTATCCCAATCAGAGATATAGAGGCCCCAGGGTGTTGGGTGGGTAGCAGGGTTAGGAACAGCTATTCACATGGAGGGCACCAAATGTTATTGAAAGAGCAATCCAGAAATCCATAGTCCAGAAGCCAAGACCAGGTCAGTTGCTTTCCATTCAATAAATATTTAGGGTTCACCTATTATGTACCAACTATTCATTTTTTCAAGCATTCAACAAGCATTCCTTGAGGGCTTACTAATTTGCAAGATGCTGAGAAAACAAAACTACAAAGGTGAGTAAGATATGAACTTGCCCTTTTGAAGAGGCTTTATTTTCTGCAAGAGAGATCATCTTCCAGGAGCTGTAAGAGTGATCGTGTACCAGAGGAGTTAGCTAGGGTTTGCCAAATAAAATACAAAATATTCAGCTAAAAAATAAATTTCAGATAAATCGTAAATAATATTTTAGAATATGTGTATTCCAAATATGTCATATAATACTTAGTTTACAGAATATACTTCTACTAAAAAGTTCCCATTGTTATCTGAAATTCAAATTTAACTGGTTGACCTGTCTTTCATTTACCAAATCTGGCAACTCCAGGGAGCAGATATAATGATCTTCAAACTGACATACTCTGAGAAACATGAAGACGTTCCAAGAGTGTGTCATTGCTGTTGGATTTTTATTTTTTGCATTTAGAAAAATTTTTATTTGAAATAATTTTAGATTTACAGAAGAGGTGCACATGTAGTACAGAGCTCCAATATATCCCACATCCAACTTCCCCTAATGTTAACAGCTTATGTAATCATGATACACTTATCAAATTTAAGAAATTAACATTAGTACGGCACACTCACAGTTGGATTTTAAGGAGAACAATGTTTAGATCCTGAGTTTTCCCAAACGTGACCTGCCTGAGAATGGCCTGTGATTGAGGTTAGCTCCCTCTCTCAACTCTCCTTTCACAGATGCCTCCCTATTCTTTATAGAAGAAAAGAGTACTTCTTATCCTTCCTGAATCTTACTCTGGTGCATTGCCCTGGAATGTTAATATCTCAAACATGCCAAACAAAGGCATAATTCAAAATAACCGGGGTTGAAAAGTAAATAATTCTAGACTGGGTACAAAACTTTTGCAAGTCGGGTAGTTCCAGCTTTCATCAAATAATTGAGTTGTCAGCTGATAAAGCATTTAAAATTATTTTTGAAAACAGATTTCCATGTCATTTTGTGGTTTATGACTTGGAAGACGTTCAAACAAATGAGTGACTTTGATATAAACAAAAGAAACACCTTTCTTTCATCGTATTGTATGACTCATCATTTTATAAAAGCAATCAGAATTAAAATGATGCTAACACCGGTTTCAGTACTAGCATCAAGAAATATTCTCCACAGTGCCTGGAAGTCATATTTTTAGAGCTTAGATCTTGCATTTGGTACATTTACCATATAATTTCGAAGACTAAACATTTTCAAGTAAAATATTTACATTATATTCTGTTTCAATGACTGACATTATTATGGCGAATTGGATTATTTCATTAGTAGATGAAAATTAGTTGGGATATCACTTAAGTATTCTCAATAACAGTGCACACCATCCAAGAAAGACAAAAACACTTAGAGTCTTCTATACACAGGAAAGTAAAATAAAAATGTCAATTTGCATATTTTTGTTGCAGGGAAGTATAATCCAGTGATTAGCAAAAATTCTTCCAAACATAAGAAAAAATATTACATTAGAATAAAATCCTGTGGAAAAAAAAAACAGAATGGAACCACTGGTTCAAAGAGATAAAGGAAGATTGTAAACATTGCTGTCTGTTAAAAAAAGAGCTTGTTCATGCACTGTGTTAAAGGAATGATGGCTAGTATAAAATCACTTATATTGAGATTCCTTTGGATACATTTAAAAGGGTGATGTAAGAGTATCTCTTAAAATGTCAATATATATAACATACCACAAATTATATCCTTTGCAGCTATTTAGGTTTAAGAAGAAAGATTTTACATAGCAACTTAAAAATGTACTTTAAAAATGGGGGCAATGTTGCTTTTATTGAAATTGTTTTAGACAGTATGCAAAAAGACAGTTAGAAGACAACTAGCCAAGTACAAAAGTCTGGGATGGGGGGTAGGAGTGAGTATCTCTTCACGGGGCTAATGTCCAACCTGCTGTATTTCTCAGGTACTAAAAAAAGGGACTGCCCTTGCAACATCTCTGCTTTGGAAGAGGATCTGACAAAGAAGTTCTGGGCTCAGGGGAGTCTTATAGAGGCTACAGTTCTGGTTTAGAGTCAGTAGACAAGGTACAGGGATGGATGACCAGTATTGCTCTGAAAGCAGTCAGATACCCTAAGAATGAATGTTGGAATACAGCTCACACGCTGCTCACCAAGTGTTGTGCCCTGGCATAGAAGTGCACCCACTGAGATGTAGCATCTTTCTCTTTTGGACAAAGGTCCCAAATGGGTTAGCAGGTACCAGGGTTAGGTCCCTGTCCATGTGAGGAGTGTAATAAACAGAAAAATCCAAAAACATGCAGATATCTGATTGAATCCCCTAAAACATTAATCTGACATGTTCCTGCAGAGAAAAGAAAGTAGTAACATATTGGAACGTCTCTCGAGAGGTACATAAAATGAATCAGAAATGATTCCTATCCTTGTTCTAAGGCAATGTGTCCACAGCTAGGCACTGTGGTGCAGCTCTGGTTCACAGCACTCAAAGGATCAGAAAGAAGTCCAAGAAAATGAAATGGTCCAGCTGATGTAGTGGAAAAGGATCCCGGTGAGCAACTGTTTGGAGGAGATGAAGGTTGACAGACAATTCTTAGGTTGGTAAATTTTAGCCATGACAATGGAGCAAAGCTCTATCACTTATTCTGTCGATAAGAACTAGCAAGAGTTTGAATATTAGATGTAATAGCAAGGCATAAATTTTGAAGCAGATTCTCAGCCCTTAGAAAAATGGGTGACCCCATAGCCTACCTCAAAATATTTGATTCTCATTTAGATCTAAGATCGAAAATGAGTACATTTATATTTGGGTTGTACACATTTAACCTCCTATAGCTTAAACCAGTTTCAAACGAGTTCTGTTTGAGGATCCCACAGCAATGCTCCTGAGACTTAGTGTCATCCCAGAGATGCTAAGCATTCATTTTTTTGCTATAGCTTTCCATGTTCCACTCAAGACTCAGTTGTGAACCCAGTGGTGGTCAGGCTGGGCAATCCAGCCATAGTACTGCTCTGAGTCTCCATGGAATGGCCTCTTCCCTGCACTGACTGGGGCTTTCCTACTGGGTCACTGAGAGAAACATGGAAAGCTGTAAGAAAAGATGCTTCCAGATGTGTCACTAAAACCCTGGGAAAACAGTCTCAGGAGCACTGCTGTGGGGTTCTCTTTTTTCCCATAATTTCCTTTTTTTAAAAAAAATTATTGTGATAACACATAGACAACTCAAAATGTCTCATTTTAAAGACTTTCATTGGTACAATTCAGTGGAACTAATTATATTCACAGTGTTGTACTACCATCAGCACCATCCATTACCCAAACTTTCCCATCACCCCAAACAAGAACTCTGTGCCCATTAAGCAATAACTCCCCATTCCGCCCTTCACTGACCCCTGATAACATCTAATTATTTTTCTCTCTATGAATTTGCTTATTCTAGGTATTCATATCAGTGAAATTCATCTATTATTTGTTCTTTTGTGTCTGGCTTATTTCAGTCAACATGACGTTTTCAAGGTTCATACATGTTATCACATATATCAGAACTTCATTCCTTTTTATGGCTGAACACTCTTCTATTGTATGAATATACCACATTTTGTTTATCCTTCATCTGTTGATTGTCACTTTGGTTGCTTTCACATTTTGTCTATTGTGAATAATGCTGTATTTGTATTTGTTCATTAATAATTTTTTGTTATAGAAGTTGTAGGTTTACAGAAATATCATGCATAAAATATATAAAATATAGAGTTTCCATATAACAGCACCATATTATTAACACCATGAATTAGTCTGGTACTTTTGTTATAATGCATGAAATAACATTTTTGAAATTGTACTATTAACTATAGTCCATCATTTACAATAGGGTTCACTGTGTTGTACAGTCCCATGTTTTTCTTTTAATTTTTATTCTGGTAACATATATACCTAGAATTTCCCTTTTTAATAACATTAAATATAGAATGTTAATTACATTCATGATTTTCATCAACATCCATTAACAAAACTTTACAATCAACTCAAATAGAAATTATGTATAGTTTAAGCTTTAACTACACATTCCCTATTACCAACCCAGCCCCTGGTAACTGTTATTATAGATTCTGACTACTCTCCTATATTCTGAAAATCATTCTAATTACTTCATATCAGTGAGATCATATAATATTTGTCTTTTTGTGTGTGGTTTATTTCCCTCAGCATAATGTCTTCAAAGTTCATCGATGTTATTATATGAATCAGAACATCATTCCTTTTTAATGCTGAATAATAGTCCATTGTATGTATACACCATATTTTATTTATCCATTCATTGGTTGATGGACACTTGGGTTGCTTCCATCTTGTGGCAAATGTAAAATAATGACATTTATGAACATCACTGTGAAAATATCTGTTTGAGTTCCTGCTCTCCATTCTTTGGGGCATACACCTAGTCGTGGAATTGTTGAGTCATGTGGTAATTCTATACTTAGTTTTCTGAGGAACTGCCAAATTGTCTTCCACAGGGCCTGCACCATTTTACATTCCTGCCTGCAATGAATCAATGTTCCTATTACTCTACATCCTCTCCAACAATTGAAATTTTCTGTTTTTTCAATAGCAGCCATTCTAGTGGATGTAAAATTGTACCTCATTGTAGTTCTGATTTGCATTTTCCTAATAGCTAATGATGTTGACCATCTTTTCATGTGCTTTTCAGCCATTTGTATATCCTCTTTGAAGAAATGTCTATGTAACTTTTGTACCCATTTTTAAATTGGAGTGGTTTTCTTTTTATTGTTGATGATAGTAGGATTTCTTTATATATTCTGTAGAGTAAACCCTTATCAGATATGTGGTTTCCAATATTCCAAATATTTTCTCCCATTGAATAGGTTGCCTTTTCCATTTTGTGATGAAGTCCTTTGAGGCACCAAAGTTTTAAATTTTGAGAAGGTCCCATTTATCTTTTTTTTTTCTTTTGTTGCTTGTGGTTTGGGTATAAAGTCTAAAAAACCATTGCCTAACACAAGATCCTGAAGTTGCTTCCCTACATTTTCTTCTAGGAGTTTTATAGTCCTGTTTCTTGTATTTAGATCTATGACAAATTTTGAGTTAACTTTGTGTATGGTGTGAGATAGGGGTCCTCCATCCTTTTGCATATGGATATCCAGGTATCCAAGCAACATTTTTTTTAAGAGACTATTCTTTCCCCATTGAGTGGACTTGGCAACCATGTCAAAAATCAATTGACCATTGATGTGAGGATCTATTTCTGAACCCCCAATTTTATTCCATTGGTCAATATATCTATCTTTGTGCCAGTACCATGCTGTTTGACCACGGTAGCTTTCTAATAAATTGTAAAGTCAGGAAGTGTGAGTCCTACAACTTTGTTCTTATTTTCCAAGATGATTTTGCCTATTCAGGGCCACTTACCTATTCAAATAAATTTGATGATTGGCTTTTCCATTTCTGCAATTCAGGCTGTTGAAATTTTGATTGGGATTGTGTTGAATCTGTAAATCATTTTGGGTAGAATTGATATCCTAACAATATTTAGTCTTCCAATCCATGAGCATGGAATGTCTTTCCATTTATTAGATCTCCTTTCATTTCTTTGGGCAAAGTTTTGTAGTTTTCTGTGTACAAGTTCTTTGCATCCTGGTTAAATTTATTCTGAGATATTTGATTCTTTTAGTTGCTATTATAAATGGAATTTATTTTTATTTCCTCCTCAGATTGCTCATTACTAGAGTATAAAAGCATTACTGATTTTTGCATTTTGACCTTGTACCCCACCACTTTGCTGAATTTATTTATTAACTGTAGGAGCTCTGTTGTAGATTTTTTGAGACTTCTATATACAGGATCATGTCACCTGCAAATAGTAAAAGTTTTAGTTCTTCTTTTCCAGTTCAGATGCCTTTTATTTCTTTTTTCTTGCATCTGGCTAGAATTTCCAGTACAATGTTGAATAACAGTGGTGACAGGGTTGACCCTTGTCTTGTTCCAGATGTTGGAGGAACAGCTTTCAGTCTTTCACCATTGAATATGTTAGCAGTGGGTTTCTCATATATGCCCTTTAGCATGGTGAGGAAGTTCTCTTCTATTCATATTTTCTATGAGTTTTTATCAAGATAGGATATTGGGTTTTGTCAAATACTTTTTCTGAGTCAATCGAGATGATCATGTGGTTTTTTCCCCTCATTTTCTTAATGTGGTGTATTACATTTATTTATTTTTTATACTGAGCCACCCTTGCATACCTGGGATAAATCCCATGGGATCATGGTGTGTAATTCCTTTATTGTGCTGTTTGATTCAATTTGGTAGTATTTTGTTGAAGATTTTGCATGTGTATTCATAAGTGAAATTGGTCTGCAATTTTCTTTTCTTATAGTATCTTTATCTGGCTTCAGTATTAGGGTGATGTTGGCCTCATTCTATTTGTTAGGTTCTGTTCCCTCCAATTCAATTTTTCAGAAGAGTTTGAGCAGTACTGGTATTAATTCTTTTTAGACTGTTTGTTTAATTTCACCTGTGAAACCATCAGGTCCTAGGCTTTTCTTTGGTGGAAGGTTTTTGATGACTGATACAATCTCTTTACTTGTAATTGGTTTGTCATGACCTTCTATTTCTTCTAGATTCAGTGTAGTTTCTTCATGTGTTCCTAAGAATTTCTCCATTTCATCTAAGTTGTCTTTTTTGTTGGCATACAGTTGTTCATAGTATCCTCTTAAGATCCTTTTTATTTCTTTGGGGTCAGAAATCTCATTTCTGCTTTTATTTCTTTGTATATTGTCTGTTTTTTTCTTTGTCAGTCTACCTAAATGTTAGTCAATTTTATTGATCTTTTCAAAGACACAACTTTTGGTTTTGTTAATGCTCTCTATTCTTTTTCTATTCTCTATTTTATTTGTTTCTGCTCTAAACATTGCTATTTCTTTCTTTTGGCTTTGGTTTTAGTTTGCTCTTCTTTTTCTAGTTCCTCCAGGTTTGCAGTTAGGTCTTTGATTTTCAGTCTTTCTTCTTTTTTTAATGTAAGCATTTGGGGCTATAAATTTCCCTGTCAGCACTGCCTTCCCTGCATCCCATAAGTTTTCATATTTGTATTCCCATTTTCATTTGTCTCAAGATATTTACTGATTTCTCTGGCAATTTCTCCTTTGACCCACTGATTGTTTAAGAGTATGTTATTGATTCTGGGAAGATGGCGGCATAGAAAGAAGTGGAAGACTTAGTCTCCCCCAGAACAATTCATAAATGAACAAAAAACCAATAAATAACCTGGAATGGTAGCAGGGAGACAAACATGACAGTACACTCAACATCCACCGACATGAATTGGGAGGAATGCCCGAGATCACAGCATAAAATCCGTAAGTAAAATTGCAGACCCGTGCTGAGAGCAGAGAACCTAGAGCCGAGAGCCCCTCCCTCACGGAAGCTGCCCCGTGCACTTTCTCAGCCCAGCTCCAAGTGAGGCTTTGATAATAACTGCTCAATACAGACAGCAAATCCTCAACAAGCAGACAGAGGCTTTTGGTGACAACTGACCTTGGGAGAGTCGGGGGAAATATTCTGTCTCTTGCTCTCTCTCTGTGGAGAAAACCTCAGCTGCTCTCAGCCCACAAGGCATTGCGGTAAAGACAGCCTCATACATTCTGCATTCTGAAACGAGCTGAGAGCCCCGCAGCACAGCCAAGCAGCCCAGGGCTTCCCTAGAGGGATGGTGCACACTGATGACGTAGCATGGCATCCCCCTCAGGTGAGGGAGGATCGCTGCTGGGAGGGGGGATCCACTCAGAGAACCCAGAGGTGCTACGCCAAGTCCAGTGGTTTAGGGGACATGGAGAGAGAGCTGCCCTTCCTCCCTGGCTACCCATGCGCGTGCCCCACATTCAGGGTGGACGACTCCAGCGGCGCGCCCAGGCTGAGCTCTCCAACTGAACACATAAGAATCATTTCCCACACTACATGGGAAAAAAGGTTGAGAACTGACTGGAGGGATATGGGTGGCTCACAGACGCCATCAGCTGGTTACTTAGAGAAAGTGTACGTCACCAAACTGTATCTCTGAAAAATTAGATCGATATCCCTTTTTTTTTGATACAACGTGAAAGAAACCTATCAAGCAAAACAAATGCCAAGAGGCCAAAAACAACAGAAAATCTTAACGCATATGATAAAACCAGATGATATGGAGAATCCAGCTCCAAACACACAAATCAAGATTTTGGAAGAAATGTTATTCCTCACAAATTTAATTAAAGAACTACAATCAAAGAATGAAAACATGGCAAAGGATTTAAAAGACATTGAGAGGACCATGGCCCAGGATATAAGTGCCATAAAAAAGACACTAGAAGAGCATGAAGAAGACATTGCAAGAGTAAATAAAAAAATAGAAGATCTTATGGAAATAAAAGAAACTGTTGGCCAAATCAAAAAGACTCTGGATACTCATAATACAAGACTAGAGGAAGCTGAACAACATCTCAGTGCCCTAGAAATCCACAGAACAGAAAATGAAAGAACAAAAGAAAGAATGGAGAAAAAAATTGAAAAAATCGCAATGGATCTCAGGGATAGATAGATAAAATAAAATGTCCAAACTTAAGACTCATTGGTGTCCCAGAAGGGAAGAGAAGGGTAAAGGTCTAGAAAGAGTCATTCAAGAAATTGTTGGGGAAAACTTCCCAACCTTCTACACACTATAAACACACAAAGCATAAATGCCCAGCAAACTCCAAATAAAATAAATCCAAATAAACCCACCCCAAGACATATTCTGAACAGACTCTCAAATACTGAAGAGAAGGAGCAAGTTTCTGAAAGCAGCAAGAGAAAGCAATTCACCACATACAAAGGAAACAATATAAGACTAAGTAGTGACTACTCAGTGGCCACTATGGAGGTGAGAAGGCAGTGGCATGACATACTTAAAATTCTGAGAGAGAAAAATTTCCAGCCAAGAGTACTTTATCCAGCAAAACTCTCCTTCCAAATCTGAGGGAGAGCTTAAATTTTTCACAGACAAACAAATGCTGAGAGACTTTGCCAATAAAAGACCTGCCCTACTTCAGATTCTAAAGGGAGCCCTACCAACAGAGAGACAAAGAAAGGAGAAAGAGATATAGAGAATTTTAACAGACATATATAGTACCTTACATCCCAAATCACCAGGACACTCATTTTTCTCTAGTGATTACAGATCTTTCTCCAGAAGGGACCATAAGCTGGGACATAAAACAAGCTCAAGAATTAAAAAAAATTGAATATACTCAAAGAACATTCTCCAACCACAATGGAATACAAATAGAAGTCAATAATTTTGAACTATAACTCCACTATTTACTTCCGCATGATAAAAAATACACAAACTCGAAGGACAAATCAGTGGCTTTGAACTCAATGTAAAATATGTGATTTTAGACAACTATATAAGGTGGGGGAATGAAGGAGTATAGGAACATAGTTTATGTGCCCTAATGAAGTGAAGGTGGGTATCAAAGAAAAACAAGATTGATATGGATTTAAGAGGTTAATTTTAAGCCCCACAGTAAACACAAAGAAATTATCAGAGAATATAACCATAGAGATGAAATTAGAGTTTTGGTTAAGAGAAATGGGGAGGAAGGGGCAATGGGAGTTAAGAAAGGAGTGTAGGGTTGCTGTTTGAGGTTGTGAAGGAAATTTCTAGCAATGGATGGTGGGGAAGAGCATAACATCATTCTAAATGTGATTAATCCACTAATTGGAAGTCTAGGGAGGGGGTGGGAAATGGGAAGATTTAGGCAGTGTATATGTTTCCACACCTGAAAAAAAGAAAAAAAAACAGCTCGGTCTAACTAGATGACAATTGAATGCTAAGGATGAACTTGGATAGGATTGGAGGGTGGAGGACAGGTGGCTCGAAGGAACACAGTTGAGACATAAGGAAAAGGAAATATAGAAATGTAAGCATGTATCATTTTGTTGAATCTCATACTTCTTAGCTGTGCTTAATGGAATTACATAAACAATGTTCTTGTCATGGGAAGTACATATGTGAATTATAGTGTATGTTCAAGGATGTGTGCAGCTAACTCTCATATGTTCAGAAGACAGAGAAATATAGGATGGATGATAAGGAGGGAAAGACATAGTGATGTGACAGCATGTTAAAGTTTGAGCTATCAGGGGAGGGGGTCAGGGTATGATGAAATTCTGTGTATGGGGCTAGTATTGTTTTTGCAACTATTCATGTAACTTTGAATTTATTTCAAAATAAAATTTTAAAAAAAACTTCCATATGTTTGTGGATTTTCCAGTTCTCTGCCTGTTACTGATTTCCAGCTTCATTCCATTGTGGTCAGAGAAAACACTTTGAATAATTTCAATCATCATAAATTTATTGAGACTTGTTTTGTGAACCAACATGTGGTCTATCCATGTGTTTCAGTTTTTGGACTTGTCCTGTCTTACAGCAGTTCAATTTCTGTTCCCTCCTCACCACCCCACCCTCTGCTTTTTTTTTCCCATGAGGCTTTTCTGCCTCCAGTTTCTTCCCTGTTTAGGATATCTTGCCCTGGGGACCCAGATGGATCAATCCAGAAAGGTCCATTTTGCACTTAGCTAGCCCAGCAAATAAAGGACTGGATTGAATATGTGTACCTTGTTGCCCAAAGTTCTTGCTGCAGTCTCTTTTTTTCCCTGGGGACACTTATTGTATATGTCACTCTTCAGCCACTTGTGTTCCACCTTGGTCACTGTGGTCTGGGTCCCTGGGTCTGGATATGCATTCGGATATAACTGTATTGCTGTGAGTGGCTCCATGACCTGCATCTGTGGCAGGAGGGCCTCAGGCCATGCTGCTTCTGAGTGACTCTGAATCTGTGTGGGAAGAAGTGAGGGGAAGGAGTCTGAGCTGATGGGTCTGGGATGTAAATTTCCTACCTGATTTTGGTGTTTCCTTTTTCTTTTTCTTTGATTCAGCATTTATAGAGTCCTTCTCTAGTCTCTATTATACATCAGAGTTCCATGCAAGTGGGATTGGTCTTTTTGTTAGTTGATTCCGTACTGTGGGATTCTTAAACAGTATTTGGCTCAATGGTGAGAGGCATCCTTCCTGTCCCCAGTCATTGGCATGCTAGAGCTGGCTACTACTGGCTTGAAGGAATCTTGGGAGCTGGTTGACAGCATTTTAGTAGCTTGAAATTCACCTGGTGGAAGTATTTACACAACAGAAATTGGCAAGTGCTATAAATCAGGTCTTTATTTTTTTGAGAGAGAGAGAGAGAGAGAGAGAGCCCATTGTTAAACTTTCATCAGCACAACACAGCCCCACCTTAAAAGAGACCACCATGCACTTGACAGTAGGATTGAGGGCCCCAGTGCACCAGAAGTAATGGCCTGTGGAGGCTACAAATACCCCATGGAATGGCTGAGCAGAAACAACAGAGTGTGATGGCCAGAGGAGCAGAAGTGGCAACCAAGGCACCCAGCAGAATAGAGCTGCAGTCAGGTGTGAACACAATTTGTTGCCTTCTTAGAAAATTCTGAAAATCCTAGTGACAGAGGGTGCTGAATGTTGGGGGCCTTAAACCAAAATGGGGAGGGATGAGAGAGGCAGGCAGAAGCAAATGAAATCTAGGTTCATATTGTTAATGTAACATAAGTTGTTAAGAATAAAAGATTAA